>NW_028318254.1:1313458-1636437 GCF_062004578.1 Staurois parvus | reverse complement strand
CATTGGCCTAGCTCATCGCAGGCTATCCCCTCTTCAGTCTATCATGAATGCTGCTGCCAGACTCATCCACCTTACTAACCATTCTGTATCTGCTACCCCTCTCTGCCAATTCCTCCACTCAGTGTCCTCCACCCCTCTCTGCCAATCCCTCCACTGGCTTCCTATTGCCCAACAGATAAAATTCAAAACATTAAAAATAACATATAAAGGCATTTATAACTCTGCCCCAAATTACATCAACAATCTTGTCTCTAAATATCACCCAAACCATACTCTCCGCTCCTCGCACGACCTCCTACTCTCTAGCTCGTTTGTCTCCTCCTCCCATGCTCGTCTCCAGGACTTCTCCAGAGCTTCCTCCATCCTCTGGAACTCTCTACCCCAGTTTATCAGACTATCGTCTACTCTGCTCACTTTTAGGCAATCTCTGAAAACCTATCTCTTCAGGGAAGCCTATCCTGCCCTCAGCTAATACTGGAATCTTCTACTTTTCCAACCATTTCATCCCCCACAGTTACTACCTTTTGTACCACTGGCCCCTCCCTCCTCGATTGTAAGCTCCAAGGAGCAGGGCCCTCAAATCCCTCTTGTATTGAACTGTATTTTTGCTGTATTGTCTCCCGTTATATTGTAAAGTGCTGAGCAAACTGTTGGCGCTATATAAATCCTGAATAATAATAATGTACTTTGCTCTCAGCCTCCTCTAAATCTCCAAAGTCTTATTTTTGCTGCTATGATCCAACTTCCTGTTAGAAGGTGGCTACTTTCATTCTCCATGATCCCACTGTATGTAGGAACGTAGCCACCCTCTCTTGCTTGCTCCTGACATTGACTATAAACTATGTGATTTGTAGTGTTCTTAGAGCAGTGTACTGTATATGACTGCAACTAACATTTACTGCTTGTTCTAAACAAATGGAAATGAGAGGGGGAAGGAGAGGCTTGGGAACTCACAGAGGATGTAACAAGGAGGCAGAAAAACACAGTAAGAAGCAATTTCATGAAAAATAGATTACAGGGCCATTAAGAAGTGGATGTCTATGGATTACTTTTGGAAAATAAGGATGTCGTTTAGTGTCACTTTAATATTCACTTCCCTTAGGAAGATATAATTTATTTTCTCTGTGCTTTTCCCAGGAAAGAGCCAAAATGAACCAGAAGGTGCCATACCCTCTAGCAGGCAAGATTTCAGGTTACTTTAGTCTCATCCGTAATAGATAAATTGGATGGAATGTTATTAGTAAGACTTGATATAAAGCAGTTAATAGTGGGAAGTGAAGATGATAATTAGAAAAACAGTGCTAGGATGCACTGAAACCTGTGGCAACATAGACAGTTCAGCTTTCAGACAAATGGGTACCTTGTTGTGTTGGTGTGCCATTATCTGCCATGGCAGCTGTCAGACTTTCAGAGTCATTAGCTCCCAATCACCTGCTAGTAACAAGTATCATACATACGGCACGCGTTAAATCTGCTGTGACAAAGAGAAGTTGCAGCAACTCCATAAGCAGACACCTTCATTCTAATATGAAGTGGCTGCGATGATGCTACTTCCCAGCCTGTCACTAGGGATAAAAGAGTCCACACAGCCTTGATGACAATCCTGAATTCCTGTAGAGTATCTGTGTGTGCGGCTCTACAGATGATCCTGGTGGCTCCATCATCCCACTGGGCATGCCGGACTGATGCTTCCACTCGGTGTCTCTATCTGCCTTTTTCTATCTTCACATTAATGGAAAGAGACCAAACTATGGCCGGTGGCCAGTCACATCACAGAGCAGAGCAGATTGTATGTTGCTGATTTTTTTTTTGGCCATCCTGTGAGATCAGTAAACAACATTCCTGCTACATCAGCTCCACATGGCAATGAACGTTTTTCCTCTGAGCATCGAGTGAAGCTAGAAATGTGTCCAGATATGATGTGTGCTTTAAGTTACTAAAAGGAATCATGGCGCTGTGTGGTCACATGACCATCCTACAGGAAGATAAAACCGCTGAACTGTCATGGTTGCTCACTCTTCTTAACCATAATACCCTGTGACTGGAATCAAGACCCTGTGTGGTTACATGGCTGTCCGACAGTTCTTCTATACGGCTTATATGTGACGGAACATCATCATGTAACCCCTGTACACAATGGAGTTGATTTAGTAGAGGCAAATAGACTGTACACTTTGCAAATGCAGAAATACTCTACAAGTGCAGTTGCTCCATAGCTAATGAAATGAGGGGAAGCGCTGCTGACTCCATCGTCCAATCACGTGCAAGCAAAAATGCTGTTTTTTTCATTTTCCTTCCATGTCATTGGGTATTCTTCAAAAGTGAAGCACAACCTATATGTGATGTTCTATGACCCCAATACACAATGTCCCCCATCATGACCTATATATGTTGTTCTGTGACCCATGTACACAATAACCCTCATCATAACCAATATTTGATGTTCTTTGACCGCCATGCACAATGTCCCCCATCACAATCCATATGTAATGTTCTATGAACCCATGCACAATGCCCCCCATCATGACCCATATATGATGTTCTGTGACCCCTGTATACAATGTCCCCCATTGTGGCTCATAT
Organism: Staurois parvus; assembly: GCF_062004578.1. Taxonomy (NCBI): domain Eukaryota; kingdom Metazoa; phylum Chordata; class Amphibia; order Anura; family Ranidae; genus Staurois; species Staurois parvus. Next base: position 1,633,854 of record NW_028318254.1, on the reverse strand, counting down.
GTGAAGTTCTGTGACCTTCGTATGCAATTTCACCCAGGAACATCAACATATCCAGCAGTATTATCTCTCTTATTTCATGTAACACACATGTGAGCATGGAAGTAACCCCCCAATCCCCGTCAATGCAGTGTGTGAGGACTTATGTCCAACACTCCCCCTTCCCTATGGGTATTCAGTGTGTACGGAGCACATTCATTTCTGCGATGAAACATGCCGTGCAGACAATACGCCACTCAGTTCCATATTTCTGATGTTGTCCAATCTTGCACAAAGCCAACACTTAATAAAGAGCCCTGAGAACTGGCTATTAATAAAATGGGACACGCTAGAGCCGCACACCAGACAATCTTATCTTCAAACCAGCAGATTACTATAAAATGTGAGATTATTTATTTCCCCCTCAGGCTACACCTGTCCTTCAGATAAGCCCTCACTGACATCCTCAACCCTTCCTGAATCCAAGAAGATAGTGAATACAGACAGATCAGAAATCTATAGGTATAGTCAGGATACACAACTATAGGGAAATACATAGAATATACATGGCTCAGGAACATATAGAATCTATAGAGTGAGAGGCTGGACAACACCCATATCTATAGGGGATTACATATGGCTCAGGAACACATTGGATCTATAGAGTGCGGGTCCAACCAGCACACACATCTATAGGGGAATGCACAGAATATACACAGCTCATGCATATATAGTATCTATAGAGTAAGAGACTGGTCAGCAAAAACATCTATAGAGGAATGCACAGTATATACATATAGGGTCTATAGGGTGCGGGGCCAGCTAACACACACACACCTGAAAGGGACTACACCTAGTACACAACTTAGGAACGTATAGTATTTTTAGAGTGATGGGTTAGTCAGCACACAAATATGAAGGGGAATATATATAATATACATGGCTCAGGAGCAAACAGCAGGATCTATAGAGTGAGAGGCCATCCATCACACAAATTTATTGGTGAATACACAGAATATACGTGGTACTGGAGCCGATAGGTTGTAAAGAGAGAGGTGCCATCAGTCACACACATCTATAGGGGAACACACCAAATAAAACAGCTTAGGAACATATAGGATTCATAGGGTCAGAGGAAAGACAGCATACACACCTATAGGGTAATACACAGCATAACCATGGCTCAGAAACATATAGGATCTATATGGAGGGGTCAGCCAACATATACATCTATAGGGAAATGCACAGAATATACATAGCTCAGGAACATATAGAATCTATAGTGAGGTGCCATCAAAGGTCAGTCATTACAGAGAAAGTTGTTTTATATGAGGATTGTTTCTGGCCAGGAAAGGCCAGCAGAGACCACCATAATCAGTACGGCTCATATCACAGGTCAGGATAAAAGCCTTTCTGTAGGTGGCAGATTCACTTACAGTAAGTATACTCTGATTACATGTGATATGGATAATATAGAAAAAAATTGCAATTTTTCTTTTAATTTTAGGAACCCAAATATAGATTTCAGGGAAATATCTGTTTTTCATGTAGATGTCGTCTGGAAATTAGACCGTATCTGCTGGGTGTTTGGAACATCTTGTTGACAGATTGTCTGATTTATGAAGATTTGTCTGTCACCAGCACACATAAGCAGCTAATTTGTAAAATGCTATTTGGTCCTCAGAAAACTTCTCTAAATGTTGGATATTTGATTGAGTCTATCTCTGTATGGTATTATATTGTGGATTCTGACCCTTCATAGAGGACATCTGAATAGCCAAATTCAAGCTGTGAAGCCTTACCTGTTCTACCCTTTTTAATATCCAAATTTGATATTCTTGGGTGTACATATCCGATCTAATAATATATATTTGATCACTGTACTCCTGAGGACATTTGTGCATGATGTCACCCCACAGGCAGATACTACCACTCCAATTACAGTAAAGCCAGATTCACGTTTGCCTTGCAGAAACACAACATTAAGCTTAGTTTTAACACTTTTAAGTCCAATAATGAGTGAAATCTGAGGCTGCTATTTCTGACCTTCCTCTAAAAATGCTGGTTGCCTGGCTGTTATGCTGACCTTCTGGATCTAATACTTTGAGCCACTGACTAAGAACAAGTTTTCAGATAGGAACATCTTACTTTCCTCTAACTTTCCTGAATTGCATAAAGGGTTAGTAATTCAAAGTTGAAGCCGGAAGACTTTCTGAAGGCAATAGGAGGTTCCATGTTGGTTCTTAGCACCCTCCCACCTGTCTACAGCCCCCTTCCACTTATCCTCAGTCCCCTTCCACCTACCAGCTCTTTCCATTTTTATTATCTGCAATGATCACCATTTGTTTACATACTCCGCCAACATGTTAGATTCCATCTGTAGTACCTACTTTTTAACCACAGTCTTCCCCTCTGTTAGAAGGCCCCTCCATTAGTCTGCAGTCCCTCTGCACCTCTCTATAGACCCCTCCTATCTCTTGGCTGACACCTACTATTGTCTTCTTTCCCCTGCTACTTGTTTACAGACCGCTGTTTTCTGCCATTTGTCACCTTCTATTGTCTTTGGTCCTCTCCTAATGGTCTTCAGCCCACTCCTATCTGTCTGCTGTCACTTTCTATTGTCTTTGGTCCTCTCCTACCTGTCTGCAGACCACTCCTATCAGCTGTCACCTATTTTCTGCAGTCCCCTGCTACCTGTCTTCTGCTTACTCTTCCATGTCAGCTGTCACCTTTTATTGTATGCAGTCTCCACCTACCTGTCTGCAAAACCTTCCTATCTGTCTGCTGTCACTTTCTATTGTCTTTGGTCCTCTCCTACCTGTCTGCAGACCACTCCTGTCAGCTGTCACCTATTTCCTGCAGTCCCCTCCTACCTGTCTTCTGCTTACTCTTCCATGTCAGCTGTCACCTTTTATTGTATGCAGTCTCCACCTACCTGTCTGCAAAACCTTCCTATCTGTCAGCTATCACTTTCTGTTTACAGACACTTCCTACCTGTCTGCAGAATCCTCCTATCTACTTGTCCTCAGTCCCCTTCCACCTGTCAGTTTTCTCATTCCATCTTTTTAAGTCCTACCACCTGTTAGCATCACCTCCTTTTTATCTCTCGTCCTCTCATTTGCCTGCAAACCCCTCTTACATGTCGCATTCCATCAGTCTGCAGTCCCTTACTCTTATTGTCTACAGAGCCCCCCCACCTGTCAGTTGACACTTTCTATTGTTTGCCCTCCCCTCCCACCTGTCTAGTTATCACTTACCTGTTATCTGTCACCTTCAATTTTCTGTTGTCCCCTCCTACCTATATGCAGATTCTTCTTACCTGTCAGCTGTCACCTTCCATCTGCAGTTGTACCTTCATCTATTGTAACAAGGAATGCTTCCACCAGAGGCAGTATTGTGGCTGTTCAGCAAAGGATGTGCTATTTGTCATGCAGGATTAGTGTGTTGGTTGAGTTGGGAACTGTCTGTGGTGCTGACTTACAAGTCTCTTTCTTGCTCGCTGGACTGGCCTGCACACAAGGTCCTGCCACATGAGCTTGTTGCAGTTAGAGCCCATTAGTGCAGGACAGGCCTGTTATTAGTCACTTCCCTTTTTCCAGTAGCAGGATAATTACAGCAACCTTGTCATTCTCTGAATAAAATTGAGCCACTCTGTCCTTGTTGTATTAATTGTGCGTGAGATATGTTCCTTCTCATTACTACCCTGTGGCATGTCTCTGCAGACCCCAAAGGAGGGGGAAGCCAGAAATATGTTTTTCCATTAGACTCTGACCTGGTGAGACAGTCTGCAGGGGTGGCCATGAAAGGGTGGGAGGTTGTCACCTTAGCCATCAATAGGTACTTCTCTGCTTTCCATCCTGCACAGACCCAACATGTACCCTGTAGTATTTCTATTGAGGAATAGAAGGGCCCCAAATGGAAACAGTTGAGCTTCTGAGTTCTGGGATCTGCTTGATAGTAAAAAACATTTAATCATCTGTATGGAAAAGCTTGGCAAATATTAGTAATATCCACTATTTATTAAAGGCATTTATATATCTCTAAGCATTTACATCACTCTATATATTTCTCATTTACATCAATCCTTGTCCTCAAGGAAGGTCCCTATCCCCCACACTGTACATGCAGTTTAGACAGGAGCCAATTATCCTATCCATATATCTTTGCAGAGTGGGAGGAAACTGGTGTGTGTGGAGGAAACCCACACAACCTCAGGGACAACCGAGGACCCTAGTGCTGCAAGGCAGAAGGTTCAAGTATGTGGTGACACAGGCCTAAATGACCTGTTCACCCCCCTGTAGGCAGGCACAGTCTGTGCTCCTCACTATAGGTGGCGCTGAGCTAAAGCGGCAATACAGATGGAGGAGGAAATTATAGGCCACTTAGTTCCTCTATGATTTCCTTCAGTCACCTGGAAACAGCTGTCTGATTGGAAGCTGAACCCCATGTGACCTCCACAGTCATCTTACGTAGGGCAGAGCTTATTTAAGCCCCTGACCCCCTAAATTGGCGCACATTGAGCAAGTGAGTAGTGTAGGGACAGAGTTCCTGTCTGTTAGGAATTATGAACACATGGACATTTTAGGCACCATTACATTCATTAAAAAGGAACAAGTTTATTAATACTTCAAAATAAATGTAAACAAAATGACAACATTTTTTAAAAAGGCCTTTTCCACACTACCCAAATACTCCAAGGCCCCATATGGTGAGAGGTGAACTAACGGTCAACTATATACTTTCCGGGGCATTTGGATGTGTTTAATTTAAATCTCAGGCTCTACATGTTTCATGTAAAGATGGCTTCCTCAGGAGATGTGTTGTATTTTTCTACATAGGTAAAAACATAAGTATTACAAAAACATAAATGTTCTATATTATTCATACAATCATTATTCATCCGTAATAAAAATGTTGTAAAAACAACAATATAGAACTTACAAAAACAACTAAATACTTAGACACATCAAGGCACTGGTGATAGATGTATTCCGGAGGAAGCTGGGTGCCAGAACGGATGCGGGGATCACTATAGAAGGAATCAAAGCCTCTAAAACACAGATAATATATACACTGGTTTAAGTAAGGACTAAGCTTACCCAAACACCACAATACCTGGAGCCATAACACACTTACAATTCTAACACTGAAGTAGGAAAGACCCTAGAGGCATTTTCTAAGGCAATATGTTTCTCAGCCTATAGGTATTAAGAGTTGGGAGTTTATTTGTATATATTTTTTATAGATCCCCTCAGGCCTTGGGACTATTGGAGGATATAATTATCAATCACTCCTATTGCCTTAGAAAACACCTCTAGGGTCCTCCCTACTCCAGCGTTAGAATTGTAGGTGCATTATGGCTCCAGGTATCGAGGTGTTCAGGTAATCTTAGTCCTTACTTGAACCAGTGTATATATTATCTGTGTTTTAGGGGCTTTGATTCCTTATATAGTGGTCACCACGTCTATTCTGGCACTCAGCTTCTACCGGATTCCATCTATCTATCACCAGAATCTTGCTGTGTCTAAGTATTTAGTTGTTTTTGTATGTTCTATATTGTTGTTTTCACAACATTTGTATTATGGTTGAATGATGATTATATGAATATTATATAATATATATGTTGTTGTAATACTTATGTTTTTATCTATATAGAAAAATACAACACATCTCCTGAGGAAGCAATCTTTACTGCAGAACATGTAGAGCTTGAGCTTTAACCTAAGCACATCAAGATGCCCTGTCAAGTATATAGTTGACCGCTAGTTCCTCTGTCACCATATGGGGCCTTGGAGTATTTGGGTAGTGTGGAAAAGGTCTTTTTAAAAAATGTTGTCATTTTTTCTACATTTAATGTGAAGTATTAATAAACTTGTACCTTTAAACGAATGTTGTGGTGCCTAAAAAGTCCTTGTGTTAATCATTCCCAACATTGTCATTATCTGGGATGTGGTACTTTTTATAAGTCTTATGCACCCACAGTAGCCACCCTGTGTTGGATCATTGCTTCCTTTCCCATCTGTTAGGGACAGCATTGAATGGCAAGGGAAAGTTCCAGAGGAGTACGGAAAGCACAGGGACTATGCTATTTCCATTAAGGAGACCTCGAATTTGGATTGGATTGGCCAGGCCACATTCCCGCACCTCATTGCAGAAGTTGTCCGCATCGTTCAAGCAACTGTATCGCTGCTGTGCATTCTGTAAGTGGCTCTGGGCATTTGTGCACACCCGCTGGGCCTGTTTGTACCTTGTTGGAACTTATAATATATTGTTCATATTACTTGTCCCACTGCCGCTGACACACCATGCTGCACCCTGCTCACATGCCTGCTGAACCAAATTTCTGGCTGTGCAGGATTACTATCACCACTAAATATGACAACTTCCCACTTAGGGCCTCCCTTGGCTGCTGATAAGCTGGTAACCAAATATGCATTCCCAGCCCCATTCAACTGCCGGTTAGGTTATACCAGGGCCATACTTGGTCAATGATGTCAGCCCACATCATTTGTTTACATTCAGCTGTCAGGTGGGGATCTGTCAGTTGCAATGAGAACCCATTTGGAGATGATCATCAATCCAGGTCGTCATTTTATGTCTGCGGGTCTTTGAGATCAGCATTTATAGTGATTGGCAGTGGATCTACATCTCTGGATTATGTGATTAACAATGGATATAGTGGGATATGTAGCATTTGTTTTCTTTTTTAATAATGGACTTTATCATGATGTGTTTATTTTCTTTGTGATTTTTTTGTGAGTATTCAGGATTACTCATTTATGTAGAGGGGGAACAGATCCCCACATCCACTGTGCCAGGGATGTAAGTAATTGGCTCTTGCTCCACCTGGCAAGGTTCTTTCATATTGTGGGCATGTGGCCTGATATGGTTCAGGAGGGGGGGCCCACATGCTCACTGCCCTCCTTTTCTGGCCTATCAGGCTGCATGCTCAGATCAGGATCTGGTATCATCATTAGGAGTTATGTATCTGGGCTGGTATATACAGTGTTAGGGGAGTGGGACCCCATGCGGTTTTTGCAAAAGAAACCCAGCTAGCAGGAAAATATCATTTAGTGGCAAATGTTTTTTTTTTCTTTCCAAAATGTCACTTTTGATTTAGTGCATACTACAGGTGTGCCTCTTCATATGCAGGTTTAGGACATGTTATTTAAAGGAATTGTGCATTTTTATTGTTTTACTTTAAGCCCTAAATTGCATGTTTTTTTTTTTTGTATTAGTACATATTCCCTATGCCCTTTGTTTGACAATCCCAGCCTTGAAAATGGAGAAAATTGATTTTCATGATTTGCCCCTTTCCTTCCACTAGATGTCAATGGGGTATGCATTAAAGTTCACAATTTGTGTATTTTTTGGCCCGTTCACTGAGCAACCCAGCAAATTGAACCCAATGAAACTTTTCCATCACTTCTGAAGACGTAAGTTCCTGCTATCTGATGTCAGCACTAATTGAAGAATATCCCTGACAGGCCCGAGTGGGACCCTTACTGAGTATCTGAAAGAAAGCCAGTTGTAAAATTGACTTTTCTCCCGTCTGCCATCATCGTTAGAGGCTCATTTCATGCATCAACTGGCTCCTAATTATACATGTAATTCCCAAAAAGAATTTTTAAGATAAACAAAGTGAACACAATCATCATTTTCTTTTCCCTTAAAAGTCTTATAATAGCCATTTAATTAGTAGACGGAAAACTGGCTGTGTGTATCAGAACGTTCTTCGCTCCTTACAGAGTAATAGACAGCAGAAGAGAGCCTGGAGTCCACCTCTTCACTGCAGTCAGCAATGCCAAGCTCTCATTCCCTATCTGTTAACCTTGGTCACTGATTGAGAACACAGATTGCAGATGGACAGTGTGCAGTTCAACCAATGGTCCATCTGTATCTTACTGTGTCAGACTATGTTCAGTCTTAAAGGATTAATGCTTTTGGGACCATCTCAATGTCTTGAGGAATCTTGGCATTTGCAGCATAGTGTTTGTATAACCAGGACTATGTATAGCAGAAATCTATCAGTCCCCTGTGCTCAAGAGTGGTGTACAAAGATGCAACTGTGACACATCCTTTGTGTATCAATATCAGCACTGGCCTTGCTGCCCTCTGGGGGTTGGGGGAAACCTACAGGAACCAACTGTAAAAACAAAGGAAACCTGGTGGAGCACCAGCCTTGTGCATTACCTAGGGTGACAGCTTTATTGATCCAAAACAAAATATTAACTAAACTAAACTAAATATTCTTCCTGCGCCAAGTGAAAAACACTACTACAGGATCTATCCTGCTGCTGTGCAATGTGATGAACACAAAATGTGATAAATATAAATAAACAGCGCAAACATAGACCTCGCTATCAAATCAAATATATAAAGTGCAAACATATATAGAAAATTATATTAGTAGTGAAAGTCCATCATGATAATAGACAACAAAAGTTCAGAAAATTCGTGCAAAAAGATCAAAAATTCTTCTAATGAAAAGAAAAACTTCCACCTTCCACCCGTGCAAACCAACATCAAATGCACTCACCAGATATAGGTGAATGAAACGCCTTTTAGGAATTTTTATGGGATCCTAAACCCTCTTTCGTGTCCACTCTATAGGAATCCTCACCTTCAGTATAGGCTTCACCATACAACCGGGGAGAGAAAATCTCAGATAGTGTGATATTGCAAACTACCGTTTTTAAAAAAAATCAAGGATTAAGGCCACTCACATTTAAATCACTTTAAAATGGCGTATTTATTAGGACAAGCTTCCTCCAGATGGACAATGAATGTCAGACAACCTCCTCAGGAATCTCACATCACAGCTCCAGGATACAGCAGAAGCTCCACAGAGACCAAACATGCACAGATCCCAAAAGATGGCCGCTGGAACGCACCGCTCAGCGTGCGCTCCACTCACCGGAAGTGACGTCAGACGTACGGGGTAAAGACCGGAAATGCGTCAACGCGTTTCGCCCCTCCCATCGGGCGTTCTCAAGACGTCCATTTCCTGTCTAAAGCTCCCTTAAATACCCAACAGGGACCCACCCCTCCGTTACAATTGGTCAAAACACATCCCCAGGATTATCAAAAACCACTCCTCCTGTTGTGTGACGTGAGAGTCCTTTACAAACGAGGCATATACCTACACAATTTAAAAACCTTTTTAAAATATTCCCATCAATACTAGATTTACTCCTTGCAACAAAATATATTAATACATATCCCTAGTGGGACAAAAAATATAAATTAAAAATTGCCTACATATTACAAAAAAACGTTCTTTATTAAATGAGTAATGAATGACATCCCTACTGAATAGTAATAAAAATAAAAATAATAATGTTTAAATAAAAATGTTTTTAAACATTATTATTTTTATTACTATTCAGTAGGGATGTCATTCATTACTCATTTAATAAAGAACGTTTTTTTGTAATATGTAGGCAATTTTTAATTTATATTTTTTGTCCCACTAGGGATATGTATTAATATATTTTGTTGCAAGGAGTAAATCTAGTATTGATGGGAATATTTTAAAAAGGTTTTTAAGTTGTGTAGGTATATGCCTCGTTTGTAAAGGACTCTCACGTCACACAACAGGAGGAGTGGTTTTTGATAATCCTGGGGATGTGTTTTGACCAATTGTAACGGAGGGGTGGGTCCCTGTTGGGTATTTAAGGGAGCTTTAGACAGGAAATGGACGTCTTGAGAACGCCCGATGGGAGGGGCGAAACGCGTTGACGCATTTCTGGTCTTTACCCCGTACGTCTGACGTCACTTTCGGTGAGTGGAGCGCACGCTGAGCGGTGCGTTCCAGCGGCCATCTTTTGGGATCTGTGCATGTTTGGTCTCTGTGGAGCTTCTGCTGTATCCTGGAGCTGTGATGTGAGATTCCTGAGGAGGTTGTCTGACATTCATTGTCCATCTGGAGGAAGCTTGTCCTAATAAATACGCCTTTTTAAAGTGATTTAAATGTGAGTGGCCTTAATCCTTGATTTTATTTAAAAACGGTAGTTTGCAATATCACACTATCTGAGATTTTCTCTCCCCGGTTGTATGGTGGAGCCTATACTGAAGGTGAGGATTCCTATAGAGTGGACACGAAAGAGGGTTTAGGATCCCATAAAAATTCCTAAAAGGCGTTTCATTCACCTATATCTGGTGAGTGCATTTGATGTTGGTTTGCACGGGTGGAAGGTGGAAGTTTTTCTTTTCATTAGAAGAATTTTTGATCTTTTTGCACGAATTTTCTGAACTTTTGTTGTCTATTATCATGATGGACTTTCACTACTAATATAATTTTCTATATATGTTTGCACTTTATATATTTGATTTGATAGAGAGGTCTATGTTTGCGCTGTTTATTTATATTTTTCCAAAACAAAATATACTCACAAACATTGTAGAAATAAAAGTGTGTCAAATGCAAAGCGACCAGTACACAGGATCAGCTTCCAAATTCGTGAGGACCCTCTTAAGGCTGGTGTGTTTCGAGGAGTGGTCTCCTCTTCCTCAGAGCCGGTCTGATAATTCAGATAATCAGTCTTATATGACTGAAACCGAGGTCACATGGCATAGTCTAAACTCCTCCCACAGGGAGGTGAGGATAACACCCCAAACAAAACCTGACTGAATTAAGAATCTATTATGATTGCATTATCCATGTGTGCAATAGACCACATGTGAACTCACAAGGCAATAGTAATACTTGATTGTTAGTAGAATCAAGTAAAACTGATTGTTAGTAGATCCAAAACATAATCAAACATAGTACAACATATATCTTGGTTAGTACTTGAGGTTTTATAAAGTAATATATAATGAATAACAGTAGAAATAATAATAATAAAAACTTCTGACTTAGACTTCTTATAATTAAGTTAAAGCTGTCACCCTAGGTAATACACAAGGCTGCTGCGCCCTTTTCTTTGTTTTTACAGTTGATAACCAGGACTATGTCAGTGTCATTGTGACTGATGCCAGGACTAATGCAGGCCATAGACGGGACATTTGCCGGCCAATAAATGAAAAATCGGTCGTTGCTTTTTCGGAGATTTTCCAGCATGACCAATAAAAAGAAAAGAACTGCGAAAATCGGCCGATGACATTGCCCCACTAATGGTGTGAATATCGGCCAATTTTTCATTTGGAATTCAGAACCATCCCAGTGTCAATGTGGCTGTCTTAGTGAGGTCAGGACCATCTCAGTGTCATTGTGGTTATCTTAGTGATGTCAGAACCATATCAGTGTCATTGTGATTGATAAGAGAAACATCTCAGTTTCATTGTAACTAATGTCAGGACCATGTCAGTGTCATTATGACTCTCTTAGGATGTCAGGACCAATTTGGTGCCATCGTGGCGCTCTCAGTGATGTCAGATGTCTTTGTGGCTCTAAGGGATGCCACGACAATCTTAGTGCCTTTGTGGCTGATGTCAGCGCCATCTAAGTGTAATTGCGGCTGGTGTCGGGAGCACCTCCTTGTCTTTGTGGCTCTCATAATGATGTCAGGGTCATATCAGTATCTTTGTGGCTATCTTAGTGTAGCGCTACCCCCATAGGAGTTGCTGGATGATGCTTGTCCTCTGGTGTTGCACTAACCTTGCAAACTTCTCAACCATTCTGGCACTTTAGGTTCAGACATGGTTAGCCCAATAATACCCAGCACAGAGTAAGAAGGGCAATGAACACAACATTTCAGTAACCACAGTTGTATTCATTACCTCAAGAATGGCTGAAGTTAAGGATGACTCAAGGGGTTACAAACTATTTACAGCAATGTACACACTTTGAAGGACTAAACAAAGGTAACACAAGGTGACTATCAATATTCAAACAATGTCAGCAGACTGTGCATAACCACCGTGCATCAATGGTGCCTGTTGAGAGTTCAACACTGGTCGTAGGGAAGAGGCCTAAGAAAACCGCCAGCTCTCTTGTTATCACTGGTGCAAAGCAATGAGACCACGTGAATGCCTTTTATAGATATTTGTACAAAGATGGGGTACCCCTTTAAGTAAGCGATGAGTAGTTGTGGATATAGAATTGTCACTCGAAAGGTTGGGGATAGTATCTTCTGCTGGCAGGTTGGGGCCTTTTAACCGCTTCCCATCCTGCTACAGGGCGCATACAGTTAACCCTTTTATCGCCCCACATGTTAACCCCTTCCTGCCCAGTGTGATTAGTACAGTGTCAGTGCTTTTTAATAGCACTGATCACTTTATTTGTGTCACTGGGGATGTCAGTGACACCAAGTCAGTTCCCCTCCAGTCTCAGAATGCCCGCCGCAGTCCTGCAGTCCCGCTATAAGTCGCTGATCACCGCCATTACTAGTAAAAATAAAAAATAAAAAAAATCCCATTATATATGCCGCCATTTGTAAACACTACACCCTGTTCCAAATTATTATGCAAATTCTATTTAAGTGTCACAAAGATTAAATATTTAGTTTTCAGTTTAACTCATGGATGGCATTGTGTGTCAGGGCTCTTTTGATCACTGAAAACAACCTGGGACACGTGTGATAATTAGATTGGCAGGTGAGCCCAATTTAAGGAAAAACTACTTAAGGAGGGTGTTCCACATTATTAAGCAGAGCACCATTTTCAAGCAATATGGGGAAGAAAAAGGATCTCTCTGCTGCTGAAAAAGAGTGAAATAGTTCAATGCCTTGGACGTGGTATGACAACATTAGTTATTTCACAAAAACTTAAGCGTGATCATTGCACTATTAAGAGATTTGTGGCTGATTCAGAGCACAGACGGGTTCGTGCACATAAAGGCACATTGAGGAAGATTTCTGCCAGATCCATGCATCGGATCAAGAGAGCAGCTGCTAAAATACCATTACATAGCAGCAAACAGATATTTGAACCTGCTGGTGCCTCTGGAGTCCCACGGACATCAAGGTGTAGAGTCCTCCAGAATCTTGCAGCTGTGCATAAACCTTCTATTCGGCCACCACTAACCAATGCTCACAAGCAGAAACGGCTGCATTGGGCAGAAAAATACACGAAGACTAACTTTCAAACAGTTCTGTTCACTGATGAGTGCCGTGCAACCCTGGATGGGCCAGATGGGTAGAGTAGTGGATGGTTGGTGGACGGCCACCCTGTTCCAACAAGGCTGCAACATCAGCAAAACGGTGGTGGAGTCATGTTTTGGGCCGGAATCATGGGAACAGAGCTGGTCAGCCCCTTTAGCGTCCCCGAAGTTGTAAAGATGACCTCTGCAAAGTATGTGGAGTTTATGACTGACCACTTTCTTCCCTGGTACAGAAGGAAGAACTACGCTTTCCATAATAAAATCATCTTCATGCATGACAATGCACCATCTCATGCTGCAAAGAATACCTCTGCATCAATGGCTGCTATGAGGATAAAAGGAGAGAAAGTCATGGTGTGGCCTCCATGCTCCCCTGACCTCAATCCTATTGAGAACCTTTGGAGTGTTTTGGATGTGATCACTTACCAACCACAGCTGTTGTGATCTACCAGTGAGCCTAATTAATGTGAGAATACGTGGAAGTAAGACACTGGCACAGAATGCAGTTTGCCAACTTCCTAATTTCTACTTTATTGAGGAAATAACAGTAACATTTATAAGTCTCATGACGCAGGCGAAGCATATACGATGATTGGGTGAAAAGTCCCCTAAGTTTCCTGCGTGTTCTTCCATCCGTGTTGATATCTTCCAATCATTGTCACCAAAACGACTCATTCCCTTTTATGGGGGTTGTTTACATTAAAAGATGCTTTTCTTCTAATGAGTCACCTAGGGTGAGACTCCGGATGAAGGCGCCATCTTAATTATCATTGTTCCGTTGCCCTATATCTGATTGTTTTCTTAAGAGATTAAGGAATTTAGAGAGCAAGAAGCAGAGAGTAGCAAGACTATAAAATTGTCATTTTACTGATCATCTAATAGAATGTGGACTGTCTATCACAATCCACTACAGGAGCATCCTCAAGCAGAAGATCTATGAGGGTGGGAGGCAGTTTACATCCAAACAGCAGCTCTGGGAGGCTATTCTGACATCTTGCAAACAAATTCAAGCAGAAACTGTCCAAAAACTCACAAGTTCAATGGATACAAGACTTGTGAAGCTGCTATCAAATAAGGGGTCCTATGTTAAAATGTAACGCAACCTGTTAAAATGTTTAAAACGTTAAAATGTTGTTAAAAGTTTGATTGAAATAGCTTTTGATTTCAGTAAATATGCTGCAAACACAACAAATGACAATTTTCAGTTCTTTACAACCTATAAAGTGTTTTGAAACTTATTGTGCGTAATAATTTGGAACAGTGCATTGTAAGTTTTTTATGTTTAAAAAAAATCCTGTTATCATTAGGAGGTTTGTTCAATAAAATTTGAATTGTACTCTTAATAGTTGATAACATGAGAATTATGCTGACTGTTATTTACATCAATTATTTAGGTAAATGAGAAAAATATAATTGCATAATAATTTGGAACAGGGTGTATAACGTTCACATCAATTAAATTACACAGATTGAGATTTTTCTTTAGCAAAGACATAGCAGAATACGTTTTGGCCTAAATTTATGATGAAATTTGATGACATTTTTTTACTGGACATGTTTAATAGCAAAAAGTCACAAATATTGTTTTTTTTCTCAAAATTGACAGCCTTTTTTATAGCACAAAAAATAACATAGGTGATCAAATACCACCAAATTAAAGCTCTATTCATTGGAAAAAAAGGCCGTAAATTTCATTTGGGTGCAATGTTGCATGACCGCACAATTGTCAGTTAATGTAACGCAGCGCTGTAACACAAAAAATGCCCTGGTCAGGAAGGGGGAATAAATCCTCTGGAGCGCATTGGAAAAGAACTAACTAGTCTATGGTTCAGTTTGACAATGTCCCTTTGATTCCATTTTGTAGTAACCATCTCCTGGGTACTTTAGTGATGTCAGGACCATGCCAATGTAATTGTGGCTCTCTTAGTGATGTCAGGATCATGCGTCATTGTGACTGTCTTTGTGATTGATGTCAGGGCCATCCCAGTACATTTGTGACTGATGTCAGGACCATCTAAGGGCCAGTTCACACTACATGCATTTCAATGTGCTTTTTTCTGCATCCAAAAGGCACAGATTATATGGTTGTCAATGTTATAGTTCACATCAGTGCTTGCGGTTCCAGTGTGTTCTGTTGCAGAAAACAAAGTAGAACAGGCAGCATTTTTCCTGCACAGAACTGTACAGGAACACGGTAAAATGCACCAAAAACACACTAGAACACACATGTCCCTTTTTAAATTGAAGAAAAAGAAAGGGAAAAAAATGAACTGGAACGCATCAAAAATGCACCAGAATGCACCAAAAATGAGCCAAAAACACGTAAAAAGTTTGTCAAAAACATGCATGCAGAAGTACGTCCAGACTGCATTTCTGTGATGTGAACCGGCCCTTAGTTTCAGTGACAGAGGTCAGGGCTATTTCTGTTTTTTTGACTGTCAGGACCATCTGCTCTTGTGAATGTCTTGGTATTGTTAGGGCACCCCAGTATTTGTTATAAAAAATTTCTGTGATATAAATCGGAGTAAACAACCATACTGGATGCAGCAGCAGAATGGAAACTTGTACCATGGCATTTAGTACAATTAGCTGTAGAAGACAGCTAGGTGAGCAAAGGAATCTAGTGGGCCAGTTGTGACCTAGTAATAGACATTTTGTCTGTAGAATGCATCACTAGGTCCTCTCCATGTCTAGGTGGGATGTCTGGATTGGCCAAGAAAAATGTCAGGTTTATTCTCATTATTATAGACATAGTAGAGAACACCTTCCTACCTTTGATCTGTTTAAAGAAATGGATGTGGATGTATGCAGATGTAAACAGATGGTCATCCGTGTACATCCATTTGGTCATAGGAATGCATTTCTGTCTGTTTTTCATCCGTAAATGGACAGATGAAAAAGAGACATACGGAATGCCCATGTGAAAAGAGCCTTAGGCTTCATGTACATGAGGAGCTCCTAAGCTCGAGTTTAGGAGCTTTTGGCATTTTTTTTGCCAAAGCTCCTAAACTCAACTCCATAAAAGCCTCGGTGTCCATGTACAGATAGGCTTTTAGCAGAGTTTAGGAGCTGCTGCGTTTAGGTGAGGTTAAACCTTCCTCTCGTGAACGTGAAAGAATACCACATGAGGTCATCTACAAGCATTAGGCTCCATGTACACAAGCCTACCCTGACCGCCAACCGCGGAAAACCCCAAAACGCATCAAAACCGCGGTACCGCGGATGCTGCGTTTTGCGGCAGTTTGCATTTTCCCGCAGCCAGCGGTCAGGGTAGGCTCGTTTACATGGAGCCTAATGCCTGTAGATGACCTCATGTGGTATGCATGCTATACAGCTCTGCACCCAGTCATAATGCTGCAAGTCATTACAAAAGCAAGAGTAAAAAAACTTGCAGCTGTAACAAATAACAACCAATCAGATTTTTTACATTTCATCTGAGTGCTTGATATCGGTAACAGCCTCTGTTTACCAGACCCTGTAAGATAAGGGGCATTTGAAAACCATTTATAGAGTGAGGGGGCCAGGATCACCCAACCCACCAGCTGAGAAAACATTCTAATCATGTCCACCAAGATCCTAACTCAAATCCTCCATCTAACAAGGGTAAGCGGTTCTACAAAATAAATGATACATATATTTCTGGAAGACAAAGACCATTCAGAGTATCTCAAACACATGTGGGTCTATATTGCAGACAGTGATCTAAGCACTTTGTGTAGATGAAGTTGTTACAGGCTTCACACCTTCCAAAGGGTGACAAGATTCACAGAAATTCTGCCAATTATTGCATGCCTATCACACTTATTGCTAAGTCATATACTGTATACCTAGTGGAAGTGGCGTAGTACAGTCTTGGATACCAACTGACGTATATACCTCTCCCCCATGGCTGCAGTCAGTGCCTTTTTCTCTCCAGCAGTGAAAGGGTGCATTATGCTATGACATTCATTTTCCAATGCTGCATTTTTTTGGCACTTTCTGTATAATTGGTGTCATTTGCTCAATTACCCTCATATGCAATCACGCCGTATTATGAGAGTGAATGTGCGTTTTAGATAAAAGGAGAAAAGATTTCCCAGCACAATTGTTTTCTCGCTTCTACCTCTGGCAAGGGTAACCCCTTCCTTACTGCTTTGTACTATATTCATGCAGAATGTCCCAGGTATTCCCTGCAGTGTTCAGTCACTGATATGGTCAATAAACACCTTGTATTATTACTACACACTAATCTAGAGGAATTTGTTTTACAGCTGTTTATTCTTTATGGTCCCACGGTAGTGAAACGCAAAGCAGCAGCAACAATGCTATGGAGTAAATATTAAAGCAGCGAGGGAAGCGCACAGTGGAGGAGGAACAATATGTGGCGTGACATTGGGTTTCCTGAATGCATACCATGAAGGCCACTCATCAGGGTTAGACCAGTCATATGTGTTCCATACAGCTGCTAAGCATCAAATCAGAGTAATAGTATGCCTAGCTATCACACAATACCCTGTGCTGGCTGATGCTGGCCCAGATCCATCAGCTAGAAGATTATTACTGTTCCCAGAAATAAGGGCTTCATCAGGCAAGTCTGTTCAAACATAGTCATACACTATCAAGAGTGGTTGTACAATTGAAGAACTGTGCCATCTGATATCTGCGGGGACCTTTAGTACATTTAGGATGTCCAAAGAAACCAATGGAGGACAATTATAAAACAAAAAAAAAGAGCTGAATATGGGAAGACAAGCTCCATCGTTGCTTGTGGTGAACAATTAGCTTCCTTATTTCATTTTTTTTTTTCAGTGAATAAAAGAAGAAACATTTTTGGTCACTTTGGGCAACAACGTAACTTTTGTTTGCTTTTTTTATTAGTTCAGAGTGTTTTCCTATACCCAGGATGAAGTTAAATATTCCCATCACACACATTCCTTCAAATGGCTTGTAGCAAGCAACTACCAACTGTGAACCAGTATCAACACCAGCAGGAAACAAGAATCCAAATGTTTATGTAGAGCTGCCCATGAAGGAACTGCCGGATTTTGGGCATATTTCCCGCTCACAGCACCTACAGCCAGGACAGCTGGCTGTCTTACACTGTACTCTCTCTCTCTTTCTGTTTTTTTGTCTTCTTGCTGAGCCCCCAGCACAGGGGTCCCTCCAAGTGGTAGGACCCTGGACTCTGCTCCCTGATTGCTAGAATATCATTCCTCCCAACCTTTTGTGATGGGAACAAGGGACACCTATTAGCAATAGGTCTCTTACCTATTAGTATGTGTGCATAGGACACACTCCCCCTGACACGCCGCCCCCCTTAACATGGAGTTCCAGCTGAGAAAAAAAAAAAGCAGCTACAATAACTGTAGCTGCTGACTTTTAAAATACAGCCACTTACCTGTCCCTCAGTCCAACGGTGTCCTCACCATGTCTGGTTTCACCGGCCGTCTTCTCTCCCTGGCTGTGGCATCTTCAGTGTGGGCACCCGGCTGTGACAGTAAAAATGTAAACAGTAAGTGCAAAAAGAAAATTAAAGGAAGCAGCTGGTACAATGTGGCAAACCCTCTGCTCCCACTATACAAACATATAAATAAATGGTGCAGTGCTAAAATATATAAAAATTTTATAAATGTGCTACCAAACAATGTAATAGATGACCAGTATAGAATGTCCAATATATGAATGACAGGGATGTAAATATAATCCACTGTGGTATGTCCCAAAAAAACTTAACTAAGTAATAGTCCCAAAAGTGATGTGATCAAATGGTGACGAAAAATGACTGACTTCTGTAAATTCCTTGGTATTCCTCCACCAATATGCACTCACCAGAAGCAAAAAGCAAGCCAGCATTGGATGAAAATGACTCTTTGAAGCATATCTGCCCATTTACTATCACCAGTCACTGATCCATCCAGGGGTGGAATCCCTCCTAAAAGGAGAGCTCACAAACAGAGCCCGGAGACAGCGCAATATAGTAGTATGTTTATTAAAACTAACGGCAACCACGTAGAGCATAATACAAACCAGGACTAAAAATCACCTACAAAGATGGCTGCCGGACCCTTTGCATGGACTCGGCGGCGTGACGTCATTATGTAGGCTCCTCATTGACGCATTTCGTTCTCAAAGGAATCCGCCCAGCACTGATGCCATAACATTGAATGCCTTATATAGGTCTCGGACGCGTGACTGAACGGGCGCCACTTTGTCGAAGGCGCACGAACGAGCAGGTGCCATTTTGTCATGGACCTAAAAATCATAACAGCCTTGCTCTGGAGCCAGAAACGATATATATATATATATATATATATATACCATCTACAAAACACCAACATAGCCCTCTGGAGTTACACAATTGCAAAGTCCAAGCCCACAACATATGAAAGAGGGGGAAAGGGCGTCTGCTAGGTGAAAAATAAGAAAATAGACTCCCCTTAAATGAATATCGGCTATGATAGGAGTGCAATCATATCCCCAGGATTATGAGCACAATACCCCTGATACTATATCATCATGAGAGTGTATAAATAGCAAACCACTGTAAGTACAGTTGTGATGACTTAAACTATCAAATTACTTATTAATTGTCATCCGGCAAGGCTGTGATGAAATTAAATATGATATATGGTCATTACATGTTAATTAACATAAAATAATATAAATCACATAAAAATAAATTGAAATATAAATGACATCCACTTTAACTAAAATACAAATATTAAACAATTGTCAGAGGCACTATCTCCAGCAAAACAGTTAATCCTAAGGACTTCACAGCCGGGTGCCCACTGTGCATACGCGAGAAGCGCTGTGCTTTGTGAATGGCCCCGTAGTCTTCTGGGACCTGTCACGTGTCCCAGAAGACTACAGGGAGAGAGGGGGGGAGGACAACCTCCGCTTCCGATCACCTAAGCGATCGCAGTGGAAGTGGGAGCGGATACCTGTCAAATTCTAGAAACCGCTCCCCCCCAGGTCCCCAAAGGTGCCAATCCTTAATGGGGAGTGGGGGACAAAGGCTTAAAGCGGAACTTTCCCTTTTGGATTGAGCTCCGCTTTGAAGGGGAATTATACAAAAAAAAAAGATTGGTTAAACCCACAATTGCTTTTTTTTACCACTACTATTCTTTTATACTGGCTTTTGAAATGTAGAAATGCAGCCATTTAGAAATTAGATGAAAGGTTTAGCACTTTTTAAAGATAAAAAGTGCATTTTATATACAACTACTGTATATAGATCAGAGCAAAATGAGGGACAAATGTGGAGGAAACAGTGACAGAGGGACAAATGTGGAGAAAAGAGTGACAGAGGGACTTTGTTCCAAATCACGGACAGTCCCTCAAAATCAGGGATAGTTGGGAGGTATGGAATATTTATGGGCTGTTCCCCATCTTCTAGGCCGACCTTCCCAAGAATTGGTTGAAGCTCCATGAATTTTCAGGCTGCAGCCTCTGTCCCTCTGCCCACTATGTTCCGCAAAAATCCACTGAGTTCCAGAAGACAGGGGGAGGTAATAGAGCCACTGCCTATGAAGCACTGCCCGGTCTCCTAAACACAATTAGCCCCTGGTCCTCTGCCTACAGGGGAGCCAAAGTCAATTTACCTAAACTAGCAACTGTAAAGTGATCACATCACAGCAGATCATTCCAAGAGTCCGCTGTGATGTGATCAACTTTTGGATGCTATTTTGAAGATCCATGGTGTGCTGGTGATATATGCTTTATCCAGGATGAGGATCTATTTGAACTTTTCCAAATTTGTTAACTGACTTTTGATATTATTTACAGTTTTTAGATTGTGTATTTTTCCTGTGTATTGGAATTTCAAACATGTTAATTGTATTGCTGCCTTCAAGGATGCTTAGAACCCCAGACCAAACAAAAGTAATGAAAAGACTCTCTATAGCCTTCTTTCTGGAGGTTTTATTGTTAGAATAGACTAAATGATCAGAAAGCTGAATAATATGGATAGGTTCTATAAACCAGGCTATAAACAAGTCGAAAAGTCCTGTCAATCACCAGATCATTTGTTTTTTGCATCATTAGTATGCCAGCTGCAGTTTGGTTTTTGACTGATCTGTGGTTGGCCTGAAGCCTGGTACATACAATAAGTTTTTTTTCATTCGGCCAAGTGGGCTGAGGAGCTCGTGAGGAGGTCTTTGCAGCTATCTCCCCACTGAGCTATTGTGTTCTGAAAGGGTGACCACCCCACAGCCATAGCTCATTGGTCAGTGCTCGCAGACATTGGCTGACAGCGCTGATCGGATGCTGATTGGCTGCTGTTTTCAGCATGCTCATTCCACAGAAACTGGCTGTGAGATCGGCTTCTGTCAAATAAGGACCTGTATACAAGGGGCCAAATGTCAGCCCATATCCACTGTACTGGCTGTTTTGACTGAAATTCGGCCCATGTTTACAAAGCTTAAGTCTCATCAATTAATGGGAAAGGAATGTTTGGGCTGTTTGTAGCAGCTAGTCAGTTTCTCTTGTTCTTGGGCTTATCTGTATTGGGAGAATGAACAGAGTGACAATGATACTTGGTGTCTGGTTATGGATTCCACAAGGAGCATCTGTCAGGCCTAAAACCTGAATAGATGTTTAAAGCAGGCCATAGACGAGGAGAAAACGGAACGAAAATTCTTGTTGACAATCAGATTGTTTGTTTTTCGCATCATTATTCTACCAGTTGTGACAAACAATTTGTATGCTGCAATTGAAAGTCCTTGATCCAACATGCACAATCGTATGCTCCATTTTTTTTTTCAGTCAACAGAATGTTCAGTTTTCGGCTCGTCTATGGCCGGCCTTAGGTTGGAGCAGATCACAGTGAAGCCTATTTGATTGATCTGGGTAAGGTAAGTGGTGGGTCGAGCCATTTCCAGGTCAGCTTTCATTAATAGTTAACACCAGAAATAATCTATGTGTCAGAAGGAATGGCACAATAATGACACTACTCACATGACGACATCATACTAATAAATACTGCCTTGTGAGAGATGAATTCTCTGCGAGTTTACCTCAGAAATCCACACCTGTGTAGAACAGCATGCTAGAGGTTCACCCAAATCCTTGAAGGAACTAGCTATAATGAATATTTGTAATTTAATCAGTAAGACCATCATCACAGTAGTATTTTTAGTGTTTTCCTTTCTTGGTATCCCCTACCCGGCATTCCTCGGTGAACCCTCTGACTTCCCGGGTTGTAATTAGCAATGAGCCATCCTTAATTAGAGCCTCCAGCTCATGCTTCTTGTCACTCGTTATTAAATACTCATTAAACTCTTGGGAATACCTAATAATAGTTATAGAAGTGAACTGATGTACAAGTGCCCCAGTGACCACTTTGTTCATCTGTCTGGAGTTCACAGGGGGATGAGGTTTCCATACAATTCTATTTGCAAGTTCAATCGGTGCCAATGTTTTTCTGCACAGAAGACTGTATATGGTATGTGCCTCATCTACAACAAACTGATGAACTAATCTATAACCCATGCTGTATGAGAGCTGCTGACATCATATGAGCATTTCCTTCCCAGCTCCTGTACCCATAGGTCCCAACTGTCCCTCATATGGAAGAACTGTTCTTTTTTTGGAACCAAGAGCCTATGTTGCCAGCACACCATGGATCATCAGAAAGTTGTCCAATCATTTATTCTAGCGATCACATCACCGCAATAAGATGCAGCAAGTCAGAGCCACACAGGACCCCTTCATCAGGAGTGATGTCTTACAGAACCAAATTCTTCCTTTCCGCCTCAGTTGTCCCTCTTTTTGGTCTTATATGTGAACCTCTATTATAATAATGCAGTATTAAATTATCTTACACTATGCTTAACCCTTTATTCTACATCGTTTCCTTTGATTTCATTGTCAGGGATGTGTCCTTTGCCTGCAAATATATGGTATATACAGTGTTCCTCTTTCTCGGAAAGTTGGGAGGTATTCTGTACCCATCCTACCACCTTAGGTTGGCATTTGATAGCAGCAATGCATACTAAACTGGCAAACAATTAGATTGTCTTTATTTTTTCCACAACCTGGCCTGGAATAGGAAACACCAAAACCTTCCTCCGTCACACGGTTGTGTTCACTCCCGTGGGATCTTGTGAGATAACGCAGAAACCGTGACTGAGCTGTGTAATACCACAAATCATTTCACTCCATTTTACTTTTGTTTTCTTCACTGAGCAGTTACGATCTTTGTCGGCCTTGCATTTCGGTATTTTGATGCAATGAAAAATAACTGAAAATAAATTCCGCATTCAGTAGCCAATCCCAATATTGACTTAGCGATCACCATGAGATTTAGTGAAAAGGCGCCCGAGCAGGGGCTGTGATCCAACTGACAAGAGCACTATAACAACCCATTATTAATATTTATGTATCACAATGTTGACAGATTAATTATGCAAATATCATTAGTGATAAACAAACATGTTTGCTGGCTGTTAAGTGGTTTCCCCGCTGGGCTTTTATCCTTGTCTCTGAAGAGTAAAATACCAGAGGACAGGAATAGGTGGTGCTGGAATGGAGGGGGCGAGGGGCAACTAATTGAGGACTTTTATATGAACAGATTCCATGTTTTCTACTGAGAATACTTTATGTATATTTTCATCATTTAACTCAATTAGGGATTTTAAAAAAGACAAGATTGTTTGGAATCTCTAGGTGAGACATGTGTCATCTTTGTATTCAATAATCTGAAATATGTTTCAAGTCAAAAATCACATTATGATATAGCATGGATGACTTGAAACTGCTGCATTGCTCATTTTATGCTAAGTCCTTTTGCATAAAACCTTTGAAGTGTGCTACAGCTTTTTGTGTGGACATATTTGAAGGGCAAGGGTTATTCATATACATAGATATTTTTTGGCATTTTATATATCTAGTGCAAACTTCCTGGTGCTTTGCCATGCCAGGGGGATCTGCAGGGGCCACATACAGCCTGCTATACAAGTGAATGAATGTACACAGCCATACTCTTGAAAACACAGCATTTACCCTGGGAAATTTACACTAGGCATATAAAATGAATTTAAACTTCTTGGTGCACACTATATCCTGCAAAGAAACACATGTACGGCTTCATATTTTAAAAAATCACATGAGTTAGCAATAGTTTTTAGCAGTCAAAATGTTAAATTTTCCTTAGAGGTAGAAAGATTGAATACTGTCAGAGATATGTTTTTTTTATTTGCACCAACATCCAAATGTTAGTGCAGTCTTTTAGGGTGTATCCCCTTCTTCAAGGTCCAAGCAGTAAAAATACACTAAGTTTTATCAGAATGTTAAGTAAGACAATCCCCAAGCAAAAGAGGTACTGTAGATAATTGAGGACTGAATCTCTGTATGGATTTTATATTAGTGATTCCTGTGGTGAGATTTCCTTATAGTAGTTTGTGTCTCTGCCTCTCAAACAATGGGGAGAGCTCCCTGCAGTAGTGTGTCTCTGCCCCTCCCACAATGGTGAGAGCTCCCTGCAGTAGTTTGTGTCTCTACCTCCACCACAATGGTGAGATTTCCTTGCAGTAGTTTGTGTCTATGCCCCTCCCACAATGGTGAGATCTCCTTGCAGTAGTTTGTGTCTCTGCCCCTCCCACAACGGTGAGATCTCCTTGCAGTAGTTTGTGTCTCTGCCCCTCCCACAACGGTGAGATCTCCTTGCAGTAGTTTGTGTCTCTGCCCCTCCCACAACGGTGAGATCTCCTTGCAGTAGTTTGTGTCTCTGCCCCTCCCACAACGGTGAGATCTCCTTGCAGTAGTTTGTGTCTCTGCCCCTCCCACAACGGTGAGATCTCCTTGCAGTAGTTTGTGTCTCTGCCCCTCCCACAATGGTGATATCTCCTTGCAGTAGTTTGTGTCTCTGCCCCTCCCACAACGGTGAGATCTCCTTGCAGTAGTTTGTGTCTCTGCCCCTCCCACAACGATGATATCTCCTTGCAGTAGTTTGTGTCTCTGCCCCTCCCACAACGGTGAGATCTCCTTGCAGTAGTTTGTGTCTCTGCCCCTCCCACAACGGTGATATCTCCTTGCAATAGTTTGTGTCTCTGCCCCTCCCACAACGGTGATATCTCCTTGCAGTAGTTTGTGTCTATGCCCCTCCCACAATGGTGAATTCTCCCTGCAATAGTTTGCGTCTCTGCCCCTCCCACAATGGTGATATCTCCTTGCAGTAGTTTGTGTTTGTGCCCCTCCCACAATGGTGAATTCTCCCTGCAATAGTTTGTGTCTCTGCCCCTCCCACAATGGTGATATTTACTTGCAGTAGTTTGTGTCTCTGCCCCTCCCACAACGGTGAGATCTCCTTGCAGTAGTTTGTGTCTCTGCCCCTCCCACAACGGTGAGATCTCCTTGCAGTAGTTTGTGTCTCTGCCCCTCCCACAACGGTGATATCTCCTTGCAATAGTTTGTGTCTCTGCCCCTCCCACAACGGTGATATCTCCTTGCAATAGTTTGTGTCTCTGCCCCTCCCACAACGGTGATATCTCCTTGCAATAGTTTGCGTCTCTGCCCCTCCCACAATGGTGATATCTCCTTGCAGTAGTTTGTGTTTGTGCCCCTCCCACAATGGTGAATTCTCCCTGCAATAGTTTGCGTCTCTGCCCCTCCCACAACGGTGATATCTCCTTGCAATAGTTTGTGTCTCTGCCCCTCCCACAACGGTGAGATCTCCTTGCAGTAGTTTGTGTCTCTGCCCCTCCCACAATGGGGAGACTTTATCACTGTGGTTTGTGTCTCTGCCCCTCCCACAATGGGGAGATTTCCTTGCAGTAGTTTGTGTCTCTGCCCCTCCCACAATGGGGAGATTTCTTTGCAGTAGTTTGTGTCTCTGCCCCTCCCACAATGGGGAGATTTCCTTGCAGTAGTTTGTGTCTCTGCCCCTCCCACAATGGGGAGATTTTATCACTGTGGTTTGTGTCTCTGCCCCTCCCACAATGGGGAGATTTCCTTGAAGTAGTTTGTGTCTCTGCCCCTCCCACAATGGGGAGATTTCCTTGCAGTAGTTTGTGTCTCTGCCCCTCCCACAATGGGGAGATTTCCTTGCAGTAGTTTGTGTCTCTGCCCCTCCCACAATGGGGAGATTTTATCACTGTGGTTTGTGTCTCTGCCCCTCCCACAATGGGGAGATTTTATCACTGTGGTTTGTGTCTGTGGTGGCACTCCTGCAGAGGGAGGAGGGGTGCCTAGATTTCGTTCTAGAGGTTCAGGATGGTTCAGTTGCCCAGCACAGCTATTTCTACCTCATTACAGACTGCCGGTCTGTGTGATGTAGCGGCTGATTGAATCTGGTTACTTAGAAATTGCTTTTAAATCCCATCTATCCAGTGTGTGAAGTGCCGACAGAGGTGACAATTACAGGTCTGAAGTGACACAATCTGCTTGGCAGGTCACATGACCTCGGATGCCTGTACGGGGGATGTACGAGGCCATTTCCATGTTAGAAATATAATGAAGCGAGCTTTGTGGAATGTGGCTACATGATGGTAAAGATCCTGAGAATTCCTTTAAGCCTCTGAGCCCTGGTATCACATCTGCGGCACATCTCCGGGGCTCAGCTGTCACATCGTCTTCTATCTGAATGCTTCTAAATTGAATCGCTCACAGTCTTGGTCTCTGTGGCTATCCAGCATCTGCAGTAAATCCTTCATCACCTCTTCCTGGACTGATGGCCAACGTGCAGAGTGTGGCAATCAGTTTTTTTGACTCCACTAAACTTGTACAAGGTGAAATCTGGTTTCCATGGGTTACTGTGCTTCATCAATATAGTAGCATTAACCCCTCAGCAGTTTCGCTTAAGACATTGAGCACAATAAAATAATCATTCCATAATAAACTATTTAGTAAAATTCGTATTCCAGCACTTCCAGTCTTCATATTTCAATGCTGCTGGCTCCTGGACAGTGCAGTCTGGAGTCAGTCTGTTAGCCTGTTGAAGGGGTGCAGGGCAATCCCTTGCCATCCTAGGCTATGGGGCTGTGCTTTTGCATTGAAGCACACAGTGTAGGGAGACACATGTCTAGTCACTGCATGCAAGGGTGGCTCCACAGGATGCTGTAAGAGAAAGGAGCAACCCTGAAACAGGAAACCTGGGGCAGTGTCATCATGGCATCAGTCTAAACTGGAACATAGGCAAGGATTAAAAGCTGCATGACAGTGATTTTCTTACTATCTCTGGCTTTAGAACTTTCCCCTTTTTCTGAAACAGGCATGCATATCAGGAAAGTTGAAGTGAAGCCTGAGAACCTGAACTGCATACTGGCATCAAGTCAGTGACTCGGAAGGTACTGAAGCCAGTGGAGCAACATGATAGACAGTCACATAGTATTTTCAGAAGGAGAGGTTTGCCATAGACGTTTCCATATTTCTCTTGTTACAGATTATTTTGCTAAGACAAAAATTTGCAGTCTCTGCCAACAAGGATCAAAAAACATTATCTTGGGGGTGCTAGGGGTTCACTACACAGGGCTTCTTCATGTCTTAATCCAACCATATTAACGTTTCCTACATGGCATAACATAACCTCCACACTGAACATGGCAAGTCCTGAGCACACAATGGACCTATCCTTGCTTTGATTCTTTGGGTTGGTGACCCCTTGGTATGATATCTAGGTGACCCCTTGGTAAAATAACTTCTTCACACCAGTGAAAATCAATGCTTGCATCAGTTTAATCAATGAAAACCGGATCAGGCACAAAGGTCATTTGCATTTCCATTCCTCGGGGTGCTGCTGATCCACAGAATGAGACAGCTTCTCATGGCATATTGATAGTCATATGAGTCAACTGAGAGTCTGTAGCACAGTGTACCTTTCCCCAGCTCATATTGTTCTTGCTCTGACCATGAAAGACAGAGAGATTTCTTGAAGTATAGGAGGGAAGTGTAACTCAGGGGTATTACGGGGCTTGGGGAGTGGAGTCATGTCATAGCGGTTCTTGCCTGGTATTGGAGTACAGGAATATCTTGCCATGCTAGTTGAGTTTTTTTAAAGTATTGGGGAGAGAGGAGTCATTTCATAGTGGGTCTTGGTATTGGCGGAAGGGAACATTGCCATAAAATGGGGGTGGGGGGTAGAATTGGGGGTGGAGTAGGGTTTTGCTGAAGTTTGGGAATAGTAGAGTTTTAGGTATTATCAGGGATGGGGAGTGGAGTTACATTTTTAGCAGGTCTTTCCATGGTATGGGGGGGGGGATAGTGATGTCTTTAGGTAGTATGGGGGGACAGTGGAGTGTAGGAATGTTATGAGAAAAGTGGAATCTTCTCATGATATGGGGAATATTGCCAAAGAACAGTCAAAGAGAGATGTCTTGCTATGGTATGACCATAGTTTGAATGCAGCACAAGAGGAAAAATAGGCTCATGTCATGGTATGAGGAGACAGGGGAGTTTTACTGTGGTACGGGGGGGACAGTTGGGTCTTGCCATGCTATGGAAGGACAGCTTAATCTTGTAATGGTATGGGGTAAGGCGGAGTCTTGCCAAAATATGGGTGGAGAGCTATATCTTTTTACAGAATGGGGAGTGCAGAATCTTGTCATTCTGTGGAGTATTTGAGCCTTTCCATTCTATGAGGGAGGAGCACAGTTCTGTCATAGTATGGGGGAAGAGCAGAAACGTTTGATGGTATGAGGTGAAAGTGGAGTTTTCCCATGGTACAGGAGACTCCTGCTTTTATATGGGGGGGCTGAATCTGCCATTATATGGGGGGAAAACAGACTTTTGTCCTGGGATCATGAAAAGAAGAGCATACTCTTGTCACTGTACAAGGTAAAGTAGACTCTTGCTGTTGTATTGGTAGAATGCAGAGCCTTGCCATGACATTTGTTGATAAGGATGAAGTGCAGACTTTTGTCACACAGTGGTAGAGTAGACTTGCAGGGGTGTGTGTATTTGTGTGTGGAGGGGGGGGTATGATATGGAGGGGAAAACAGAGTCTTGCCATAGTATGAGGGGGGTGCACATTTTTAATTGATATGGGGGAAATGGACCTTTGCAGTGGTATAGGAGGGTAGTCTCTTCCTGTGAAAGGGAAGCCACATTTCTGTGGTTTTGGAGTAGAGTGGAGTCTTCCTGTGACTTAGGGGAGAGCGGACTCCTATCATGGGAGTGAGACAGTGGTGTGGACTCTTTTTCAGGCATGGGGGAAAGAGAGAATTTTTGCAAGATGTGGAAGAGGCAGACTCTTGGCATGGTAGGCAAGGAAATTAGATTGGCTGTGGTATAGGGAAGAGCGGACTCCTGTTATGGTATAGAAGGAAGACAATGGAGTCCTGTTATAGTTGTGGGGGAGGGGGGCAAATACTTACTATGGTATTGCAGGGTCAGTGGACTCTTGATCTGGTAAGGGAGGAGAGATGACTTTTGCTGTAGTGTGGGGACTATTTCCATGGAATTAAGGATGTGTGGAGTATTGGCATGTTAGCAGGCGTAAGCAGTGTCCTTTAGCCGTCTTAACAGCTTCTCTCTGGTCTTGCAACTTCCCTCATTTTCTTGGTTTAATATTTTCATAATTCCGTTATCTTGTGGCAGGAATACAAATATTGCCATTCTAATCAGGACCACAAACCTTCTGTCACTTCTGAAAAATCTCTCCTTTCACATCTACAGAGACCTTCTTTAGAAATGTGTACTGGAGGCTGTATGCAGCCTTCATTCACACACAAGGACATATCACTGATAAATGTAAAAGATTTTTTTTCTCTTGCTTTCTGGTAATACATTCCATTTGTGCCTAGAGCCACACATTTTTCTCACTGAGAGATTCTACTTTATCTGTAGTGTCCTGCTATTACATCATTACCATCCTTGGCCTCTTCACCTACCATCTCTTCCCCTCCATACACCTAACCATTGCTCTGTCATTATACCCACACCCATAAAAAATATTGCCATCCATGCCATGTGTCAGACTGTGTACATGGCACTTTGCTCCTTGGTATTGGATGTTGTAACATTGTCTCAGTCCCTGGCACTATGTCTATTGACAGGCATCTGACATACTGACTCTGGGATGCTTCAAAGCCCATGTAGCACTACTTTTCTTTATGTCTGAGCATGGGCAGAGGCAATGTTAGAAGTTAGCTTGATAAACAAATTCTATTGAATGTACCTTAGATCAGTGTTTCTCAACCTTTTTTCAGTCAATGCACCCTTTAAAGTTATAGAGAATCTGGAGGCACCCTTTAAAATTATGGACAATCTCAAGGCACCCCATTCTAAATGTAAAAATTATTCTAATAGTTTTACCTAATGCAGCAACATCTACACATGTAGGACATCCAATCATAGAGGGGATTTATTTGTCCAAAGCAAATACACTTTTGCAAACTGATACTGAACAGTATTCCAACTCTTCTTCCTCAGTTTTTCGCTATCACTCAGCTAATTTGACTCCCAAACTGACAGAGAGGGGCAGGGGAGGTTCAAACAAGCATGCCATGCAGGCAACTGACATCCTCCATATCAACTGATGGCGTCATTGGTTGTTAGGAAGCCTATGGCTAGAAGGTTGTAATGGTGTACAATGAAACCTATGCTTTGTGTAACTAAAAGGCAGGCCTTGATCCATCTGCTGGTTTGTATACAATTTTTGGGCAATTTTTAGGCATTTTGCCAAGGCACCCCTGAAGAAACTTCAAGGCCTGGGCACCCTGGTTGAAAAAGGCTGCCTTAGACATGTACTGTACATGGTTATGTACCTCACCCTCTGCTGAGGAACCCTGCACAATGTTACTTAGCCCACTGGACTGCCTAGGATATATTAAATCAATTTTCTTTTTTTATTGTATTGTGTATATCTGTTTTGATGTAAACATTGGTACAATTCTCAATAATCATAGAATGCACAAAAAAATTAGAAAAATGCAATGAAATGACCACAAATTGACAATTCAAAAATATGTATTTACTATGAAGTGTCCTGAAAGGGGGCCTTAAAGTGGTTGTAAACCACCCAGTGAAGTGACTGGCCTCAGGTGATACACAGAGATGAAACAAATCCTCCTACATAAGTTGTACTTGTTTATCTACATAAATTATACAGCTTGTCTGAGATTTCAGAAAGCAGAGGCAGGGAGTTAAAGGGATACTCTGGAGATCTCAGTGAGGAGAGCTCTGGGAGTTAACTGGAGAGAAAGGACACACACACCCCTTCGCAGAGCAATAAGCTGGGGCTGACAATCATAGTCTGTGTGCTGGAGCATCCTCCCCTATCACCTTTTTAGCTCTTGGTGTCAGAAAAACTTGTCAGAAGTGAATCATGCTGATAGCAGAGGAATGAGGCAGCAGAAGGAAATGCTCAGTGCTCTGGATCGAGACACACACTATAGGGGGATATGCTTTGTTCATATTTCATGTCAGAGGTTTACAACCACCTTAAAGCTGATCTCCAGACCTAAAAAAAACCAAAATGATGGAGCTCTGTATTCATTAATATATACTTAATGTATTTTTAATACAAGCAGTGTAAGTAACGGAATTTTACTTTTTATTAGCTTCTTGCATTTCTTTTACAGCAAAACTGTAAATTGGGGAATGGAGAATCAGCACAGAGAGCCAATCAGTTGAGCTACAGTGAAGCATGCTGATGGCTGCCAGTGCTGAGCAGATGTCGGTCGGATGCTGGTTTTCCAACATGCCTGTTCAACAGAAGTCAGTTGTAATGCTGGCTTCTATAGAACAGACAGCTGTACACACATGCTGAAAGTTGTCCGATTCCTGCTGAACTGTCCGTTTTCAGCCAATTTTCGGCTTGTGTGTACCCAGCTTTATTGTTACTGAACTGTAGTGTGCAGCAGAGAAAAATCAGATACAAATCTTTTGGTAGGTAAAATGGCTCCCCTATGTGTATTTCACCTGTGTATTTATCTGTTTGCCTCAAAATCAGTTTTAAATCAGGTTAAGACTTCATTCGTTAAAAAAGGCACATTATCCACTCTGGTCAGGTGGTGTCTATTGTTGGATTTCACAGTGGCTTTCCTTCAGACCGGCTGTATAAAGATGCAGCAGTGTCCATGTAACCCTGATTATCCTCCTTGGACACACAGAGCCTTACTCTGCTTTAAGACCATCTTTCAGCACACTTGATGTAAGTGCATTATGGTTTTAATAAGAAAAATTAATAATAGCGCCTATGGTCAAAATTGTATAACTTACTAATAGTGTACCAGCTGCAAAAAAACCACCATATATAAAGTGTACCAATTAATAAATAATTTGCGCTAGTAAATATATATAAATATATGTAAAGAAATCATCAAATCATAAGTCCAGAAAAATATATATATACCAATACCACAGAAAAATATAAAAAACTTTTTAAGGTGCAAAAAAACTTTTGTGCAAAAGGAGTGTCTCAATATAAAAAAAGTGTCTCAATATACTTCCGCTCCGTGAGGACGTCGATGACGAAACGCGTAGGGCGGAGCTTGATTGATGTGATGTCATTACGTTTTTGACTGCCAGCTATTGCACATGTGCTGAGTAGTCAGGCTCGTTTATGTGATTGCTGTTGATGCTGTTGATGCTGGTGTCGGCTGGGACACCTCTTGAGTAAGTGCAATGAGTATCTAATAAAGGAATTGGTTTTTATAATATTGCACCATGAAGTCTTTCTGTTTCTCTCGAGTGCTTGGCATTTCCCCCCATGGATACGTTTGAAGGTGGTCCTTTTTCTATTGGAGAAGTGGATTTTCGATTAACTACAAAGTTTTTCGTCCTGTTATTTCGATCGATGAGGATCGGTGTGTTGGAGAGCTTCCGTTTCTGAAGATATTTTTATGGATGATCTGCCATTATATTATCAAGGTTTTTTGGTGGAATTTTTTTATATTGAGACACTTTTTTTATATTGAGACACTCCTTTTGCACAAAAGTTTTTTTGCACCTTAAAAAGTTTTTTATATTTTTCTGTGGTATTGGTATATATATATTTTTCTGGACTTATGATTTGATCATTATGGTTTTAACTAGCTGAAAATAAATAGTTTTAGGAATCATGTCATTGCTTTTCTTGTGATTTTATGTTTCAGTGTACTCTGCTTTCCCGAGCTCACTCGGAGCAGTACAGTGTATACCGTTCTCCCAGGTTGACTTAGAGCAGTACAGTATATACTGCTACCAGGCTGACTCGGAAGAGTACAGAGCACTCCGCACATTCAGGCTGACTCGGAGGAGTAGAGTGCACTCCGCACATTCAGGCTGACTCGGAGCAGTATAGTGCACTCCACTCATTCAGGCTGACTCAGAGGAGTACAGTGCACTCCACTCATTCAGGCTGACTCAGAGGAGTAAAGTGCACTCCACTCATTCAGGCTGACTCGGAGAAGTAAAGTGCACTCCACTCATTCAGGCTGACTCGGAGCAATATAGTGCACTCCACTCATTCAGGCTGACTCGGAGCAGTATAGTGCACTCCACTCATTCAGGCTGACTCGGAGGAGTAAAGTGCACTCCACTCATTCAGGCTGACTCGGAGCAGTATAGTGCACTCCACTCATTCAGGCTGACTTGGAGCAATATAGTGCACTCCACTCATTCAGGCTGACTCGGAGCAGTATAGTGCACTCCACTCATTCAGGCTGACTCGGAGCAGTATAGTGCACTCCACTCATTCAGGCTGACTCGGAGCAGTATAGTGCACTCCACTCATTCAGGCTGACTCGGAGGAGTAGAGTGCACTCCACTCATTCAGGCTGACTCGAAGGAGTACAGTGCACTCCGCTCATTCAGGCTAACTCGGAGCAGTACAGTGCACTCCACTCATTCAGGTGACTCGGAGGAGTACAGTGCAATCCGCTCATTCAGGCTGACTCGGAGCAGTACAGTGTGCTCTACTCTCCCAGGCTGACTTGGAGCAGTATAGTGCACTCCGCTCATTCAGGCTGACTCGAAGAAGTACAGTGTACTCTAGTCCCCCAGACTGACTCAGAGCAGTACAGTATACTCCTCGCATCCAGGCTGACTCAGATAAGTACAGTGTACTCTAATCTCCCAGGCTGAATCAGAGCAGTACAGTGCACTCTGCTCATTCAGGCTGACTCAGAGCAGTATATTGCACTCTACTCTCCCAGGCTGGCTCAGAGCAGTGCAGTGAACATTGCTCTCCCAGGCTTACTCAGAGCAGTACCGTGTACTCCGCTCTCCCGTGCTGGCTCAGAGCAGTACAGTAAACATTGCTCTCCCAGGCTGGCTCAGAGCAGTACAGTGTACTCTGCTCTCCCATGCTGGCCCAGGTCAGTACAGTGAACATTGCTCTCCCATGCTGGCTCAGAGCAGTACAGTGTACTCCGCTCTCCCATGCTGGCTCAGGTCAGTACAGTGAACATTGCTCTCCCATGCTGGCTCAGAGCAGTGCAGTGAACATTGCTGTCCCAGGCTGACTCAGAGAAGTACAGTGAACATTGCTCTCCCAGGCTGGCTCAGAGCAGTGCAGTGAACATTGCTCTCCCGTGCTGGCTCAGAGCAGTGCAGTGTACTCTGCTCTCCCATGCTGGCTCAGAACAGTGCAGTGAACATTGCTGTCCCAGGCTGACTCAGAGCAGTACAGTGAACATTGCTCTCCCAGGCTGGCTCAGAGCAGCGCAGTGAACATTGCTCTCCCGTGCTGGCTCAGAGCAGTGCAGTGAACATCGCTCTCCCGTGCTGACTCAGAGCAGCGCAGTGAACATCGCTCTCCCGTGCTGGCTCAGAGCAGTGCAGTGAACATCGCTCTCCCAGGCTGGCTCAGAGCAGTACAGTGAACATCGCTCTCCCGTGCTGGCTCAGAGCAGTGCAGTGTACTCTGCTCTCCCATGCTGGCTCAGAGCAGTGCAGTGAACATTGCTGTCCCAGGCTGACTCAGAGCAGTACAGTGAACATTGCTGTCCCAGGCTGACTCAGAGCAGTACAGTGAACATTGCTCTCCCGTGCTGGCTCAGAGCAGTGCAGTGAACATTGCTGTCCCAGGCTGACTCCGAGCAGTGCAGTGAACATTGCTGTCCCAGGCTGACTCAGAGCAGTACAGTGAACATTGCTCTCCCAGGCTGGCTCAGAGCAGTGCAGTGAACATTGCTCTCCCAGGCTGGCTCAGAGCAGTGCAGTGAACATTGCTCTCCCAGGCTGGCTCAGAGCAGTGCAGTGTTAGGATCTTCAGAAAATACAGTGTTAGGACTTCAGTGAGCTCTACAGTGGTGAGTGCCCTTTGTGTGTTGACATTCCCAATGACACCTTACAAAATACCTCCCCACTCCCCCCAACCAGCCACCCAGGATCACCTTTGTGCACATCGTATTTTGAGGTAGTTATAGAAATGTCTGACAGTACAATAGCAGCTGGGGGTCACAGAGGTAAATAACCAATCTCAGTGTGATAGAGGCGTAAATTCTGAAGACTGGGAACTTTAGTCAAGATCTGATTTGGTCTCTTGTTTGGTCTCATTGAAGACATTTTCTCTGCATAGATGGACTCGGGCTGTATCCCCCACTGGCTCTCTTGTCTGTGCTCCATGTCTACATGAATATTTGATTATGTTTACTTGTGCCATTTGGGGCATTTCTCATTACAAAGTCTTTAAAGAAGTAGCAGTAAAAATATTTTTCCGTTCTAGTTGTGGAGTCGTGGCTGTTTTTTTTATCACTTCTATTATTCTAATTATTGTAATAATTCATAAAAGATCTTAAAAAATGTACAGTTTTTGTGACGTTTTGTGTTGATCTTGCCTCTGCGGATTAGGGCAAGAACCCCCATTGCAGGCGGAGGATGAGAGAAGAGGATTAAGTTTAATTACCTTTCCTTGCTATGTTTTAATCAAGCTGGAGCCTCAGCCACACTCCATAATCTGTGCTGCTCAACTACCTTGGTAACCGTCCATCATAAAGGCCGTCCTGCTGTCTCTGCATCTATTTTGGTCGCACTAACATTTCCCGTTCCTGAGATAGCGATCTCTGACAGACGTGGTGAGATGGAAGTCATTAAATGCTGCAGACTGCAGGGAGAGTGCAACACAATGCTGAAAGATGCAGAGGAATCTGCTGTCGTATTGAGAGTATTGGGCACCTTGGCCCATAGATTGCAAAAAGATGGAGGCATGCGCAGCAACTCATAGCATTCAGTCTCTTTTGGCTTCTGTAGGTCTGATTGGTTGCTCTGGGCAACATTATACTCATCACTGCCCAAAGCTCTTATGTGCAGTAACTGATCACGTGACACAGACCATTACTTTCTTCTCTACATTTTCCAGCTGATGCACATGTTGCTACAGACTGCACTTTTATGGCAGAAACGAATGCTCATTTGATTAAATCCTAAAGTGAACCTGTGGCCTTCCTATGAACATTGAAGTACAGACTCTCAAGTAGTAAATTTGCTTTAAAATAACCTTCACCTGACCTCTGTAACTGCATACACTGTGGATCAGTTCATCCTCAAATTTCACAGCAGAAACAGTGCATCCTTTTAAGCCACCCTCCTCAAGCAAGAACTTAGCACCTCCTGTTCCTTTCCCAGCAGTGACTCAGCAGCTCAGCTCACTCTATCCCCCCCCCCTTCCAGCAGTGACACAGCAGCTCAGCTCACTCTATCCCTCCCCCCCCCGCAGTGACTCAGCAGCTCAGCTTACTCTATCCCCCCCCCTTCCAGCAGTGACACAGCAGCTCAGCTCACTCTATCCCTCCCCCTCCCAGCAGTGACTCAGCAGCTCAGCTCACTCTATCCCCCCCCTCCCAGCAGTGACTCAGCAGCTCAGCTCACTCTATCCCCCCCCCCTTCCAGCAGTGACCCAGCAGCTCAGCTCACTCTATCCCCCCCCTCCCAGCAGCGACTCAGCAGTTTAAGCTTACTTTGCCCCCACCCCATCAACCAGCAGTAAATCAGCAGATTGACCCACCCTGCTGCACCCTCCCAACAGCGACTCAGCTCAGCTCACTCTAATCCCCACTTCCAGCAGCAGTTCAACAGTTTTAAAGTGGAACTAAATTGTATCAGAGCGCTACAAACTGAAAATGCTATTCAATTCAGTGTTAATATCCAAAGCAAACTCGTCTGGAATCCATCTGCCATTAGTGCAGGCATGCAGGTAAGAGGGTGTGCTTAGCTGAGAAAGCCCCTCCCTCAGATGAAAATAAAATGACCATGAAGCCTCATGGGATGTATTACATTATTTCGGCCTGGGCCAGAAACTAGGAAGAAACTGAAGACATGCAAAAAAAAAGGTTAAAACAAGGAAATATAATATACTTTTATCGATTAACTAATGCTAGCAGCATAATGATTAAAAATAGTTAATGTTGATTGAGAGAGTTTAGTTCTGTTTTAAGCTCTCTCTCCCCCTATCCAGCAGAAGCTCAGCAGCTCGGCTCACCCTGCACCTCCCTCCCAGCAGTGACTCAGCTGCTTAACTCACTCTGTTCCCACCTGCCAGCAGTGACTAATGTAGGCCATACATGGGTTTAAACCCAGAACGATTTTTCCCCTGAAAATCGAAAACGTTCGCTTGGTAATCCAATGGTGCCATCAATGATTTTGAAAATCGGCCGACCAAGTCATAAAGTTCACCCCATATAACAGGCAAAACTTCTGTTCCTTCCAGGTCAAGGCTCATGCGCATATTCTTTTCGGAAAAACAACCGTATGATTTGACCATCATTGAGTCAAAAATCGGTAATTTTTCATGAATTTTCCAACATGCCCAATACATGAAAAAGGGAGGAACCACGAAAATCATCTGGTACCATTGACCCACTAATAGAGTGAAAATCGGCCGATTATTCTTAGGTCCGAATTTCGGACGAAAAATCAGTTGAATTTCAACCCATGTATGGCCGGAATTTGTAGCTCAACTCACACTGCTCCCCCTTCTCTGCAGTTACTCTGCAGCTTAACTCTCCTCTCCCAGTGC
Source organism: Staurois parvus (assembly GCF_062004578.1). Taxonomy (NCBI): domain Eukaryota; kingdom Metazoa; phylum Chordata; class Amphibia; order Anura; family Ranidae; genus Staurois; species Staurois parvus. The sequence goes on along the minus strand of NW_028318254.1, from coordinate 1,595,977 downwards.
ACCTGCATTGTGTTTACACTAGAGATTAGAAAGCTGCTGAGTCACTGTTGGGGTGGAGGAACAGCTACCGAGTCATTTTCAGAAGGGGAAACAGGCTGAGCTGAACTGCTGAGTCACTGCTGGAAGGGGAAGCAAGTTGAGCTGCGCTTCTGGATCACTTCCGAGGAGGGAGGGGGAACAGGGAAAGCTGCACTGCCTGTGATAAGAACTACAGTTATTCTGCTATGGCTTTGAGGATGAATTGCGCCACAATTCCTGCAGCTACAGAGATTACTGAGTACTTTTTTTTAATCTTTTTTCTATATATTAAATATATGAATGTCCATAACGTAGCCAATATTACACTGTAAGAAAAAGAATATAGGGACCTGCTGTTTGGCATGCTAAATATTCAACACTGGGGAAAAAGTAAATAGACACTTTTCTAGCTTGTCTAGATTTCTGATTTAGTGTCAGTTTGTGAAGCTGGCAGTATCAGTGAGTGAAACACTGGCTGTGCAGATCATGGCTAGGTGCCTTGAAATACTGTCAGGGTTTCTTGTGTGCCATATGGAGAGTTTACCTAATGGGGTCTATCCTCTGTGATAAAGAAGAGGAGGCAGCACATTTCCTCAGTCGTAAGCATTCTTGCCTTGCAATGTAGGATGCAGGGTTCAGATTCTGCCTGTATGCAAGATGTTTGAATGTTCCCCATGTGAGGTCCGATCATTAAAATTTTCATGCAGCTGAGGTCCGAGTCTCATGTTTGTGCTCTGACTCTTATTCTTCATATCACAGCCCCACCCCCTTACATTACAGTTTCCCCTTTACATAAGTCCCATCAATTCTCCCCCCATTTACATCACAGCTCCCTCTTTTACACAGCACCCCCTTTTACAGTACAGCCCCCTTTTTACAATACAGATCTTTCTTTACAATATAGTGCCCACTTTACATCACAGACCCCTTTGCATCAAAGTCCCCCCATTTACATCACAGCCCCCTTTACATCACTGTCATCACTGCCCTTTGTCTCCCCTTCACATCACAGTCCCCCTCCTTACATCACAGACCTTCCCCCTTAAATCAGTGTCCTCAGCCACCACCTTAAATCACAGTCCCCTTCCCCTTCACATCAGTGTCCTCTGTCACTCCTTCACATCACAGTCCACCCCTCCTTGCATCCAAGTCCCCTTCACAATCCAGTCCCCTTTCCTTGCACCCCAGTTTCCTTCACAGCACCCCTTTTTGCATCCAAGTCCCCTTTACAGCCTCCCCTCCTTGCAACCCAGCTCCTTTAAACCCCCCTTTTTGTATCCCAGTACCCTTCACAGCCCCCTAAGCCTAAACCAAAGCAGCCTTTACAGCCTCCTCCTTGTATCCCAGTCCCCTTTACAGCCACCTTCTTGTATTCCAGTCCCCTTCACAGCCCCTCAAAATTGCATCCCTGTGCCCTTTATAGCCCCCTCCTTGTATCCAAGTCCCCTTTTCAGCCCCCCTCCTTGCACCTCTGTCTCCTTCACAGCCCCCCTTCCATGCATTCCAGTTTTCTTCACAGCCCCCCTTCCTTGCACCCCTGTCCCCTCTAAAGCCCCCCCTTACTTGCACCCCAGTCCCCTTCACAGCCCCCCTCTTTTCATTCAAGTCCCCTTAACAGCCCCCTTCCTTGGATCCCTGTCTCCTTCACAGCCCCCCTTCCTTGCACCCCAGGCCCCTTCACAGCCCCCCTTACTTGCATTTGAGTCCCCTTCACAGCCCCCCTCTTTGCACCCCAAGCCCCTCTACAGTCCCCTCTTACTTTCACCCCAATCTCCTCTACAGCCCCTCTTAATTGCACCCCAGTCCCCTTCACAGCCCCCCTACTTGCACATCAGTCCCCTTTAAAGTCCCACTTCCATGTATCCCAGTCCCCTTCACAGCCCCCTTCCTTGCATTCCAGTCCCCATCACAGCCCCCCCCTTACTTGCACCCCAGTCCCCTTCACAGCCCCCTCCTTGCAACCCAGTCCCTTTCACAGCCCCCCTCCTTGCATCCCAGTCCCATTAACAGCCCCCTTCCTTGGTCCCCTGTCTCCTTCACAACCCCCCTTCCTTGCACTCCAATCCCCTTCACAGCCCCTTCCTTTCACCCCAATCCCCTTCACAGCCCCCTTCCTTGCACCCCAGTCCCCTTCACAGCCCCTCTTACTTGCAGCCCAGTCCCCTCCACAGCCCCTCTTAATTGCACCCCAGTCTCCTTCACAGCCCCTTTCCTTGCAACCCAATCCCCTTCACAGCCCCCTTCCTTGCACCCCAATCCCCTTCACAGCCCCCTTCTTTGCACCCCAGTCCCCTTCACAGCCCCCTCTTACTTGCACCCCAGTCCCTTCTACAGCCCCTCTTATTTGCACCCCAGTCTCCTTCACAGCCCCCTTTCCTTGCACCACATTCCACTTCGCAGCACTCCTTATTTGCACCCCAGTCCCCCTCACAGCCCCCCTACTTGCACCTCAGTCCCCTTTAAAGTCCCCCTTCCATGCATCCCAGTCCCCTTCACAACCCCCCTTCCTTGCACTCCAGTTCCCATCACAGCCCCCCCCTTCCTTTCACAGCAGTTCCCTTCACAGCCCCCTCCTTGCAACCTAGTATGCTTCACAGCCCCCCTCCTTGCATCCCAGTCCCCTTTACAGCTCCCCTTCCTTGTACCCTAATCCCCTTCACAGCCCCCTTCCTTGCAACCCAATCCCCTTCACATCCCCCTTTCCTTGCACCCCAGTCCCCTTCACAGCCCTCCTTCTTTTCACCCTAACCCCCTTCACGTTCCCCCTTACTTGTAGCCCAGTCCCCTTCACAGACCCCCTTCCATATTTGCAACCCAGTCCCCTTTATGTGAATGGGACTCCCTCCCTTGCATCACATTTTCCCCTGTCAATCACAATCCTTCTGCTACCTTTTCAACCCTACCTTACACAGCAGGTAGAAGGCAAAAGGTGCAGCATGTCTGGACTGGGAGCGGGAGCTGCCTAAGGTCTCTTATTATCAGGCAGATGATTGGTTGCTATGACCACCCACAGAAAACAATCACAGGATTATTAACTTGGGAAGCTCCCAGCCTCTGTCCAGACATGCCGCACCTTCTGCTTCTACCTGCTGTATAGGGATGTGTGTGTGTGGGGGGGGGGGGGGGATTGGAGGAAGGAGGATTTACCTAGGAGAGGACACCCAGGTTGCTACATGTTGGACCCATGGTTCGGATAAGTCATGTGGCCTGTTTTTGGTCCCCCTTTACTGATACCTGGTGTACACTGCACAATGCTGTGTAAGATGCCAGTGCTATATAAAAAATTGGAGAAAAATTATTATTTGAAGGTCTGTTGGTTCCTAATGGACCCTCCGCAAATACTTAGGTGGGATTGTTTAGTGTAGTTGTTAGTCTAGTACAGGGGTCTCCAAACATTGTAAACAAAGAGCCAGTGAACTGTGAACGGAGGGAGTAGAAAATGCCCTAATGTCAATTAGAGTAAACAATGCCCCATCATTGATATTAGTGGAAAAAATAGTGCCCCATTGTTGGTATCTGGTGAAGGAGTAGTGTCCTGTCAGTGGTGTCAGTGGCAGGAATAGTGTCCCATCATTGGTATTAATGCAAGAAATAGTGCATCGTTGTTGGTGTCAGGAGAAGGAATAGTTTCCCATTATTGGTGTCAGTGGGAGGAATGATTCCCCATTGCTAGTGTCATTGGTAGGAATAGCGCCATGTATCAGTGAGAAGAAGAGTTCTCCAAGGGCCAGATAAAGGCAAGCAAAGGGCCACATCCAGTCCCCAGGCTGCAGTTTGGAAACTATTGGTCTATTGTGTGATCTTACAGAAGCTTTCAGTTGTGTCTGTAGATTGACTTTAGCCATTGATAAATGATGTTGTTGGTTTTTCATTTGGAAATGAATGCATTAAAAAGTGGATGGATTTGACCACCTCAGTGTTTAAACTTTGCGAATGATCAACTGATCACCTCTGAGAAAAGATCCACTTTTTGCCTTTGCTGCCAACTCTCAGAGTAGTAATATTTTCTATTTAACAGATGGAAGAATTTGACTTGGTAATAATATTGGCACTATAGACGAGACATGTCATTCTATTGTATAAATGTGTTATTTCAGGTCTTCCAGTAATATGTTATATCAGAAGCTGAATCTGCTGCAGGAAAAAAGTAGGAATGGGGCTTATTTGGCTCACAGTGATACAGAAATGTCAAATAAAGACAGAGATGTTATCCCAGATGTTGACGTGTGACTGACAGTAACTGACATGCTAGCGGCATGACACATAATGTAATAGTACAGCTCAATATTATCAGTATGACGAGAAAAGAATTGCACAGACAAAGACAGACAAAAAGTTTTAGGGTCAATGAAGAGATCTCCTGCCTGTAGACATAATTTTCTTTCAATCCTCTCTTGGCATGGGTACAAGTATTTCCATGTCCAATGTGAAATTTTCAAAATTACAGAGGTACAAAGTCATTTCTGGCATTGATTCTCTGCTGCAGACCACCTTGTCATGTAGAATCCATTGATAGCTGGGAACACATACCTCCAAACGTTTTGAACGGGTAAACAAAGTGGGTAGACAAAGGACACCTTCCCCTGTCACACCCTCAGTTATGTTGCCTGTGATGAATTAATAAGCAAAAAATGATTGGATGAACACAAAAGTGAATTTTCCATCATTATGTTTCCTTTATACTACCTTTTTAAAACAACAATGTGATAAACTACTTTGGTAGTTAACGTCATTTTGTCTAGGGGAGAGAAGAAATGGTTTTACTCACCTGATCCTCTGTTCTCCTCGGCAAAAAGCTCTCCTAAAGGTTTCTACAGTGGACTGTCTCTCAGCATTAACACGTCCAATGCAGGGTTATGGACTCTGCTTTGGTCTTGATGATGTCAGGACCCTAGACCGCCGTAGTGTGGGGGAGAATACGCTGCAAACTGCGAACATCAGTGTAGCAGCAGGGAGGAGTAGAGGATTGAGTAAGAAACTCTTCTTTTATTGTCCTCCTAGACCTCAACGAGCAATTAACTCCCCTCTGCAAGGGATCATTCTTAGTTGGAGTTGGGCTTTATGTATTGCCTTTATTATAAAGACACAAATGCATGAAAATAAACACCTCATCTGCACTCAAGTGTAGCAAAAACAAGACATAGGATCCTGAAGGTCATAAGGAGGTTTGTTGCGCCATCCAATCCATGTGTTGCCCAGAATCAACTTAAGGCCTTGCTGCCCTCCATAGACTGGGGAAATCTATGATCCTAAAGAAAAACAAAAATGATCTTGCACCAGCATAACCACCATTTATTAATAAAAACATAAAGGAATACTCACAAAGGTAGTTAATATACAAGCTTCAGAGCTAGCTAGCACTACGGAAGAGGATATATCCCATGAAGCGTGTTAGCATTCTTGCAGTGGTTTGTGTAATGTTGCTGAGGTCTCCCAGATTATAGCGTTTCAGCAGACTGTTGCTATTAGCCGTCATGCACACTGGACATTTTTATAGCGGCTGTTTTTGGCTTTAGATGTTTTTTTCTACAGCCAGTAAACTCCCCAGCATGTTATCCTATGTGTCCATGCACACATAGACTGTAATCAACATTTTTTGGCAGGGACGTTTTTTGGCTGGAAAAAACCCCCAGGACTAGTAGGTTTCTAGAGGAGTTTTTTAGCTGTAAAAATGCTCTAACGCTGAAAAACCCAGCATAACGCGGTAAACCATGGTAAATCACGCCAAACCAGCATTTTGGTACAAAAAAACTCTAAAAAAAGCAAACGTGAAAAAACGCGGCAAAGCGCCGCTAAACGCTAATACAAAAATGCTAAAAACCACTGAAAAACTCATCTCTTTAATGAGACTTTACAAGGCTAACGTTACCAGCGTTATTAAAACGTCCAGTGTGCATGCAGCCGTAGATTTATTACAAGCTTGTGTATTTACTACCTTTGTGAGTACTTCTTTAGTTTCTTATTTATAAATGGTGCTTATGAAAATGCACTAGGTTTGTGCACTCTCTTTTTTATTTTCATAAAGACACATCTATCCAAAATGATTGACAATTGAGAAGACAAGATGGACACAGGGATTTGGTTCAATAAAGAGGGACCGTACCCGAGAGACAGTTGGGAGGAATGGGAATATAGTCATCTGGGTCTCCTTACCAAGTCTTGTAAGGAGACCAAGGTTTCCATTGTTTCCAGCTCGTCCCACCTGACAAAATGTCTTATATCTTTATATGCAGATCTGTTCTTACACTCGCCATGTGACTGCTCCAATCTAATGACCACAACTCCACCATCAGTAGGGAAGTCTTTACACTATGGCAAGTATTGTTCAGGAGGGAATTGCAGTGCAGTCCTGCCAAGAAGCACAATAGGAGCCCTGCTCAGTCTTGCTGCAGAAATGTCAATAGATGATTCAATGTAAATTAAATGAATATTGATGGCCCTGCACCCAAATAAAAGTGAATCCTGATTGCTAGGTGTACAGCATTTTTAAAGGTGTTATTTTTTTTGCATTTAGGTAGTTTATAAAGGTCTGTTTGGGCTGTAATATGAATGGGAGGGTACTTCCAGTGGTAAATGTACTGACCTTGAAGACTTCAGTCTTCTAACGAGGTTGTGCGAAATAAAGAATTGGAAGGAGGCAATAGTTCACAGGGTGCACTGAATGAACATGGCCTGTATATTTTCAGTCTGGGTCTATACGTAGATGCATATTGAGCAAGTGCTGGTGACTGTGAGGCATTCATCAGCTGATCACTGACTGGTGTGTGGCAGTTTTGACCTTGACTGCTTTTGTGCTGTGTGCTTTTCATGCCATTTACTTTTTTTGCCCTCCGTTTTGGGGTAGTCAAATGCAGTCTTACACTCATGGTAGGGACAGGCATTTAGGTTGTGACTTTGGTATTTTGGTGTTGTTTAAGTCTATATATGTTCCTACATACAGTATGCTGTGCCTGGAGTATATATATATATATATATATATATATATATATATATATATATATATATATTATACACTCACCGTCCACTTTATTTGGTACACCTGTTCAATTGCTTAGTAACACAAATTGCTAATCAGCAAATCACATGGCAGTTTCTCAATGCATTTAGGCATCTAGACGTAGTGAAGAGGACTTGCTGAAGTTCAAACCGAGCATCAGAATGGGGAACAAAGGGAATTTAAGTGATTTTTAACGTAGCATGGTTGTTGGCACCTGATGGGCTGGTCTGAATATTTAAAAAACTGCTGATCTACTGGGATTTTCATGCACAACCATCTCTAAGGTTTACAGAGAATGATCCCAAAAAGAGAAAATATCCAGTGATTGGCAGTTGTGTGGACAAAAATGCCTTGTTGATGTCAGGAGTCAGAGGAGAATGGGCAGACCGGTTTGGGATGATAGAAAGGCAACAGTAACTGAAATAACCACCCGTTACAGCCAAGGTATACAAAATACCATCTCTGAACGCACAACACGTTGAACCCTGAAGCAGATGGGCTACAACAGCAGAAGACCACACCGGGTGCCACTTCTGTCAGCTAAGAACAGCAAATGGAGGCTACAATTCGCACAGGCTCACCAAAATTGGACAATAGAAGATTGGAAAAACGTTGCCTGGTCAGATGATTCTCAATTTCAGCTACAACATTCAGATGGTAGGGTCAGAATTTGGCTTAAACAACATGAAATCATGATTCCATCCTGCCTTGTAACAACGTTTCAGGCTGGTGGTGTAATGGTGCGGGGGATATTTTCTTAGCACAATTTGACCCCCTTAGTGTCCATTGAGCCTCGTTTAAATGCCACAGCGTACCTGAATATTGTTGCTGAATATGTCCATCCCTTTATGACTGCAGTGTACCTATCTTCTGATGTCTGCTTCCAGCAGGATAATGCACCATGTCACAAAGCTCAAACCATCTCAAACTGGTTTCTTGAACATGAAAATGAGTTCACTGTACTCCAATGGCCTCCACAGTCACCAGATCTCAATCCAATAGAGCACCTTTGGGATGTGGTGTAACGGGAGATTTGTATCATGGATGTGCATCCGACAAATCTGCAGCAACTGCGTGATGCTATCATGTCAATATGGACCAAAATGAGGAATGTTTCCAACACCTTGTTGAATCAAGGCAGTTCTGAAGACAAAACAGGGTCCAACCCGGTACTAGCAAGGTGTACCTAATGAAGAAGCCAGTAAGTGTGTGTGTGTGTGTATATATATATATATATATATATATACTCCCATACCCCATGCACCAACAGAAGTCCTGTCGGTACACCAAGCCTCGAGCCCTATATACCCAGGAACTTCATATAATGACAGCATTTTTGTTTATGTGCTGAGACCAAAGCATTGTACACCTGAGAACTCCATAAACTGACAGTACTCCTGTCTTTATGCCAGACCCAATGCCTTATTTACCCAGAGACTCCATATACTGATAGCACCCCTGTCTATATTCTGAGCTTGGTCTTTGGTTCTGGCAGAGTACAAGTCAATTCCCACCTAATCAAAAGTGCTGAGGGGTGTGATTTAGTTTTTAATTTACTTCAGCAGACACTGCCACAATACCAGTTAGTCTAACTATATATATTTTGGTCTGATACCCATACTTTATAAGGCAACAATCAACATAATTTTGCACATAATGAAAATATGATTTGATAAACATCAAACATGATATAGATATGATGCATATTCCCCTTTGGAGATGTAATGTGTCCAATCTGCTTTCTGTACTCCATAATATAATGGTGTTTGATATCTACCGTAATTTTTATTTTCTTATGCATTAGTGTAATCATTTTTAATAGCGTATCTCCATTACAGTGAAAATGATGAATTATGGACAAAGGTGAGAGCTAAAGATGTATGAAAGGACAGTTTCAGGTCAAGTATAGCTAGTCTTCCAAAATGTTACCATCAGAGCCATTTGCAGTCTGTGGTTCAAGGGCATCCATTTATGACAGAGTCATTAACAAGCCTGTACATATTCTGGTTAAAATGTTTATGCATTACATTCAAACTGATTTGCTCTGGATCAATCTGTCTTGAGTTGGTTGTTTTTACCTCTCAATCTGCACCTTCTTTGCTTCCTAACACAGACATGAGATTTACTGTATATCCAACTGTCCCCATTACTAACATTTTGGGGAAATGGGTGGCACTTTGTGTAAATAATGACTTTCTGTATTCCCCCCATTCATTTGGGGTTTGTCAGACTTCATTACCAACATACGAGGCACTTAATATAGTGATGTATGCTTTGACTGGGTGCCCTATATGCCCAGGGACTTAATACAGTATACTGGTAGCACCCTCCTAGTCACCTAGGGGGAGCTAGACTTCAGTTGTTAGTGAAGAGGGCTGAGTAGCAGCTTGGCTGTGATGAGTAGCAGGGGTCAAACTACAGTCAGAGCTGAGAGGCTCTGCAGACCAGACCTCTGGAATTTCCCCCTCTAGATCTTTGGAGAAAGGTCTAGAAGCAGTGGGTGGATCTGAGGAGTGGCTGATCTGCACTTTTGAGGGATCCTGGCCAATCCCCAATAGAAGGTTTGGCAAGGGCCAGGACAATCCTTAAAAGTGAGAGAGCCTGCAGCAGGAGAAATTTCCATAATAAAATCCAAAAAACCCAAGCTCGAGGACTGGTTTCTGACTCCTGGATTCAAGTCTGTGAAAGATGTGTGTTGCCTGGCTGTGCAGGACTATAGGGGGACCCAAATATTCAGCAAATCCTAAGGGGGTAGTGCTACATACTGATAGCATTCCTGTTTATACTCTATGCTGAGCTTGGTACCATATGTACTGCATATTGTCTATAATGACAAGAGTCTGATAAGAACAAAAGAATGTTGGATTTCTCACAAGGGTTTTCTATATAATCCTGTTAATGCTGCTTGACTTTTTCTGGTAATGAAGTGGGTTTAATATGACATTTTCCACCACAACGTAGCATATAGTATTGAATATGTCCTATAATTATGGAGGGAGAACTTACACATGGCTTTGGGCTAATTGACATGTCGCTGAGGAGACAAGGGTGTCTGTTAATAATTCAAGGCCCAGAAGTTCCTCATCATAGAGTGTGTGGTTTTTAATGAAATGAGCAAGCTTTTCTCAATTTATTAGCCAGAGCCGTAAAGATCTTGGTAAGATCAGAGGCACCAATGGTCTATGTGATTAGAAAATGTTTATTAATTGTTTAGACCCATGCTCTTGGGTGTGCAAATATATGCGTCAAAAAAGCATCTGGAAACATGTAATGCCTTGCTGCTGCTGAATTTACACTTAGATGTTCAGCTGCATCTAGGTGAATCAGTCTAGCTGCATTTACAAAAACAAGACCTTTTTGTGCATCCCTGGACCATTTAGCTTGGGTGCCTTTGGCTAAGGACGTGTAAACGCAAGTACATTTAGATGCAAAAAGAATGGATCTGGGAAGTACTGTATAATGTTCTTTTTATATTTCCCAGATCAATTTTTTCTGCACCTCAGTACCTATGCATAGTTGAGCTGCTTAGCATTGTTTGCATGTCCTATAAATGAAAACATAGGAACTGGGGTGCAGAAAAAGGCAGCAGGTACTCTGGACTGATGAATCAAAATTTTAAATATGTAGTTCTAGCAGGAGGCAGTTTGTATGCTGAAGGGCTGGAGAGCAGTACAATAATGAGTATCTGCAGGCAACAATGAAGCATGGCAGAGGTTCCATTTCTGCAAATGGAGTTGGAAATTTGGTGAGAATCTATGGTGTCCTCAATGCTGAGAAATACGGGCAGATATTTATCCATCATTTCCTACCATCAGGGAGGCATGTGATTGGCCCCAAATGTATTCTGCAGCAGGACAACAACCCCAAACATACAGCCAATGTCATTAACCCCTTGGCGCCAAGCGTACGCAAATTAGCTGCCCCACTGGACTGGCTTTTTTTCCGTGGGTCTGCTAATTTGCGTACCTGTCTTTGTACCGGGAGCGTGCCACACGGCGTGCTCCCAGCACAAAGACCGGGGTGTCAGTGAGAGCCCCGGATCCCTTTCTAATAATTGGAAATCGGAACTCCCGATTCTGGGTCACATGATCGCTGTGAAAGCCTCTGATTGGATTTTGGGTTGTTCTTTGGTGGTTGGATATGGCAGTAGCAAGAAATATACAACTAAATTTAAAAAAAAATGTTTGTTTGTTTGTTTATTATTTTGGGCCAGTTTTCCTTTGATAATAAAAAAAAATCAGGCGATATCCATTACCATTTACCACCAAATGAAAGTCCAATTTGTCCTGCAAAAAATAAGGTATAATCGGCCAGGATGCACAAAGTAGTTGTGATGATATGTACAGTTTTGCTAACACATGTCAAAGTTGCAAAATTGTGCTTAGGCTTTAAGATGTGTTTCACCCTTAGGCGTGAAGGGGTTAAGAACTATCTTCAGAGTAAAGAAGAATAAGGAGTCCTGGAAATTATGGTTTGACCTCCATAGATCCCTGGTCTTAACTCCATCAAGTCTGTCTGGGATAACATGAATAAATAGAAGGATTTGAAGCAGCCTACATCCACAGAAGATCTGTGGTTAGTTCGCCAAGATGTTTGGAACAACCAACCTGCTGAGTTCCTTCAAAAACTGTGTGCTAGTGTACCTAGAAGAATTGATGCTGTTTTGAAGGCAATGGGTGGTCACCCCAAATATTGATTTGATTTTGATTTCTGTTCTGTTCATTTACTTTCCATTTCGTTAACTGATAAAAATAAACTATTAAAACGACTGTTTCTTAAACATTCTTAATTTACAGCATTTTTCACACCTGCCTAAAACTTTTGCCTAGTACTATGTGGCATGTCAGATTACTTGTGCACAACAGTACAGGACACCAGTATCACTGCAGAACTGGTACAATGCCCAAAAGTTCTGCAACTGTAGAAGAGACATCTTTAAAGTGATATAAAATCAATTTTTTTTCTTGAAATAAAAAAAGATGTTATACTTACCTGTTCTGCGCAACACTATTGCACAGAGTGGTCCCGTACTTTCTCTTTGATGACCCCTTGCCAGCACTCCTTCTTCCAAATGTCCTCTCAATAAGCCTTGTGCTAAGGGGGCACCCGTGCTTGCATGCTGCTGAGCTGGGCTGTGTGTGCCAAAAGACACACACAGTGCTGGAAAGCTGTGCTTTAGCTCCCTCCTCACACAAGTTTGGCTGAAAGCAGCAGGAGTGCATTAAGGTATAAAACAGTTTGAATTTAGAATCACTTTTACCTCCAATCTGCCGGTATCAAGACAAATGCAATTCAGCTGAATTCTGTCCCAGGCAAACTTCAGTTAGGCTAGAGTTCACTTCATTCTTGTCATAGATCACAAATAGTTGGCGATGATGTTTTAGCTGATTGTCAGCTCTGTGGTTCAGTTCTAGAACACTGTATGTGATTTGTGATGTGCTCTGGGCTCGAGAATATCAGAGTAATATGACGCAAACATAAGTAGAGTGGGGTTATCTTATACATAGAATCTCACCTGCTTCTCTGATGTGTATAACAAGGCATTCTCAATGTACTGACAGTATATTTAAGGAGAGACCCTGCCGCCAAAATTTCTACCCTAATTATAATTAATGAGCCGTTTCCAGAGATGTCCTCCTATGTGACTGCACAGCGCTGCCTTGGCTCACCGGCAGGGATGGAAATAAAAAGGATCCCAATTTATCTGCTCACAAATGTCTTCGCTCTCAAGTTTGTCTGTTAATTATATTTTCACACTTCAGACTTTACTTCCATCCAAGAAAATTAAAGAAAAAAACCTCCAGAAACTCTAGAGAGAAATAAATCCATCATGCCGACAGGGCTTTGTGAAACCCTAAATTACCCAGAATCTTCAAAACCTAATGAGCACCTCCTGTTCATGTCCCAGGACCCCCAACTTCCTTGTCTGTGCAAATCAGAGATTGCGAAAAAAAAAATACTATTGTGGTTTTATAGACAGATGCTGCTAATCTGGCCTTATCTAATTTACATAAACAAACTCAACACTAACTAGGAAATGTATGAGCAACTACCAGCCGCACACCCTATCCGTATCATGTCTGAAATAAAAATTGTCTGCATGCCTTTTTTTGGCACCCAATGCTTCAACTCTTGCACAAATTCACAGACAATCTCACAGTGGTCCGTCTAAAAAATCATAGATGCTTACTTAAGCATTTACTTACCGCAGCCAGAACTTATATTCCCCTTATGTGGAAACAGCAGACCCCACCGATCGTGGCCCAATGACTTGCCAGAGCACAGGACATAGAAAGCATGGAACAACTGACCTCTGCCCTTCAAGACAAGACCGAGGTACATTGAACTCGATGGTTTTATTGGCATCAATTCTGCTTCTCTGACAAATACCTGCAGTATGTCTAATTTTATGGTGGTCTTTACCCTGCTGGGTGATGGGGTGGGGCTCCTCCCCAGTTGCTCCACCTGGAACACTTTCCTCCTCATTGTCCTCCCCCCCACCTTTCCCTTCCTGTCTATACTCTCCCATTATCTTATTCCCACTACTAGTACTAAACCCTTTTTGGAAAACACGGTGTGCATCTGTATTGTCAGAATAATCGATTCAGGAGTGTCTTATGCTGTTTGTCCGCATTGGCTCTAATTTTCACAAGTTGACATCTAAATCTGAAGGATACAAACCACTGCACCCATTTGAGAATTGGTGCACAGTAGATACTAGTTTTTTTTCTAGAAAAAAAAGAAGAGGAAACATAAAAACCAAACTTAAGCTCAACCTCAATCTAAAAGTATAAATGTATATGAATGGCTCAACACACACGAATACCAAAATAGAAAACTTTTATTGAAAAACGTATGCTATACAAAATCGAACTGTTCCAAAATAAAATATAATTGGCCAATAATGAAAAAACATTCCCCATAGCAGCTGTGGGAAAAAAAATGTAAAACATCACCTTCCAATAAGAGGCACATACAGCGGGTAGGTGACGTGTTCAATACTTATTTTACCCTCTGAAAAAAATTAATTTGCCAGTCCAAGGAGCCACCAGCCAGCTTGAGGTGCTGGAAGACTCCATAGGCAGTTATGCATAATAGAAGGATTTTATCAATATGTGAGGCAAATTTTGGTAACTGCCTATGATGGAAACCACCGATACAGTAAGGAAAGTTCCAAATTATAAGTGTCCAGTAATGAAGCAAAGTAATACTTAGCCATCCAATAAAGTCTCAAGCCTGTGCTCTATAGTGGTAGTGCTTCATGGATGTATCAGAAAGCGCCCCATGGTGTCAACTTGGATGGAGGAGATAGGGAGGGAAAAGCATCCAAACAGATTGCAACATGGAAAGGAGTCTGGAAACCTGACCGGTTTCACTGGTCCCACCCGCTGCATCAGAGGTGAATATCAACCTAGATGAGACCATGGGGTGCTTTCTGATTGGAAAAAAATCCTTCTAATATGCATAACTGCCTATGAAGTCTTCTGCCACCTCAAGCTAGCTGGTGGCTCCTTGGACTGGCAAATTAATTTGTATGGCAGTAAATTTTCTTATATAAGGATTCTGTCATCAGCATGATAAGTCTATAATTATATGGAAAGATACACGGTCCATTTACTCTTGGAAGTCTTCCGGCAATCTCAGCATACTGGTGGCTCCCTTGTTTGGCCGTTAAACTATGCAGTCGGTATATCTTTGTATTACAATGATTGACAAGATATGCTACAAATGATAATGCCAACACTTTACTTAACATCCAACAAGGACTTTGAATCTGTACCTAGCTATTGAATGAATAGACTTCATAAATCCCCATGAAGGAAGAGGTTCTCTTATATGATATAGTTTCATATTTTACAGAATCATTGGTATAAATATTTGGGTCAACTTCACGTATGTGCCCCTTATTGTGAGGTGATGCTTTACATTTTTTCCCACAGCTTCCATGAGAACTATTTTTTAATTGTTGGCCAATTATATTTTATTTTGGGACAGTTGGTTTTTGGGTTTTGTATAGCATAGGTTTTTCAATAAAGGTTTTCTGTTTTGATATTCATGTGTGTTGAGCCATTCATATATACTGTAATTATACTTGTAGATTGAGGTTGAGCTTAAGTTTGGTTGTTAGGTTTCCTCTATTTTTTTCCCATGTGTATGTACACTGACAGCTCCCTTTCTACCACTGTTACCTTATTGGTCAGTACAAACCTATTTAGCTCATTTCACTTTTAAGTGTGTATTGAGAACAAAGGTTTCTTTATTGTCGTGTTACCCCGGGAACACTCCATAATTGTGCTGTTCGCAACTTGAAAACCTGACTGTAAAATTGTTAATGTTTACATAATTCCTCTGTCATACTGATGTAAACCTTTTTGAAAAATAATGAATAACAGACTGTCTGCACTGACTACCCCCCCCTCCCCCCAGACACCAAGCCAAATTATACCTGAATGGAAAGTGACACATGCTATATACATAGACCATATATACAAAGCGTTTACCCCTTAAGGAGCTGCTTAATGCTTTGGGTCCCCTATTTCTGTGCAAATGACTCTGCAAACAGCACCACACACACTGACACACCTGGCTGACCAGGGAATTTTTACTGTAGATATCTGTATACAAACCCCATTGGCTAAGTATTAGCAAAATATATATTGCAATAAGGTAAACAAAGAAGAAATGATGGTTAAACAGTAAGAGAGTTATACTGCAATGGTTAAACAGTAAGAGAAATATACTGCAATGATTAAGCCATAGGAGTAATATGCTGCATAAAAAATTATTTTTATAGAATACAACCCCCTCTGAACCCTGTGCTGGTCAATGCTAACTACGGAGATATATGGACTATGGGTGAGATGAGATATATGGACTAAATATTAACTATGGAGATGTATATATGTGCCACAATAACAGTTCAGCAGTCAGTAATATGCTACAATATTTATTTTGCTTGCCAGCTCATTGGGGCCCAACTGTTCTGGAGGAGCACTGAAGGTAGTGTCCTTTTAAGAACTGATGCAGGAACAGTCACTGTACTTCTTGTAGACAACTCTATCTCCCTTTTATCGAGGTATATTGCAGGGTTGGCCAGCAGCCTCTCACCACTCAGCTGGGGATCTCCTTCTGTTCATTGGCAAAGTGTACCCGGGTCAGTGTCCTCAGTGTTCAGCTCCTCATTCAGGCGGCAGGCTCAACCAGCATCCAGAGCATTCTCCATGTTCCGAAATGTCTGCCACTATGTCTCTCACTCAAGTGCAGTAGTCCACTAGAAGCCTCAGTTTCTCTGCAAGACATTATTCCTTCCTCTCCTCAGCCTGGGAAGGCTACAATACTCCCCTCCCATGCACCACAATGCCAATAGGAGCTGAAGTCTTTTTCTCTAAGAATCTCTAAAACCAGTTAAGTCTGCAGAAACTATACCTCTCACAATCCTTTACACCTCTCTCCAGAGTCTCTAGTAGTCTACATCCTCATTGCACCCCCTAGTGGATAGAGGGGGGCTTAACACTGGCTGCTCTATGTTCTGTGACAGTATCCTCTCCTGCAGCCATGCCTGTAAACTGTCTCTGTCATTCAGATAAGATCAGATGCAAAAATCCTCTACTCATTCGGTGGCATTACAGAGGGTATAATGTTTGCTGCAACCATGAAGCATGTGGTATGTGTATTCCCCTGGTCCAGCAGCCTTTTTAGTTTAAAGGGGAAGGGCATTAAAACTGCAGCTCAACGACTTGTTTTACAGCCCCCCAAACGAACTCTGTGCTGATGTCAAAAGATAATTTAAAAAATTATTTTAAAAACCTCCACCGATTAAATAGGGACAGCTGCCCACATAAACATCCACACAGAAATATCAGAAAGTAAACGCATGTAAAGCGCTGTCACTTTAAATATAATATCCTTGTGATTGTGCAAAGTGTTAAATATTAAGGACAGCTGTTCACATAAATATCCACAAACAAATATCAAAAGTTGTAATTGCAAACGCATGTAAAGAGCTATCACTTTAAATGTAATATCTCTTCTCCTTCGGGAGAGTGAATGAGCATGAAGCTCTTAATGTAGGCCCGAGGAGGAGGAGGTCCACCGCCCATCAGGTGCCCATGGGGCAGAGGACTGAAGATTTCAAGGAACGCCACACCTGCCAGCACACGGAACTCTTGTTATACATACATACCTCCTCATCTGATGTAAAGGGATTCTGCAAATCACTTGAACAACGTCTTACCTAATGGGAATATGTGACTCACTGAACACCCTGGAGTGTCGGAGGAGAGGATTTGGCTTTTGAATAATCTATTTGCTGGCTACCTGTATACCCATGGATGTGGGACAATGTGTGATAGACCTCCATATAAATAGAGGTCTGGCTATCTGGAAAGAAGTGCATGCTGTTTGGGTGGTGGTGAAGGATTAACCCAGTGCTGCAATGCACATGGTGTTGAATGGATTGATGGATCACAGATACTTCACTAAATACTTTTGGACTTTTATTGTAATTGCTACACTTTGGAATTTTTTTTCAATTTTCATTTTATTTCCTTTAGATTTGGTTTAGCACTGATTTTTATTCAAACTATGACTAAAGTGTTTGTGCTATGTGTACAGGTTTGGAGAATTTATTTCTTTGCACTATTAAGAAGGTATATTACATTTAAAGTGACACTGCTTTACATGCATTAATAAGTATGTAGCATTTATAAGTATTTTCTTTTTTGGCTCCACTGTAGCAAGTGAGGTAGGTTGATTGTTTTTTGGCTGTTCTGGGTTGCCAGTTTGGTTTCTCCTCCCTGCATTTCAGAACTTTCTGGGTTGTCCTAGAACATAGATAAAGAGTAACCAAAAGGCAGCATGAATATTTATTCTACCTCAGCCAATCCCTGGTCAAGATAGTCACTAGCAGGGGACTGATGTGGGCAAAAATAGTCTGGCACCTTAGAACAACAGGGTCCTTTGCCTGTTGGAGAAAAACTCAGCCTGGAGGAGCTGCCTGCCCCACTGGACCATCCAGAAGGAACCTAAAAGTGGTTCAGTGTGGTCACAGCTCAGGGAGTGCTAGGGGGCTGCTAAAGGTAGAAGAACAGTCTGGAGTGAAGTCTACTGAGGATCGCCAGGAAGCTCATGGTCTTGCTGATACTGGAAGGAGGCATCCATGTATACAGGGACACAGTGATTAAATGCCTGAGAGAGATCATGGAGAGAATGTTGTTATTGTTACCTCTTTTTGTAAGAGACTGTTCCAGAGTTTGCCCTGCCCCAAAGCAACCCCCCATGTTGAGGCATGTGGCCTGGTATGGAAAAGGAGGGAGGGGGGCTCTTGCTCGTCCCCCCCTTTCTTGACCTTTTGGGCTGCATGCCCGAATAAGGATCTGATATGGATTTTGGGGGGACCCCACACAGTTTTTTTTAATTGCCAGCAATAGATTTGTTTATATTCAGCTGTCAGTGGGAAATCCTGCTAACAACTGCTGACTCATCAGTTGTTAGGGACATGGTGGCCACCCGCTCTTTAACAGCCATGTTGTTTACTGGTTGTTAAGGACGGCGGTGGCCGCCCGCTCCTTGGCAACCAGTGAAAGTCACACAAAGCACAAAATGCAAAATGCATAAAAAATGCAAAAAAAGCATCAAAAACGGGTGTGAAAAAAAACACAAAATACACCTGGAAAATGCATCAACCACATTCTGCATAGATGTGAGCCTAATCTTGTTTTGAAGGCCTACTTTGAAGAAGTTAGTTCTACTAGAGAGTTTCCTCAGTTCAAGTTATACTAGTTCTGGAGGCTCAAGCTATTCCCTATCCCAGTTCTTCAACCAATAAACCCAAAAAACTTCTGCCTGGTCATTGAGTGGAGAGACTGGAAATCTGCTGTGTGCTTGGCTGCCATGCACCCAATAGGGAAAAGAATCTGTGACCAACTTGGGGTTTCCACTACAAGTATTATACGTGTTCTACCATATAGAACATAGAATATGAAACGGAAAATACAGAAACTGGTGTATTATGAGGTATATACAACACAGATTATATACTACAGCATGTATAACTAGTCTAAAATATACTGTATATAACAGAAAATAACACAGTAAATATATGATTCATAGCACAGAATACAATCCTTATTTTCCCAGATTCAGAGAAGTATTACCTTAGTCAACCTCAGTTCTCAAATGCAAGAGTCTTCCAACATTTGCAGATATTGGAATAAGACAGATAAATGCCAACATTAAAACTCAGCTATAAGAAGATAGTGTATAGAGGGGGATGTGGAGTTACCTTCAGCAAATTCAGAAATGAGAAAAGTCAAACCAGAGTGATCTGCTGTCTGATTGGATGGATAGGCCCCTTTCACACAGGGCAGACTCTGGCTGCGATCCACCTACTCAGCAGGGATCTGTCCGCTGATCCCCACTGAGCAGGCGGATGACAGGTCTGTGTCCACTCCACTTATGGAGAACGAATACGAACACAGCCCCCTCTCCTCTATGGATGGTGGGAGGTTAACAGATCACCTGTTCATTAACACCCAACTGTCATCTGCCCCGCTGGATGGAAGGGGAACAGATCCCCATCCATCGGTTTCTAGCTGATCAGATTGGATTGGATGTTGGCGGGTGTAAACAAATACATGTCCCATTGCTCCATAGAGGAGAATGGAGGAACGTTCATGTGAAAGGGGCCTTAGAATTACCTCTCATACCTCATGTATCACTGTGGGGGATTTACTAAAACTGGAGCACTCAGAGTCTGGTGCAGATGTGCATGGTAGCCAATCAGCTTCTGACGTCAGCATGTTTAATTAAGCTTTGGAAATAAAGCCTTGAAGTTGATTGGTAGCTCTACAAAGCTGCACCAGATTTTGCACTCTCCAGTTTTAGTAAATAACCCCCACAATGCCTGAATTAAGAACTGTCTATGTTGCTCCATGCTACACAACAGCCAACTTAATTCATTCCTGAAAAACAATTTGGAGACCAAAACTATGAAACCAACAAATGTTTTGTGGAGCACATTCAGACACTTTAAGGGCTCATGTACACAGAATGTCAAAAGTGCTACTTTTACAGGTGCTTGATGTTTTTTCCCTCTACATGCTCCTATATTTTAGCCTATGTGTCCATGTACACATAGGGTTTTACAGCCATTTAGAGGCAGCAAAAAACCATTGCTTGCATATTCAGAAGAGGAGCATTTGGGTTGGAAAAAACGCCAGATGTGCAAAAATGCATAGTAATCCTAGCAGCGTTTAGACATGTTTGTGCGTTTGAGCGTTAATGCATCATATGTAATTGCTATAAGTAATATTCTGCCCAATAAAGTGCATTAACACCAAATGTACAAATGCACATAAACACATAGGAACATGCACAAACCTGCAAGAACATGCACAAAAAGTTTTATACACATTTTTAAGCTGCATTTTCCTTCCTGAAGCAAAGGCAAAAAACATCCTGTGTGCATGAGGCCTAAGTCTAATTATTATTGATAACACCAATATCACTGCAGCCACAGTCCTATTTCCACATCCAGTCCCTTTGCTGCGTCCACAGTTCCTCCGTCACAACAGAGTCCCTTCCCCTGTGCCCACAAACTCTTTCCTGCTCCTATAGTCTCTTTCCAGTCCACACCATCCCTTTCCTGCTCCTACAATTCCTTCCCCTATATCTACAGTCCATTCCCCATGCACACACTCTCTTCCCTGCTCCCACACTCTACCTGGCTCCCACAGTCTCTTTCCCGTTCCCACAGCTCACTGCCACAGTGCCATTTTAATTTCCCACAGTGCGTTTCCCACTCCCACAGTGCCTTTCCATCTCCTGAAGTGCCTTCCCTGCTCTCACAGTACTTTTCCCACTCCCACAGTACCGTACCCACTCCTACAGTGCCTTACTTGCTCCTACAGTCCCTTCCCTGCTCCCAGTCTTTTTCCCACTCTCACACCACCTTCCCTGCTCCACAGTCTTTCCTGCTCCCACAGTTTTGTTTTTGCTCCCATAGTCCCTTCCCTGCTCCCACAGTCTCTTTCCCACTCCCACACTCTCTTTCCTTCTCCCACGCTCCCTTCCCTACGCCACACTCCCTTCTCTGCTCCCACATTCCTTTCCCTGCTCCCACAGTCTCTTCCATGCTCCCACACTCTCTTCCCTGCTCCCACAGTTCCTTGCCTACTCCCACAGTCTCTTTCTTGCTACCACAGTCTCTTTCCTGCTCCCACACTCCCTTCCCTGTTCTCATAGTCTCTTCCCTGTTCCCACACTCCCTTCAGTTCCTTCCCTACTCCCACAGTATCTTCCCTGTTCCCACACTCCCTTCAGTTCCTTCCCTACTCCCACAGTCTTTTCCCTGTTCCCACACTTCCTTCAGTTCCTTTCCTGCTCCCACAGTCTCTTCCCTGTTCCCACACTCCCTTCAGTTCCTTCCCTACTCCCACAGTCTCTTCCCTGTTCCCACACTCCCTTCAGTTCCTTCCCTACTCCCACAGTCTTTTCCCTGTTCCCCACACTTCCTTCAGTTCCTTTCCTGCTCCCACAGTCTCTTCCCTGTTCCCACACTTCCTTCAGTTCCTTCCCTGCTTCTAACACAGTCTCTATATTGCTTCCACAGTCTCTTTCCTGCTTCCACAGTCACTTCCCTATTCCCACATTCCCTTCCCTGCTACCACAGTCTCTTCCCTATTCCCACATTCCCTTCCCTGCTACCACAGTCTCTTCTTGGCTCGCATAGTCTCTTTCCCGATCCCACAGTTTCATCCTTGCTACTACAGTCTACTCCCACGGTGCCTTTCTCATTTCCCACAGTACCTTCCTTGCTCCCACAGTCTCTTTTCCACTTCCACAGTGCTTTATCCGATTTCACAGTTCTTTCCCTGTGGGGCCTTTTCCTGTATATAGAAAGTTCTAGGTAGTATTATTGTAGCACCCTCCTAGTTTAGCTAGGGGGAGCTAGACCCTGGGGGCTAGTGAGGAGCTGATTAGCAGCTCAGGTGAGATAGTCAGAGGGTTCAAATTCTGGTTAAGACTGAGAGACTCTGCAGACCAGCCCCTCTGGAATTTACTCCTGCTCTGAGGCTTTCAAAGGAGGGCCTTGGAGGTAGTGGGTGGATCTGAGGAGTGGCTGGCTACACTCTTGAGGGACCTCAGCCAATCCCAAAAAGAGGCTAGGCAAGGGGCTGGGACTCCCATAATAGTGGAAGAGCCTGCTCAGAAGCAGGAGTGTGGTGGCGGGAGAGGAGTGTGATACAGGAAGATGTGAGGCTGGAGGAAGAAGGTTGTCAGGAGACCTAGCAGGATGGGCCCTGTCTGCAAGCCTGGAGCTGGAAAGGAGGAAAATTCAGGACTCACTGGCCCCCTGAGAGAGGACCACCTGTATGGCAAGGAAGGAGCAGCCCATCTGACAAGCTTGGTAGCAGCAGCCATCCCGCAAGCGGTACAGGAGAGGATCTGAGTGAGTACACCTGCACCCCCTGGGCAGATAGGGGAAGGAGCACTCTGGTGGTAAACCAGATTAGCCCCCTACTAGTGACTGTTACCCATTTAAAGGAACAGGAGCCAGATCCCCTACTCAGGAAGAAAGTCTCCAGATTGCTGGGTGAAGAGGAACTCATCTAGGGTCTGGGGTGGTACAACTGGAGCTGCTGGCTAGCACTCCAACAGAAACTGTGACAGAGGAGAGAAGCTGTTCAAAGTAGTTGTCAGATATCGGGCAGCACAGTGGCTAAATGGTTAGCACTTCAACCTGGCAGTATTAGGGATGTTGGTTTGAATCCCAGCCATGGCACAATCTGCCTGGAGTTTGCATGTTCTCCCTGTGCCTGCGTATGTTTCCTCCAGGTACTCCAGTTTCCTCCCATGCTCCAAAGACATGCTGGTAAGTTCATTGGATCCTGTCTAAATTGACCCTAGTATGTGTATGTATGAATGTAAGTTAGGGACCTTAGATTGTACGCCCCTTGAGGGTTAGGGACTGATGTGAATGTACAATATATATGTAAAAGTGCTGTAATTTGACAGCACTATATAAGTACCTGAAAGAAAAAAAGAAAAAAATATCAGTTCCCTTGGGCATCCTTTACACCCCTTACCCTATCCAAATTCTAATCCCCTCAATAAAATAACAAAACAAACACTCAAGGACTGATTTCTGTCTACAGATGAGAGCTTGTGTGAAGAAATGCTAAATGACTGGTTGTGCAGGACTATAGGGGGACCCATTTCATCAGCAACCCTAAGGGGGTAGTACTACATGATAACAGATGTGTAGAATGTGTAACAAATGTAAAGGTTTCACATTATCCTATCACCATAATAGAGCTGTCCAGCCTGGATATGACGGATTGTTATTCTACGCCGTCACTCAATAACAGCAATAATATTTATCACATGTCTAATAAATGGACATTAAATTGCCCCTGGGGTGCTCCACTTTCCAGCTGCTAGTTTTTCATTAAGCTACCGATCGTGCCATTCTGTAAACAGCAGTGTGGCAGGAAAGATATGCAATTGAAAGCCAAGGAGTGAATGTCTGCTTTTTGAAGAGGAAAACACTCCATCTTAAACCATAAAGGTATAAAACAGAGACTTTTCCCAAGGTGGTAGTACAGACATGGCCCCCTCTTCTGTACCTCCTGGCATATGTAGTGCAAACAGTCCCCCACCCAACACACATTCTGTGGCTCTTGCTGTAGATAGTGCAAACAAGGCCCTCTTTTCTGTGGCTTGTGGCATAGGTAGTGCAGAGAAGGGCCCCT
The DNA here is from genome assembly GCF_062004578.1 of Staurois parvus. Taxonomy (NCBI): domain Eukaryota; kingdom Metazoa; phylum Chordata; class Amphibia; order Anura; family Ranidae; genus Staurois; species Staurois parvus. The sequence goes on along the minus strand of NW_028318254.1, from coordinate 1,572,208 downwards.
CTTCTGTGATTCATAGCATAAGTAGTGTAGGCAGGGTCCCCATTCTATGGTCCTTTGCGTATAGTGCAGACAAGGCCCCCCCCTTCTGTGACTCATAGCATGAGTAGTGCAGGCAGGCCTCCCTCTTCTGTGGTCCTTGGCATGCAGTGCAGACAAGGCCCCCCCCCTTCTGTGACTCATAGCATGAGTAATGCAGGCAGGCCTCCCTCTTCTGCGGTCCTTGAAATGCAGTGCAGACAAGGTCCTTATTCTGTGGCTGTAGGCATGTGTAATACGGGATTGGCTCCCTCTTCTGTGGTTCTTGGTATAGGCAGTCCAGACAGGCATGTGAGGTTCAGGCAGGACCTTTTCCTCTGTGGCTCTTGGCATGTGTGGGGCAGACAGGTCCTCCTCTTCTGTACATCCTGGCATGTGTAGTGCAGAAGAGGGCCCCTCCTCCATGTCTCATGGAATGGGTAGTGCAGAGAAGGCCCCCTCTTCTGTGACTTATGGCATGGGTAGTGCAGGCAGGGCCCCCTCTTCTGTGGCCCTTAGTGTATAGTGCAGACAAGGCCCCCTCTTCTGTTGCTCAGTATGAGAAGTGCAGACAGGGCCTCCTCCTCTATGCTTCTTGGCATGTAGTGCAGACAAGGTCCCCCTATTCTGTGGTTGCTGGTATATGTAGTACAGACAGGACCCCCTCTTCTGTGGCTCTTGGTATAGGTAGTGCAAACAGGGCCTCCTCTTCTGTGGCTCTTAGCATGTGAGGTGCAGGCAGGACCCCCTTCTCGGTGGCCCTTGGCATGTATAGTGCAGACAGGGCCCCCTCTTTTCTGTGCCTCCTGGCATGTACAGTGCAGACAGGGACCCTTCTTCTGTGCCTCCTGGCATGTGTAGTGCAGAGAGGAGCCCCTCTTCTGTGGCTCTTGGCATAGGTGGTGCAGAAAGGGCCCCTCATCTGAGGCTCTTGCCATGTGTATTGCAGACAAGGCCCCCTCTTCTATGGCTGTTGGCATGCATACGATGTCCGCCATACTATATATGGCAAATGTATATGGTGATAACTGTGACAGTAGCTCTCTTTCAGGATTTTTTGTGTAAATTATACCCTTGATGAAATTGTTCTCCTCAATTCTGTTTTGGGTAAATGCTGTTTTTTTAATATGGCAATATCTCCCTGTCTGACATGATTATACTGTCCAGCCCAGTGCAGCATTTATTAAGCCATGAAAAGCTGCCTCGTTCGTTTAGCTGTAATCTATGTTCTACATTAATTGGCCTGACTACAATGAGAAGCATGAGTACCAAAAAGACCACTGTTTGGTAGGTTGGTCCTTCAACTAGACTTATTGTACTGTAGCATCAAAGGCAAAAAAACTGCTTTGTGATTTGGATGATTTGCATTGTGCAATATGCAAAACATGTAATAAGAGCATAATAAATAGTGTAGAAAAAGTTTCCAGTTAAATGCTAACATAAGGCATGTTAAGGGACTCAGTGGACCCAGCCTCTCTGCTGAATAGCTCTAACAAGGTGTACGCTAAATTTATAAGTAGCATACAGCCTTATTCAGGAGAGTTAACTTGCAGAAAGCGAGAGCAAATGGTTAGCTCAAATTCAATAAAAATGTAAAATGTTGCATCTATAAATCACAATAATAACATTACCTCATCAATAAATTTGATATTACAGATCAGTCAATCGAGTAGATAAACTATCAAGCTAGTTTTAAACATGTCTTTCTGAGAAATCTTTGTTGGAGATTAGCACATCTAGACTTCGGGTAATGTGCATTGTCCCTTTAGGAGATTTCATACTGAAAGAAGCCTCCATGTGTCACGTCCAATGCAACAGTTTACTCTCCTTTGTCCTTTATGGTAGACAGTAGGATTGGGGACAAAGCTCTGGCAACTTTATGGAAACCATTTGTCACTTCCAATGCGGTAGTCAGCTCTCTCCTGTCTTAAATTGCAGACAGTAGGATGGGAGACAGAGCTTTGACTCCTCTATGGATACCATGTGTCACTTTCAATGCGGTAAAAGTAAATAAATCTTCTTTATTGAAAATGAGGGGTAAAATGTTGCATAGCATGGCCCACGCTAATGTGTTTCAGTTCAGAAAACACTGTTTAAGGTTAGGACATATAAGACTATGCATAAGGTCTTTTCTGGACTGAAACACTTTGGTGTGGGTCATGCTATGGAACATTTTACTCCTCGTTTTCAATATAGAAGAAGAAGTGTCTATTGGGAAGCAGATGGAGACTGTCAGTCTGGCACAGTGAAGCACCATACCACATCCTGGGAGAGAATAAATTGGGTTGTAGCACCTCACCTGTGTGGATAGTAAACCCAGGCAGAACTTTCTCCATTAATTAAACATGTGTCTGTATTGTCAGTACCTGATCTGAAGGGAAGATTCTCATGGCCTGCTGGTAGAACCTCACACAATAAGATTGGTCATTGGTGTAATCCATCATATTTTTAGTAGATGAAGGGAGAGATCTCCAACCTTGCTGATAGGACCTCACAAAACGAGATTGGGCATTGATGTAATCCATCATATTATTAATAGATGAATTGAGGGATCCTTATCCTGCTGATAGGACCTCGCACAATAAGATTTGGTGTAATCCACCATAATATTAGTAGGTGAAGGGGGAATCCCCTGGCCTGCTGATAAGATCTTACACAATTAAATTGCTTTTGGTTACATAGTTAGTCTGGCTGCAAAAAGACAAAAGTCCATCCAGTTCAACCATTAAAAAAAAGTTATAATCCTACACCCACAGTTGATCCAGAGGAAGGCAAAAACCCAGCAAAGCATGATCCAATTTGCTCCTGCAGGGGAAAAAATTCATTTCTGATCGCCCAAGAGGCAATCGGATATTCCCTGGATAAACTTTACCTATAAATGTTAGTATCCAGTTATATTCTGTGTATCCAAGAAAGAATCCAGGACTTCAGCAATCCACTGAGCTGGCCAGAACCAACTCTTGAGAGAGTCTATTCCACATTTTCACAGCTCTTACTGTGAAGAAACCTTTCCGTGTTTGGAGATTAAATTTCTTTTCCTGCAGATGTGACGAGATCCTCCTTGTCCTCTGTGATGACCTCAAGGTGAATAACTCTACACCGAGCTCACTATATGAACCACTGATGTATTTATACATGTTGATCATATCCCCCCTTAATCTCCTCTTCTCAAGAGAGAATAAATTCAGTTCCTCTAATCTTTCCTCATAGCTGAGCTCCTCCATGCCTCTTATCAGTTTTTTGGCCCTTCTCTGTACTTTCTCCAGTTCCCCAATGTTCTTTTTGTAAATTGGTGCCCAAAATTGAACTGCATATTCTAGATGAGGTATAACTAATGATTTGTACCGGGGTAATATGATATCTCTCTCTCTGGAGTCTATACCTCTTAATACAAGAGAGGATTTTGCTCGCTTTAGAAACTGCAGTTTGGCATTGTATGCCATTATTAAGCTTGTGATCTACCAGAACTCCCAGATCCTTCTCCACCATTGATTCCCCCAGTTGTACCCCCCTGGTATGTATGATGCATGAATATTCTTAGCCCTCAAGTGCAGAACCTTACATTTATCAACATTAAACCTCATTTGCCACATAGTTGCCCAATTAAACAGTGCATTGAGGTCGGCTTGTAAGTTGAAGACATCTTGTAAGGACGTTATTCCACTGCACAGCTTGGTGTTATCTGCAAAGACTGCAATGGGCTTTTTAATCCCAGACCCTATATTGTTTAAAAATATATTAAAAAGTAAGGGTCCCAACACTGAACCTTGGGGTACACCACTGACAACCCTAGACCATTCAGAGTATGAATCATTAACCACTACTCTGAATACGATCTTTTAGCCAATTTTCTATCCATTTACATACGGATGTTTCCAAGCCTGTAGACTTTACCTTACACATTAGGTTGTAATCCATCAGAATATTAGTGGAGGAAGGAAGGGATTTCCTGACCAACTGGTAGTATCTCAAACAATGTTGGCTTGAACATAATCAGCGTAACGGAGGTCAAAGTTGCAGTGTGCAGCGGTTGGGAATAGGTGATGATGCTGAGATCATATTGAACATCAATGAGGTTTCGGGATTGTTGCAGCTCTCAGTACATTCAGAAACAGATCTTTTCGTTTCTATTAGTGAAATTGGCTTTTTCTGATCCTTCTGAAATTTTCTTTTTTTATCCATTTAAACTCCTTCTAACTGGCATCTGTCACATAAAGTGAGCAGATTGTGGGTCAGCGTGCTTCACGTCTTCCAAGCAAATCACCATCCCCATCTCTTTATTATTTATAATCATTTCTTTTATACATAATAAAAATCTGCAATTTTTTCATTACAGATGAATTGGCCTTTTGGATAATCGAAATGATTAGAACCAAACACCAATAATTAGATTGTACCAACACAGAATGTTCTGTGCGTTACTGGCGCCTACGTGGGGGAGAGGAGCATTTGTTTTTTGTCAGAATTCCAATAGCAGGCCTCTTTCATGTTCAATGGGTACAGTATGAAGGGGAGCGGGGGCTGCCTGTTTCTCTCCAGCAAGTTCTGAGGAGCCAGAGTGATATAAATAGACAGTGACAGGATGATGGAGGGCACAGTAAGAATATGATTTCCGCTTTTTTGGGATTAGATAAAGAATTTAGTATTATGTCACATAAGATCATTTAACAGGTAAAGTCATTATAGTGTCTGCAACTTGGACCAAAGTAATCCATAGTTACAGCAACATTTTATGGGTGTCCTCATGTTTGCGTCCAAGCAAAGGATAGAAGAAAGTTGTCTTTCCTACTGCGATCTACAGTATGTTCCCAGCTGAATATAGCCAGGAGACAATTCAGTGCACAGCAAACTAGCAGAGTTCAGGAGGTGTTCTTCCTGGTGGGTATGCTGCAAAGGAACCTGTCTGTGCTGCACATAGCCAGAACTTTAACATTTAAAGTGGTTGTAAACCCTTACATATACCTGTAACATAAATGTAAGAGTAGGGTAGCTGAAATATGATGTGATCTGTAGAAGTATATAATTGGAGGATATAGTTTAATCCTATGTTATTAGAGATACAGTATTCCTTAGTCATAGGCATATGTTTTTAATTAGCATTTGAAAGGACAGAGCAAGCTTCTAGACAAGAGTTGTCACCTAGATGCCAATAAAATGTTCTCACCTATGTAGCCAGAGTTTGCCACCTTCTTGAACCTAAAAGAAGAATCCTAGTCATTTCGGCTCCTAAAGGTCTGTCAGCTTTGAATTATCTCCACAGATCAGAGGAATCTATTTAATCTCTCATAAAAGCTAAAATATTAGCTGCAGAGAGATGGAAATAATTCCTTCTGACTGGACACATTTTAGGCTCCATGTACATGTAAAACTGTATTTGTTGCCTATGTAGAACCCCGGAGAAACAAACAAAATGGTTATATGGCGCCTGAAAGCAACAGCTGAACAATGATTGGTACTGTCGCGATACGACTGATGCACTGGTGTCGTAAATCCTATCCCAGAACCAGTGATCTGAACCGTTCTTGGCCCATGCAGCTCTGGGCACTTCAGAACACAGAACGTCCTGTGGGCGGGGACAGAAACACCCCCCCAGGGTTGATTGGCCAAGGGATAAAGTCCAGCCCACATCCATATTTCAATAAATTGAGGAGATATGGACGGGGTGATTTGTATGGAGCCGGTTCTATTTGACTGGCGAATTGCAGACTTTCGTTGACTTGCTCCAGTCTCAGGATAAATCTTGGTAAAAGTTTTTTTTCTGTTTTTATTCCCTTTTTGTTTTATAGTGAATAGCCAATTGCGTGTCTTTTTTGTATTTTCTGTAACTGTTTTTTCTTAGTACATATTTTATGCATTGCCCACTTTTGGGTTATTAAATCATAAAATTAATAAGTGACTTCTATGTACTTAAGCTCGGGCTCATATCTCCAGAGAGATTGTTGTATTGTAGTGTCTATGTGCTCGGTCTAAGTTCATTGGCAATCTGTATGCAATTTTCCTGCGTGTTGGCAGATTGCATGCAGATTGTAAAGTAGTAGATCTGCCAGACGGAGATCTGTGTGTTTGTGTGTGGTGGCCCAGTAGACCAATCTGCAGACAAACTGTTGAGTGGTGGCAAGCTACTGTTTGTGGTGTGGGGGTGTGTGGACAGTGGAAGAGTGATTAACACCGGGGTTCTAGCTTGTAGGATAGCTGGAGGAATCCTAGAAGGGTGTGCCAATTGCTAGGCTGCTCCCCAACCCTTATAGTGCACCAGATTGTATATAAGATTCGTATCTGCCTGTGTGTGGTCAGCCAGCTAGATTGGAGTGGAGTCTCCCTCTAGTGGTGGCCAGAGGTAGTGCGGGATGTGAAAGTGTATCAGGGCCAGTCTTATATGCTCAAAGTGCCCCTCATTCTCTCTTTACCACAGTCACGGACCACGCCCCGGTTATCTAGTTGCCGTGGGCATGCGTTTTATCTGTGACAATACCCAGTGAAGGGACTGACTTTAGATGATACACAGGGATCAAACAAATCCTCCTACATATGTTGTACCTGTTTATCTACAGCTGTCTTTCCCCTATATCCATTCAAAGCACAGAATTTACACAGGATCTCTCAGCTCTGAAAAGCAGGGGGTGGGGAGCTGACGTTACATCATTGAGGAGAGCTCTGAGAGCTGATTGGAGGGAAGGGACACACCCACCTTCACACAGCTCACAGGAACAGAGCTGAGGCTGTCATTCACAGGCTGTGCCCTCCTTGTCATCATTTTTCTCTAGGTGTCAGGAAAACCTGTCAGAATCAGGGGCGGACTGACCATTTGGAAACTCGGGCACTGCACGAGAGCCCGGGGTCAGTAGGGGGCCCCATGAGATGCCGCTGGTACCTTTTTCATAGGCTTTTTTGAGTTTGGGCAAGGACACAGGGGCCCCATGATCCCCTATTGCCCGGGGGCCCTATAGAGCTCTGGACTGGGACAAGTACACACTAAAGAGGGATAAGCTGTGCCCTGTATTAGGAAAGCGGCACTTCTGTGATACATCAGATGCATTTCTCTGAGCCTTTACTGGCATAAATGTTATGGCTGACTTTGGTGTTTTTAGGCTTGGTCCGTTACACAAGGGAGAAATCTGCCATTTGTATAATTGATATACATGATGGACGTTTGTGACTTCCTCATCTCTGGCATATGTGGCAGACGAGATGAGCACAGACAGAAAATTAATGACTTCCAGATCCAACATCGTCAGTCATGTGCAAATTACTTGTAATTAATGACTCCATTAAAGTGTGACTTATTCCCTACAAGGTACAGAGCACACCTCTCTGCGTCCTTTCCTTCATGTATGACAACATTTGTCTCATGTGACGGTTGTGTGTCATAAATCTGTCACCCAGTTGTCAGAATCTAACATGACGCCATAATACAGCAGATGACAGATATCATTCCAGGCTTTTATCACGAGTGACAGATTTATTCTTCAGCAGCTATGCTTGACAAGTTTCCTCCATCCACTTTTATCATCCAGTAATAAATCTTTCATACGTGCTATTAGCATGTCACTTCTAACGGGTCATGTGATACATGAAAGGAGCAGCTGCCCCCAGTCCCAGTTCTTATTAAACTGTAGGCTCTATACAATAGAGGGTTCTTTATATGTTATCCTGCATTACTAGATTGCAGCATCATGCAGAGACCATTTGATCAAGTGTGTGTGCAGTTTATCCTCAGCACCATGGTCATGCCTCATGTGTCTTCTTGTATGGTAGGATGATTGGCTCTATTAATTCCAGTCCTCAGCTAGCTGGCCATAAGAGGTCTTTTGCTTGACCCCAATGACATGCAAGGTGTGACAATTTCATTTCTGAAATGGACGTAAATAAAAAAAATGTTTGCTTACCTATACACTAGCGGCTGTTGTCACCTTCAAACTATTCCCCTTGTGAAGCTACGCACTTTTATAGACAACTGTGCCACTACTGGAAATATTCCTGGAATTCATTTTCCGGAACGCTATGCAGCATCTTTGTCGCAGAGCGCTGGATGTCTGGAATGTCATTGAATTTGTATCCTTTTAAGGCATTTTTTAATTTTGGAAACAGCCAAAAATCTCAAGGTGCAAATCAGGGGAATAAGGTGCTTGGTCAAGTCTCGGAAAAAATTTCTGGGCAGGAACTCATGAACACGTAACGCATCATGCGCAGGAGCATTGTCGTGGTGGAGAATCTATTTGTCAGCCCAGAGTTCTGGTCTTTTCCTTCAAACAGATTCCTGTAGCCATTTAATTTTCCACAATTGCATCCGTTCTCACGTTTTTGGCAGCTCATTTCTTGCAGCATTGCGGACATACTCCTGCCTCTCCTTAACCTGTCTCTTTGCTGGACAGGCTGTCTCTTTGCTAGATGAGCTGTCTCTTTGCTGGACAGCTGTCTCTTTGCTGGACGGGCTGTCTCTTTGCTCGAGGGGCTGTCTCTTTGCTGGATGGGCTACCTCTTTGCTGGAGGGGCTGTCTCTTTGCTGGAGGGGCTGTCTCTTTGCTGGATGAGCTGTCTCTTTGCTGAAGAGGCTGTCTATTTGCTGGATGGCAGTCTCTTTGCTGGATGGGCTATATCTTTGCTGGAAGGCTGTCTCTTTGCTGGAAGGCTGTCTCTTTGCTGGATGGGCTGTCTCTGCTGGATAGGCTGTCTCTGCTGGAAGGGCTGTCTTTGCTCTACAGGCTGTCTCTTTGCTGGACAGACTGTTTCTTTTCTGGACTGGGCTGTTCCCTTACCCAGTTGGGTCCATCAAAGAAACATCCCAATCCAGCAAAGAGACAACCTAGTTCAAGAAGGGACATCCCCATACAGAAAAGAAACATCCCTGTTCAGCAAAGAGACATCCCATCTTTGCTATATGGGGATGTCTTTGCTTGATGGTCTGTCTCTTTGCTGGACTGGGCTGTCTCTTTGCCCAGTTGGGTCCAGCAAAGAGACTCCCCAATCCAGCAAAGAGACAGACAAGTCCAAGAAGGGACATCCCCATCCAGCAAAGAGACATCCCTGTCCAGCAATGAGACATCCCAATCCAGCAAAGAGACAGCCAAGTCCAAGAAGGGACAACCTCATCCAGCAAGAGACATCCCATCTTTGCTATATGGGGGTGTGTCTATGCTGGATTGGACCATCTCTTTGAATATATATGGGGCACTGTGCTTAGATCTCTAGGTGCACTGTAATGTAAAGGGGCACTGTGATATAAAGGGGACTGTGCTGTAAAGGGGCACTGTAATCAATACAGTGCCCCTTTACAGTGCATCCCCTTTATATCACAGTGCCCCTTTATATTACAGCGCAGAAGACCCCTGCGAATGCCCTTGCATCCCCCCTGGAAATTGGCTGCTCAGTCTAAAATGCCCAGGCCTATTTTTTGTCCCAGTCCGGGCCTGGATCTGGGGAGAAGATGCTGGCGAGAACCTTCATAGACATTGGACTGTTGGAGCAGAGGTAAGTGTTTCAAACTTTGAGTTCTGCCTTAAGTGAAACCATGGTCACATGATGATCCTTCTCTCTTCTGTTTACTGGGGTCCTTCACTGCCTGCTTGATGTGGACCACGTATTGGTGGAGGCACCACTTCCAGTGGAAGAGTCCTCTCTCATAGGCTTCAGAGACAGGAGAACTGATGGGGGCAGTGAGGGGACCAGTGACCAAAAGAGGAAAAAAGAAGCAGGGACAAATGTCTGGTCCCCAGAGCAGGATATTAACTTTTCACATAGAGGAAACCGAGATTTTAATCCATTACAGTACAGGATTGCTTAGGAGAAGGTGTTTGGAATCACAACTGAGCAGTAAGGTAGTGAACAATGCACAATTTAAACTGCTGGAGGTGACAGAACTGACTGTGTGAAGACAGTGCAAAACTCCAGACACTGGTATGTACCTGATTTTTAAAAGTCAGCAGCTACAGTATTTGTAACTGATGACTTTAAAAAAAGATTAAAAAAACCTGAAGTTCCTCTTTAAAGTGGTTGTAAAGGCTGAAGTTTTTTTTTTTACTTTAAAACATTCTCTACATTAAGGTAAAAACCTTCCAAGATTAGCTCCCTCCAGCCCCCATAAATACTTACCTGAGCCTGATCTCAATCCAGCACTATATCTGAGAACAGCATTGGCTCCTACTGCTGTCAATCAAATCCAATGAAAAGGTAGGAGGGGCACGGCCAAGCCATGTGTGTCAATAGATGCACGGAGCCTGGATTGGGATTAAGCCTACACGCCTTCCCCCATATCAAGCGCTTGTTATGGGGGCAGACACCAAAGAGGAGAAGAGAACAGCACCGGCGGGGAAATTGAGAAGAGGAGGTTCAAGGCCACTCTGTGCAATACCATTGCACAGAACAGGTAGGTATAACAGGTAGGTGAAATATGTTTTCTAGATTATAAACTCCAAGGATCAGGCCCTCCTATCCCTCTTGTATTGAACTGTATTGTTGCTGTATTGTCTCCCATTATATTGTAAAGTGCTGAGCAAACTGTTGGTGCTATATAAATCCTGTATAATAATAATAATAATTTTAATTGTAATTAAAAAATAGCCTTTAGTAACCCTTTTCGTCACAGAAAAAGAATGCTTTTAGGGTATTTAAACTAGCTCCATCCATGTCAGGTCTGCGAGCCACTAAGTACCGAAGTTGAAGTATCATTGTGACAGCCAGGAAGCTAGCATTTTTAGAGAAGGTCATAGAGAATCATCCAGGTATTTCTCATGACTGGTTCCACTGAGATACTGTATATACTGTTTTTGCACTGCTGAGGCTGTGTTATAAGTAGAAGTCAAGTCACTATAATTTTATTTCTTCTTGCATTCTAAGCAGTTCATGGCTGTGTTTGGCTCGCACATTTTTACTAAACACAATCTGCAGCCACCGTCGAAAATTGTTGAGCTGTAAACTGGTAATGGGATGATGTGGTCGATTTGATAGGACACAGACCTTTCCATAATGAAGCCAGATTCTCTTCAGTCTGAAAAGTGTCATAGTTTCTGCAGCGAGGGGTAAATGGGCCAGCAGCGAGCTGTCTCTCCCATAGTACTGGGGTCATGAAATGCATAGAGTGTGCATCTGGCGCATTCTGGGGATGAAAGCGTTAAGCGGACATGAGCAGCAGTACTGGATGACTATGCGGAGGCATGCCGGCTGAGCAGATGGTGAGATAGTTAGACCTGCTCTCACTCTTTGCCCTGGTGCTTTTGGAAGAGATGCAGAGTATTGGATTATCACTCTCCTAGGCTGCTTCTCAAGGTCACACCATGCAGACCTTGCATGTCAGCCCCTTCCAGGCTCTATCGCCTGTGGATTATCATTGGCATGCATCCTAAAACTCCATATCTTTCCAGCCAGATCCCGGAGTCTTCTACATGGCTGTCATGTCTCACACCCCTTCCAATGTGCACCAATGCTTCTGCCATTCACTAATATTGCAGCTCTATAATGACCACAATACAGTGATACCACATTTTATTAGCTTCTGTATAAACAAAGGCATGAGGCACTACACTTTGTGAAGTGACAGATCATACACAATAGTTCATTCATTTATCATTTTCTAGTAGTTGATGAAAAATTACTCAGAATGAAAAATGTATATTGCATTTTGGTGAATATTTGCCAGAAATATTGGCATCACCTACAACAAGAGATTATGTAGTACACTGCAAACTATAAGAAGTTCGTATGAAGATAGCCGCCATGGAGCTTTCCTCCATCTCTGCCTCTCACACCCTGGTCCTGTCTGGAAGCATGCAGAGGCAATTTGCCAGCATCTATTACTGTTACACAGCACTTTAACCTGCAATCTCAGTGGCTTCTGCCATGATACATGGCCACCTAACGTCCTGTTCTGGCAGGAATTACTGGAGAAAAGTCAATGTACAGATGTCCTTTATTTGTAAGTACAGCTGGTGGCAGCAGGAGGGCTGTAATGTGAAATGGAGATTCTCTGTTTATTGTACTCAGCAGGATGTGGAAGAGGAATGGACCACTATGAGGTATATGGGGGATTGGAGGGGTGACTAATATGGAGGATCGGAAGGATGACTGATGCAGAGGATAGAACTATGACAGACATGGAAAATGGGAGGCATGACTGATGTGGCGGATGGGAGAGATAACTGACACCGGAAATTGGAGGTATGACAAACATGGTAGGGATTGCTGACATGGAGGATGGGGGGGATGTCTGGCATAAAGGATTAGGGGGATAAGTGACACAGAGGATGTAAGGTTTGAAGGACATGGAGGATGGAAGGTATGGCAGACATGGAGGGTGGGAAAGATGAATCACGCGGGGGATGGAAGTTACAATGGATATAGAGAATTGAGGAGGGATGACTGACATGGAGGTTAGGAGGTATGATGGACATTAAGGTGGGAGGTATGACCTATATATAAGATCAGGGGTCTGACTGACACAGAGGATGTGAGGCATGACTGACGTATGGGCTGTGAGGGATAATGGACATGATAGATGGGAGGAATGACTGATGCAGAAGAGGGGGATTGTTGCCACAGAGGATGGGAAGTATGAGTGACATGGCAGGCAAGAAGTATGACTGACATCGAGGATGGGAAGTATTACTGACATAAAGTATGGGAGGGATGATGGACATTGAGGATGGGAGGGATGTCTGACATGGAGATTTAGAGGGATGACCAACATGGTGGATGACAGATATGACTAACTTCGAGGATGGGAGGTACAACAAACATGGAGAACAGTAGGTAAGACAGACATGGTAAATGGGGGGATGACTGATGCAAAGAATGAGAGGGATGACTGAGTTGGAGGATGGGAGATATGACTACAAAAAAGATATAAGTTATGATGAGCATAAAAGGTGGGAGGTTTGATGAACATGGAGGATGTCAAGCATGACTGAAGGGATAAGAGGAATGACTGACACAAGGAATGGGTAGTATGACAAACATGGATGATTAGAGTTATGATGGATGCAGAGAATTAAAAATGTGACAAATATGAGGATCAAAAGAGATATGAAAGAAGGGGTGAATGGGAGGTATAACTGACATGGAGTATAGGTGAACTGTGAGAAAAACTTGATGGTGTCGCTCTTAAGCTGGATATGAGAAAAAGTCACCCTGCTGACAAAGGAAGAGAGGGGAGCAGTGTCCCAAAGCTGTTCCAGAAATTTGAATGGGATGATAGAAAAGAACGTCACTCAGAACCAACCCTGGGAGTCAAACATAGGTATCTGGGATGGCCTCAGCATCCGCTCTAGCCACGTTCGCTTATACGTTTCGCCCCGTCCACCTGTGTTTGGTCACAGAGGCGACATAGAGGATATGAGGTACGATGGAAATAGGGAAAGTGAGGTATGATGGACAATGTAACTTATCTATAATGATTAATTTTGCTTAGGCAGAATAGGCCAAATTGCTAACAACCATCTGAGATCTAGATATGAAGGTAACTCGGTTGTAGTGTAATGGTACTGTCTGGGAAGTAACAATTAACAATGAAAACTCTGCGCCACAGGCAAAACCAGAAGAAGAAACTAAAAATAAGGAAACACAGATGAAGAGGTCTTACCACCAACTTGATCATTCATAGGAACTAGGATGTGGCTTCTTCCAATGGTATACACTGCTACTCAAAAAACAGTATCAGGAAAAAGGTTTATTGTACAAAGCAGCTGACTTTATTAAACCATGTAAAACCTTACAATTAGACTGCAATCACATGTATATGTGCCTAAAGACTGGCACCAGGTACATAAAGCCCTTATGGTTAAGATGGCTGCCACTGCCCCAAGAACATAGGCTAGCTTGTGCTCCAGGAATGGGATGTGACGTATTGGCATGGGAACACTGCTTCAAATAGTTTCGTCTGTAAATGGCCGTCTTCAGGAAACTTCCTGAAGGCGTCAAATTACAGACGAAACTAGTTGAACCAGTGTTCCCCAGTAAGGTTTTATGTGGTTTGGTAAAGTCGGCTGCTTTACGCAATTAAACCTTTCCCTGATACTGTTTTTTGAGTGGTGGTGTATTGCATTGGAAGAAATTGCATCTTGGTCAAATTGGTGACAAGATACACAGTAGGTCCTACAAAAAAGCACAGTGAGACCTATCTAGTAATAGAAAACCCATCCATTGTGGTGAGTGCAAATCCATGTGGGGTCACCTGGAGCACACGGAAGTGGTCACTTGTTTATTTGTCACTAATGGCACCAGCACCTGTTCACCTATCTTTTGGATTTCAAACAACTATTATTTGAATGGGAGTTACTGATACATTGGACACTAGTTGGATTTTTTAGTGTTGTTTATTTTTTGCACTTTTTCATATGACAAACTGTTTAGTAACTTTGACTTACATTTTTGGCAGTGTGACCTATATACACAATTATAGAACTTTCTGGGAAGCATCTTTCATATTTAGGGGATGCTGAGCTCCTTCCAGCGGAATAGTCATGTCCCTTTCTGGGCAAACCCTTTCCAGCATGTTGTCTTGGGATGCGCAGACCCTACATGTGAACATAGACACACTTGAGTGCATTTCATTCTTTAAGTGTATTTCAACTTTTGCAGGTAAATTGGGATAACACCTAATTTATATTTTTTACATGTTGCCATTCACATACAGTAGCATAACTTGAAACAAACACATTTACCAATTGCAGCTTACCTTTTTTAGATGCTGTTTCTCTGGAAATTTATGCACTGAAAATCCTTAGTTTTCTTTGTATATGAGGGGACTGGGGAGATGTGTTTGCCATAATTAACCCTATCTGGTCTATGGTGGTAGATCCCATTATCTGTTATAAATGAGATTTGAACACTGTTTGTCCTAATAAAGGGTTAAAGAGTTAGAAGCTGGGCTCTTGCATTTTGTGGTAATAAGAGGAAGCTCCGCTAATCCTTAGCCTTTCTGTTGGGACAGACTCACCATAAATTTGTTTAGAAATGCTTCCAGTCTGCGATAACACCTTCTCCTAAGAAATATCTGAAAAAAAGGCAATACTCGTTTTTTTTTAATGTACATCTTGTAAAGGGGAACATATAACAAACATATAGAGGAGTTTGCTCTACTTTAACTGCAAAAGTGGAAATACACTTTAATACGTTTACTGTGCTCTGTAGGCATAAAGTTGCCGATACATGGGTCAGAATTTGGTTCAGTCAACCATTTGGTGTGGATGCAGGAACCCTTCTCAATATGTCTTTGTATACTGACAGCAGGGAGACCCCCTTCTTCCCCGCTGTCAGAATACACTGATCAGTGTTACAGTCTATTAGCTGCAGTGCTGTTCAAACAGGTTTTCCAGCAGTCCTCTTTGTGAGAAGTTGATCGATAGATCAATATCTCATGGACAGGAATGGCCATTCAGCATTCCTGCTTAGCCAGCCGAATTTTGATCCATGTATGTGTAGCACTACTCCCTTAGGAGTCGCTAAGATTTGGGTCCCCCTATAGTCTTGCACAGCCAGGCAACACATGTTTTCCACTCAGACTTGCATCCAGTGCTTTGTTTTGAAGTTTTATTAAGGGAATTAGAACTTGGATGGGGTAAGCGTTATATGGGATGCCCAAAGGCAATGACAACAGAGAATAGCTTCCCTGGAATAATATGTCTCTTCAGACAGCAAAAATGTTCTTTTGGAGAGCTAGCCAGCATCTCTGGTTGTACCACCCCTGACCCTAGATGAATCCTCTCCTCATTCAGCTGTATTGGGTAAATCCCTGGGCACGGGATCCAGTGCCTCCCACTGCAATGTGAAACAATGCCGGGTAAGAAAGCTTATCCAGTTTCCCACTAGGGTGCCTCTTTCCCCTTACTAGCCCAGGGGGTGTAGGTCAACTCACTCAGTCCTTCTCCTATGCTGCTGCTGGGTCAGTGACTGCTCTCAGGTCTTCCGCTTAGCCTCTCCTTCCCTGTTGCATAGATGTTCCTCACTCTGGGTGCCAAAGAAGTTCCAGATTTCTTCCTTCCAAGGTCCTCTGCCTGTAGGTGAGCCCCTTGCCATCTGGATCTCCTCCCAGGCTCCTGCCCTCCAGCCTCTCACTTCCTCTCCATCTTCCACCCGAACTCTTCTGCTGCTGAGCAGTCTCGGTCACTCTTAAGGGCTGTCCTGGCCCCTTGCCAAGCTTCCTGTTGGGGATTCACCAGGATCTATTGAGAGTGCAGACTAGCCACTCTTTATCTCCAAAGTTCTAGTGCAAGGAGAAGTCTCAGAAAGCGAGTCTGCAGAGCCTCTCAGCTCTGACCCAAATTTGATCCCGCTAGCTATCACACCCAGGCTGCTACTCAGCCCTCTGACTAACAATTGAAACTTTAGCTCCCCCTAGCTGACTAGCTAGTTTGAGGGTGTAAGGCATAAAAAGCACTGAAAATCTATTCCCTGTCCTAAAGAGAAGCAGCCAAGTGTATGGCATAAAAGGGACTCTGCTTTATGACTAATCCCCTACTCTAATCCCCTTATATCACATTACCCCAAAGGGAGTCTTTATCTCTGTGTACTCAATAATCCCTTCCACAGACATCACATGTACGCTATAGGTATCTTTACCTCTGTATACTCACTAATCCCCTCCACAGGCATCACATGTACCCCATAAGGTTTTATTACCTATATATGCTCAGTAATCTCTTCCACAGACATCATGCATACCCCACAGGGTGTTATTACCTCTCTAATACGGCACGTTTGGTAATGGGCTACGTTTTTGGAGTGATATGCTTTGGTGTTTTTTTGCTTTCCCTTCTGCAGATTGTTTAATATGTATGTAGTTTCTCCTCATTGCCCTGTATCTGTTGGGGGACAGGTGCAGGAATAACCTGGCAGGACAATGCGTTATGGCAGCAGATAGGCTTTCCCACACTGGACTTTCCTCACCCGCCATCCATCTCTTTGGCTCCTGAGAAGGGGACTCTCTGCTGTCACATATTTCCCAGCTGCCCCCACTGCTCTGACCTTTGCGGAGTGCTCGGCTGCTGCTAGAAGCAGATGACTTCTGCTTTTTCTTCCTGCTGCTTCTTCGATTTGCTGGAGAGAGGCTGAGATCTGACCATTAAATCCACTTATCAAGCCATAGCAGCTGTTTCCCCAGAAAGCAGCTCACAGGGACACAGATATATGTCTGGCCTCCTCACGCTTATCATAACCGCTGGGGGGTGCAGGTAAAGCTGCCAGAATAATCATCACCACTGTCGTCCCATGGCAGACATACTCAGGCTGGCAGAATGGGTTAACGGAGACTCCAGTATATTATACTTCTTATCAGAGAGCTTCTGTTCCAGTCTGTGGGGAGAACTGGATAAATGGGAGATAAAAGCTCCTCATACAATTACTTTTCCCTTCTGTAGAAGGATTATGAATATCACCAGAGCTGGCAATGAATTTGGCAGGACAGGGCTGAGCCTGCTTTTAGTGGCACACTTGTAATAAATAGTATAAAGTTTGCTTTGTAAGGCAACAGTGTTATTCTACAGGTACTTCCACCTCTCCTTCCCCTTCCCCTTTTCCCCTTTGAGGATATCCTGCTCCTTCACACTAGTGAAAGAGAATATTTTGCTCTATCATATTCCTGTCTGAAAATGTTCTGCCCCCCTCATACTTCCAGCTGAGGATATTCTTCCCCTCATGCTCCAGGCTGGGTATATTCTGTCCTCTCATACTCTTGGCTGAGGATATTTTTCCCCTCGTACTCCATGGTACTGATGATGTTTGCCTGTTATACTCCTAGCTAAGGATATTCTGCCTCTTCATACTCCTGGCTAAGGATGTTCTGCCTCTTCATACTCTGGACTATGGACGTTTTACTTCTTCATACCCCTGGATAAGAATATTCTATTCTCTCATACCCCTGGCTAAATATGTTCTGTCCCCTCATACACCTTTTAGAGAGCTCTGTCCCTCTATCTCCTGGCTAAGGATGTTTTGCCCTCTCACACCCTTAACTGAGGAGATTCTGCCCCTCATCCTCCTGGCTGAGAATGCTCTGCTCATACTCCTGATCGAGGATGTTCTGCTCCATCATACCCCTGGCTGTGGATATTCTTTCCCTTCATACTCCTCACTGGATGTTTTGCTCTCTCATATTCCTGGCTAAGGATGTTCTGTCCCTCATACTCCTGACTGTGGATATTCTACCCCCTCATATTCCTCGCTAAGGGTATTCTACTCATACCTTACACCCTCATATTCTTGCCTGAAGATGTTATGCCCCTTCATGCCACTGTCCGAGATTGTTCTTTCCCTCATTCTCCTGGCTAAGGATATTCTGCCCTCTCATACTCCTGGCTGATGATATTCTGCCCCCTCATACTCCTGACTGAGGATAATCTGCCCTCTTACACTCTTGGCTGAGGATTTTCTGCTTCTCAAATTCTTCTGTCCTTAGTACATGATGGGCCTGTGTGTTCAGTCATCTTTCATGTCCTCACACTGTCTTCTAAGACTCAGCAGACCTTTTATGGTGCAGTTTTTCTCCTTTTTTTCCACTCCTTAAAAAGACAGAGAAGTGCTGGAGGGTCTTTGAAGAGTCAGTAAAGGATGGCATACCGAAACGATTTGTTTCTTTGGTGCCTTTATTCAGCCAAACAGAAATAAAAGGTTCTAGACACCTCAAAGACAAAGTGTGGACAGAGACAGAGATGCAAAACCAACCAGGAAATGGAATTGAGTCCCAGAAGATGGAGATTTTTCCCCAGCTGGTGGCCTCACTCCTGGATTTACATTGCAAGAAGGCTATTGCTCCACTCATCTCCATTTATTAGGCTGCTGCTGTGCACTTCTAGAAAAATACATTCAGATATGATTTTAGTTGGGAATTTCCAGGTACGTTCAATCCTTGCTCTAATTTATCAGTGATATTTTGCAACCCTGAACAGATCAAGCTATGATTACAGATGGTTCATCTGTTTGTTTAGGAAGTAAATTACAGAGGTTTGTAGATGAAGTATGATTGTCGATGCTGATCCTATGTTCAAATATTCTGATTTTATCCCCTGAGCGCATTGTGCATCTGTTATATGTTGCATATGGAGTGTGGGGGCTGATATCTTCACACAGGTTATAGTATCAGAGCACTTAATGAAGCTTGTTATAGAAGATTGTACCTTCAGTGTGAAGATAAACCTCATTCTTTATGGCAATATTGGGGTCATTCCAGGAATTTCGCTCATTCTACTGTGCTCAGTGCTTTCCCCTCAGTCTCTAGGGAGATGAGTCTGAATTATTCTTCCAGTTTTGGAGATGTGAAATGTATAATCATTTTACATACTTGGATGCCTCTCTAAAGGCTGCTTTTAGCATCTCACCACCTGGTTTCTAGAATGGAAGGGGGGAGGGAGTGCCTGTCAACCAGGGCAAGAGACGACACTGGATCTGTGGACTGAAGATGCAAGATCAGGTTAATAGCAACAAGCAGAATGGAAATATAACTGTCAGTGGACTCTAGTGGCAACTGCAGGCCATATGGTTGGGTCAGGCCTGAAACTGAAGGAGGCATCACAGCATAGAGCATGTCAGAGAGGTGCTGGCTCACAGTTCTGTAGGTTTGATACTCATTGAAAAGCCAACCATGCAATCAATCCACAGAAAGGATTCATAAAGTGGTAAGAGCCCTTGGGAAATCTTAAATAAAAAAAAATCTATCAGCAGCACAGAGAAGGTGATAATTTGAAGTGATCTGGACAAGAAGAAAATCAATTTGAGTTGGAATAAAAGATAAAAGAATAAAAGAGTTCATCCTGAGAGAGATACAAAAGGAGGATGGGTCAGGGACAGAATAGATCATTACACCCCCAAAAACTGATAGAAAAAAAAACATTTCCACCTGATCTATGAAGAATCAAGACCTGTTCACCCTTCCTGTGCTGGATGGAGGACCCATTCACCCTTCCTGTTCCGAATAGATAATTAGGACCTGCTCACCTTTCCTGTGATGAGTGGAATGAAGACCTGTTCACCTTTCTTGTGCTGGATGGAGTATGAGATCATGTTCAACCTTCCTGTGCTAGATAGAGTGTGAGGACCTGATTACCCTTCCTGTTCTGAATTAAGTATGAGGACCTGTTCGCCATTCCTTTGCTGAATGAAGTGTGAAGACCTGTTCATTCTTTCTGCGTTGAGTGCACTGAGGAGCTGCTCATCCTTCCTGTTCTGCATGAAGTGAAGACCTGTTCACTGTACCTGTACTGGATGGAGCAAACCGTCAGTATTTTAACTGGCAGTCAGTAAAAAAGGAGTACTGTTCTTTTGCCAGTAAATGCCAGTGACAGGAAAAGGTTGCCAGTTAAAAATATGGCTGTGTCCCTCGGCTTGGACATGCGCAGTTTCAGTCCGAAACCAGCCAAGACCATCCAAGTACCTGCTACAGTGTGTTCAGGGTGGTGCCAGTGGGGGGAAGGTCTGGCAGATTTGGTGCCTAAGCATGTCACGTGATGTGCAAGGGAGCCAAGTGGGGCAGCCGGAGCCTCGTGTGTGGGTCTGCGGGATGGGAGCATGGCAAGCTGGGAGCGGGACAGTAAGTACTGTTTGGACTGGAGTGGACACAAGGGACCACCTGGCATGGAGAGAGACAGTCACTGTGACTCAGAAGGGGACATGTCATATTGGTGAGGTGTCGTCATCATCTGTGTTGCTGCTCACTGCTGTCAGTGTCATTGTGAGAGTAAATTTCATGTGTGAACGCCTGCCCATTCTAATTTCTTGCCCTCTTGAGTCCCATCCCTGAGTTACTTACTATATCAAAAATATAATAAGAAATATGTTTGTTAGCTTAATATCTACCTTAAATCACATTGCTAATTGCAGATCGTATTTGTTTGTAGCTTAAATACTAAAATTTGCACTTAAAACTGTAGCTTTTTAACATTTGGCTTTGCCAATAAAATTTCCATGTCGTGGCAGTGAATTTCAATCTGGTAGGTTAGCAACACTGGTGGGGACTTGTTCACCCTTCCTGTACTGGATGGAGTAAAAAGACCTGTTCACCCTTTCTGTGCTTGATAGAGTGATGACCTGTTCAACTTTCCTGTTCTGGATGGAGTGATGACCTGTTCACCCTTCCTGTACTGGATGGAGTGATGACCTGCTCACCCTTCTGGTACTGGATGGAGTGTGAGGACCTGTTTATCCTTCCTAAACTGGATGGAGTGTGGGACTTGTTCACCCTTCCTGTACTGCCTGTACTGGATGGAGTAAAAAGACCTGTTCACCATTTCTGTGCATGAAGGACCTGCTCACCTTTCTTGTACTGAATGGAGTGATGACCTGTTCAACCTTCCTGTTCTGGATGGAGTGATGACCTGTTCACCCTTCCTGTACTGGATGGAGTGATGACCTGCTAACCCTTCTGGTACTGGATGGAGTGTGAGGACCTGTTTATCCTTCCTAAGCTGGATGGAGTATGGAATTTGTTCACCCTTCCTGAGCTGGATGGGGTGTGAGGACTTGGCAATGTCAGTAAAAACTGTGCCAGTACAATTTGGGTGGCGTGTCAGTGAATTTCAATTTTGTAGGTTGGCAACACTGGTGGGAACTTGTTCACCTTTCCTGTACTGGATGGAGTATAAAGACCTGTTCACCTTTTCTGTATTGGATAGAGTGTAAGGACCTGATCACTCTACCTGTGCACGATGACGTGTGAGCACCTGTTCAATCTTCCTGTGCTGGATGGAGTATAAGGATCTGTTAAACATTCCTGCTCTGGATGGAATGTGAGAACCTTTTTCCCCATTCATTTTTGGATAGACTTTTTCAGTTCTCCCGGATGAAGCATTAGGACCTGTCCACTGTTCCTATAATGGATGTAGTATGAGGACCTCTTCACCCTACCTCTGCTGAATGGAGTGAGGACCTGTTTACCCTTCCTGTATTGGATGGAGCGAGGACCTGTTCACCCTTCCAATACTAAGTGGAGTGAGGACCTGTTCACCCTCTCTTGTGCTGGTTGGGGTAAGAAGACATGTTCATGCTTACTGTGCTGGATGGAGTGAAGAACTGTTCACTCTTCATGTGCGGGATAAAGTGTGAGGACATTTCCATCCTACCTGTGCTGGATGGAGTCTGAGGACCTGTTCACCCTTCCTGTACCGGATAGAGTGTGAGGACCTATTCACTCTTCCTGTGCTGGATGGAGTATAAGGACATGTTTACCTTTTCTGCTGAGGATGGAACGTGAGATCCTTGTATGGTTTTCATTGCTGTATAGACTTTTTCATTCTTTCTGTGTTGGATGAAATGTTAGCACCTGTCCACTTTTCCTGTAATGGATGGAGCGTATTTACCTGTTCACCTCTGCTGTACTAGATGGAGTGTGAAGACATGTTCACCCTTCCTGTACTGAATGTGGGGACCTGCTCACCCTTCCTGTGCTAGATAGAGTATTAAGACCCATTCACCCTTCCTGTGCTTGATGGAATAAGGACCTGCTCATCCTATCTGTACTGGATACAGTGATGACCTATTCACTCTTCCTGTGCTAAATAAAGTGTGTGGACCTCTTCATTCTACTGTGCTGGATGGAGTCTGAGGACCTGTTCACCCTTCCTGTACTGGACACAGTGTGAGGACCTGTTCACTGTTCCTGTGCTGGATGGAGTATAAGGACATGATCACCTTTCCTGTTCAAGATGGAATGCAAAAACCTTGATCGCCTTTCTTTGCTGGATAACATTTTTCACTCTTCCTGTGCTGTATGGAGTAAGAAGGTCTGTTCACCCTTCTAGTACTGGATGGAGTGATGACCTGTTAACTCTTCCTGTGCTGGATAAAGAGTGAGGACCTCTTCAGCCTACCTGTGCTGGATAGAGTCTGAGGACTCCTATGCTGGATGAAATGTTAGGACCCACCTGTCCACTTTCCCTATAATGGATAGAGTGCAAGAACCTGTTCATCCTTCTTGTGCTGAATGGAGTGTGAAGACCTGTTCATCCTTCCTTTATCGGATGGAGAGGGAGTACCTGTTCACCCTTCCCGTATTGGATGGAGTGTGAGGACCTGTTTATCCTTCTTATGCTGGATGAAGTGTGAGGCCCCATTTATCCTTCTTATGCTGGATGGAGTGTGAGGACCCATTCACCCTTCCTGTACTGGATAGTGTGTGAGGACCTGTTCACTCTTCCTGTGTTGGATGGAGTATAAGGACCTATCCACTTTTCCTATAATGGATAAAGTGAGGACCTGTTCACCCTTCCTGTTCTGGATGGAGTGAGGACCTGTTCACTCTTCTGTGCTGGATGGAGAGTAAGGACATGATCACTTTTTTTTTTAATTTTGATGTAGATTTGTTGTTGACTTTTTGGGTTTATTGTCTAAGAAAAGGCCTAGAGTGACATTTCTCTTGCAGGTCCTCGATGTAATTCTTGTGTTGTGTTTCAAGTAGGCTTAAGGCAGCTTTCCTTTTGTCAGCAGAAAATTGTCAGCTCCTCAGCTAAATGAGGTTTCTAAAGCGTTTTTTGTGTTTGTAGAGAAAAGCAGAAATAAATGTAAAGTCCAGATTTAATAATGATCCCTTCTTTGTATTTATGGGCTTGTGGAAAATCAGTTATATAAATACCAAATATAACCCAAACATCTCCCACCTGGACAGCGGTTTAGTTCTGGCACTATATGGATTGTATGACATAAACCTCAACTAAAAGTAGAATTTAACATTCAAATAGAAAAGTATGCTCTTCTCTATGTCCCAGAATGTTCAGTAGAATAAGCTCCATCAGTCTCTGGTGATAGCAGATAAAGTCTCGTGTGAGATTTCCAGAACATTTACTCCTTAATTGGTAAATGGAGCTGCAAAGGCTGTGGAGTGCAGGGGTCAAATACATTGAAGCCAAAAATAAGCAAAGCTGATTCTCAGCAGACTTCACTGGTTGCATGCTTTTTCTGGGTCCATTAAGCTGTTATTGCTGTCTTCCCGTAATCAAGTAATGATAAAAGAACATCTACACCCCCACCCCTCATGGCGGTGCTATTATGATCCACCACATAATATCTTGATAGGTTGTATGGTCTCAAATTTTAATATATGTGACTGAAGACTTTTATTCATCTTGCTGAGCTGTTTTTATAGTTAGTAAGGTTGCATAAAGACACCAGTCTATCTATGTTAACCTGTTTAGGTGTGTGTAGGTGTATGTGGGAGTGTGTTTATGGCAATACCATTTCCTATATCCCTCTATACTGCATTTGCTAAGATGCCCATCTAAGAGTTTTTCTAAATTATCGAAACTTCTCACTGACACCACTGATTGTGGATGGGAGTTCCACATCCTTACCACTCTAACAGCAAAGAACCCCCTATGCAGTTTAAGGTTGAACCACATCTCCTCCAATAGAACCATAGAAGAGAGATGGCA
This sequence comes from Staurois parvus, assembly GCF_062004578.1. Classification (NCBI taxonomy): domain Eukaryota; kingdom Metazoa; phylum Chordata; class Amphibia; order Anura; family Ranidae; genus Staurois; species Staurois parvus. The sequence continues at coordinate 1,547,852 of NW_028318254.1, read as the reverse complement.
GAAAAAGATTAAGTGGATCATTGAGTCTGCCCCCCCCCCTTTTTTTTAATTTGTTTTTGTTCTGTATTTAACCTTTTTGTCTGAAGCTTATTCACACCCTTTATGTGTTTAAAGGTTTCATTCATGTTCCCTCTTTCCCTTCATTTTTCAAGACTAGTGATGAAGGATTGTGCCTGAGTTTGATTTGTGGGCCATTCATCGAACTCATTGTAAATTCTGGAAATAGCAAACTTTAATCCAAACACCACTGAAGTCACTGGAGGGATGAATTTTGAAAATTTCCGAAAAACCAATTCTGGATAATTTCAAGGCTCTAGGCTGTGGATTGTCAACAGGGCATGGGGAGCTGGGCACATGTACGGTACCAATACAAAAATTAATTTGAAAAAATACAGTTGAACAGGAAATGGGTTTATCCTGTTTATGCAATGTGTAAAAAAACCCCAATTCTTTCAAATACTTGCTTCCATACTACATTTGATGCCTAGGCGGTATGTGGTGTTAGGGAACTGTACAATTTCGTCAGCGACACCATATGCTGGCATCACATAATTTGCATGTGTAATTTTTTTTTATTTTTATATTATTGCTTGGTTTTAATATAGCAGTAGCAGCACACCCATCTGACTCATTATTTTAATTAGGAGAAAAAAAGTTGATTTCTTTAACCACTTGCCTACCGGGCACTTTCACCCCTTCCTGCCCAGGCCAATTTTCAGCTTTCAGCACTGTCGCACTTTGAATGACAATTGCGCTGGCATGCAACACTGTACCCATATGAAATTTGTATCATTTTTTTTGCGACAGATAGAGCTTTCTTTTGGTGGTATTTAATCACCACTGGGTTTTTTATTTTTTGATAAACAAGCCAAAAACAACTGAACATTTTGAAAAAAAAATTTTTTTCTTAGTTTTGTAAATGAGTAATTTTTCTCCTTTACTGATGTGTGCAAATAAGGCTGCAGTGATGGGCACTGACAGGCTGCACTGATAGGCACTGGTAGGTGGCACTGATGGGCATTGACAGGCATCACTGGTGGGCATTCACAGACTGAAAGGCAGTACTCATATATGGCACTGATAGGTGGCAATGATAGGCAGCACTGACTGGCACTGATAGGTGACATTGACTGGCACTGACTATAACTGTTAGCTGGCACTGATGGGCACTGATAGGTGGCACTGAAAGGCAGCTCAGATGGGCACTGATATGTTGCATTGATGTGCACTGGTAGGCCTGATATGTGGCATTGATGTGCACTGACAGGTGGCATTGATGGGCAAAGACAGGTGGCATTGATGGACACTTACAGGTGGCACTGATGGGGCTACACTGATCATCAGGGCACTGATGATCAGTGTAGATGTCCCCTCTGAAGAATGCCGATTACCAGCTCTCCTCTCCTCATGAGCTGTCAGCGTGACAGCTCGTGAGGAGAGAAATGCCAATAACTGGCATTTCCTTATTTACATGCGATCAGCTGTGATTGGACACAGCTGATCACATGACAGAACCGAAGTCATCTGCTCAGGGACACAGCGCACCACCGATAGCCGCGCTGTGCTCCCCCGGGGGTGCACATGCGCGGTTAGAGTGGGAGGATGTCATATGACGTCCTCCCAGAATAAGAGAACCGCCTGTCATTTCCTTATATGGCGGGCAGGAGGCGGTTAACCAGCCCATAACAGGCATTATTCAAAGGTAGGAATTGCAGTGCAGCCACAACAGATCCTGACGTCCTTTGACAGCTCTTTGGTCTTGCCCATGGTGATGAGGTTTGAATAAAAGAAAGAGATTGTGTGGACAGGTGTCTTTGATACACATAACGAGTTGTCGTTAGGAGCACCTTCTTAAATTGACAGGACTAATCTGTGTACCACATGAGAACATAGCCAGTCTGTGGGAGCCAGAATTATTGTTGGTTGGTAGGGGATCAAATACTTATTTTATTCAATGAGCTGCAACTCAATTTATAATTATTTGTATCGTGTTTTTTCTGGATTTTTGGTTGATATTCTATCACTATCGTTTAAAATACACCTATGATAAAATTTATAGACCCTTCATTTCTTTGTAAGTGGGCAAACTTACAAAATCTGCAGGGGATCAAATAATTATATTCCTCACAGTACATCACTTAAGGCACAACCACTGATATTACATCAGGTTGCTGCTTGACCAGTGCCCCAATGTTTCATCTACTCACGGGGCTCCCCTTGACAAAGTCAAACTAGACGAAACGTTGGGGTGCTGGTGCTGGTCGAATCCCTCTGTCAGGGATTGGTGACTCTGCTGTGATGCGCCGGGTGGCGCATGCGCAGAACACCGATACACTCTAGCCAGCGAGCAGCAGGACATATCGCAGCTGGGCGATCGCGACGGCCGCGCATGCGCACTTGCGATCGCGGACACGCTCCTGGCACCAATGACAATGCAGGGCGCGCTATTTAAATGGGACAGGAGGTATGTCAATTCCGGTTTGGTCTTTATTGTTCTGTTCCTGTTATCTGATCCTGTGAAGCTTCTGTTGCCGGCCTCTGCATTGTTCCTGACCCTGCTGATTGTCTCCTGCTTGTCCCCTGGCTTACCTGACCATCCTTCTGCCTGATCCTCTGTACCTCGCTGCCCGTTAGTTGCTGAACCCGGCTTGTGACCCTGACCATTCTCTGCCTGCTCCTCCGGTACCTCGCTGCCCGCACGTTGCTGACCTGGCCTGCCTGACTACGCCTTACATTACCCTGATGATCCATCCCGCACGGATCTGTCCCTGTTACCAGGCTTGCCAGCCAGTTGACGTCAGGCTCCATTTCCCGCACACCCCTGACGGCGCTCTCTACCATTGCCGGACGGACTCAGGGGTCGCGACCTGGTCTCAGTCTGCTCCAAGTCCATCCCCACCATCAGGGGCCCTGGTGAACAAGCAGATTGGGACTTAGACCCCACGCCCTGAGGAACCCCGTGCTGTGGGCTGCTAGAGACACCAGCAGGCGGTGCTTGACACCCTCCCTCCCATTCTCTCATCATAGGATTTGATTGACAGGAGCAGAAGCTCCTGTTGCATTCAGTCGGCCATATGAGGAGGGGTAGAGAAGAGCGAGTGTGTGCTGTAAATTGCCTCCAGCATTTTTCCTATTTCATTTTGCTGGAGGCTGCCATTTTTCTGAAGCCAAGAGCCTCTGTGCAGTAAATCTTTGGGCTGTCAGCAAATTGGCTTCTACATTTTCAGCACAGTGCCAAAAAATAGAGAGCAACTGAGCATGTGCAGAGCAGGGTGAGACATTGTATTACTGCATTCTAAACAGAATAGGCATTTATGTTAATGTTTTTCATAGCTATACCTGCAAAAGGGGGCAGCCTGAAGTGACTTAGCAGGACTTAATTTTCTGACTAAAGTTCCACTTTTATGAAGAAAGTGAATTAAGGTAAAAACCTTTAGACTTTATAACCACTTTAATAGGCCACGGTTTAAAGACAGGGACCAGGGAGATTTTAAATTGGAAAAATAATAGCTTTTAACTCAAAACTATGGTATATTATTTCACAGAAAAAAGGCCATGAATGCAGAATGCTTGCGTCCAGGGCCGATCAACCACAGGTAATAGCTGCATGGAAAAATATGATGGGATGTCTTCAAAATCTACTATTGTAGAATGCAAAACACATACTGCAGGGGGTGGCAAGCCATCAGTCATGATCTACTGGTCGACCGCGGGCAGTTGACAGGTAGATTGTGAACATGGTCCTGCTTCCCCCCAGCCTTCCACGACTCTCATCTTCACTGCCGAATGGAGAGTGGGAGGCAGCACAATACTGGATGGAGGGCAGGAGTGGGAGCTGCCTCAATTACCTTTTTGAATTAACCAGTAGGTGAATGGTTGCTAAGACACCGGGCAGTCCTAGCAACCAATCACCAGTTTGTTATTATGAAAAGTTAACTGGCAGCTCCAGCCCTCCATCCAGTACTGTGCTGCCTCCTGCTCTCTGTTCTGCTGTACATATGGTGTCGGGTAGGAGAGTGCTACCTACACAGTGCTGTGTGTGTTGGAGGTGTGGTGGTAGTGGTGAGGGGTGTGAATGGGATACTGCTTTGGGGGGGGGGGCAGAGGACACTACAGTGGGTGGGGGGGGAGTGATGTGATAGGGACAGAGGACACTGCTTTGGGGGGGGTGAGGGCACTGGTTTGGGGGGGGGGAGCTCAGAGGGGAAGAGGACACTATAGTGTGGGTGGTAATGTGAAAGGAACAGAAGACACTGCTTTGGGGAAAGGGAGGGGCAGAGGACACTGCTTGGGAGGGGGGGGGGTTTAGCGGACAATGCTTTCAGGGGGAAGAGGGGCAGAGGAGACTTTAGGGAGGAAGAGGACACTACAGTGGGGGGGGTGATTGATGTGAAGGAGGACAGAGAAAACTGCTTTGCGAAGGGCACGGGACACTGTTATTGGGGAGCTAGCAGAGGACACAACTGTGACACACTATGTGTTCTTCATGCTTGATAGTACCTACACCTACGGAGTTCAGTGAGGGCTCATTTTAAAGCTCTTTTACTGTTTGTTCAGAATGCATACATACTTAAATATAGAAAACTAAAAAGGAGAGAGGTGATAGTGCTTGCAGGGGGCAGAGAGATAAGTAGGATTATCTAAAAAAAATGGTAAATATAAAATATATATATATAGTTCATATATTAACCACATTTGGGTCAGCAGACCATAAGGACAATAATAGTCCAGATACTATCTTATGGAAAGCAGCCAGCTGTCAGAGCAGAAGCGACTCTAGGAAGCAATGTAGAAAACAGAAGCAGCCCTTTCTGAGTGTAGTATGTAAAACAACGCAAGTTTAATAAAGCTAAAATTGGCAACTCACAAGAATCATAGTAATTGCGCATATAGGAAACAATTGTAAAGTTTCTCCGTTGGGCTTTGATTGGAGCTGTACAAGTGGTGTGGTGTGGTGTTTTTTTCCCCCTTGTTTATATATTTCTTTTTCATTTCCTATATATATATATTAGAATGGTTTTTATTGTAGCAAGCTCTAGCACTCTTTACTATATGAATTGTTTTATTGTAGCAAGCTGTTCACTTTAAGCAATTGTGTTTGCTGTAGGCCCTCAGTAAAGCAATTGCCTTATTTTTACAGTTCTGATGTCTCTTCTTTTCCTGGTTAACCATAGTCCACATCCCCAGACATCTTAGCAGTCTTAGAATTTGTGATGTCACAAGATGGTGCAAGTACACAGTGTCATAGGCAAATGCTCTATGGCGTACATTTCTAGCCGTGTTAGGAACCAGAACCACTGATAGGGAATATATTGCTTCTAGAATGCAGCATTTGTACAGATTACAGTTAGGCACTGTTATCAGGTCCAGCATCTGGCGATTGGAACGCATGCCTGTCCATCCATTAACAATGCCATTTACTGAGTGTGCTGATTGTGCCTCCTGCAGACTGAGTCCATGCCTACACTTCAAACATGTTTAATCGTATGACCTGCAGCACTTCATCAATAAAATATCACAGAGAAATATTCCCTCTTCATTTATTCATACAGTTTTATGCTGCTGACATTGCTGTCAACAAAATGAAGATGATAGGTAAAGCATGATTATGCCACATCAATTTATGGGATGTATAATTCCTAATTGTTGGGGTCATTAAAGCTACTACTTGTAACATTACTGGCATATTCCTAGATTGTAAGCTCCAAGGAGCAGGGCCCTCTTATCCCTCTTGTATTGAACTGTATTGTTGCTGTATTGTCTCCCTTTATATTGTAAAGTGCTGAGCAAACTGTTGGCGCTATATAAATCCTGCATAATAATAATAATAATAATAATAATTGTCTAAATCAGTGGTGGTTAACTGGCCCCGACACCTCCTGGCTGCAAAATAGCTGCATTATTTTACACCTCAATGCTCAAAATGTTTTGTCCCACTGCACTTTTTGCAGTGTATCACAACGCAAGTTGGAGTAAATATATTACAGTGACAACATGTTTCACATTGAAAGTGGAAGTGATGTAACATTCTTTTGCTTCCGCTATGTGATGAGACACCTAGCTAACAGGTGGGAAGCCTCACTTTCGTCATTCACTGTGTGTGCTGCTAGTAATACAGAGTTATGTCCAGGGGCAGACTGACAACTCATGGGGCCCCCAGGCAATAAGGGATCATGGGGCCCCTGTGTCCTTGCCCAAAGTCAAAAAAGCCTATGAAAAAGGTACCAGGGGAATCTCATGGGGCCCCCTACTGACCCTGGGCCCTCGGGCATTACCCGAGTTTCCAAATGGTCAGTCATTCCCTGGTCATGTCAGAGCTTATTGAGCTTCAAAGAGGGAAGTTGTTGGTGGCCGCTTATCTGGAGCCTCTGTGACTGAAGTTTACAATTTATTTGCCGTGTTACGAGGTACAGTATCAAAGGTTATGATGGTATATACAGTTTCTGGGAAAACATCATCTGATAAGCAAAAGCACAGTCAACATGGTCAACGGACCGAAAGAGACAAATGCACATTGCGCAGGATTGTGACCCGGAATAAGAAAACAACTGCTACAAAAGTGACTGCAGAACTAAATCTCAGTCTTCCAAAGCCCGTGTCCACAAAAACTGTGCGGAGGGAACTCCATAAACAAAACATTCATGGATGAGCTATGATTGCCAAACCACTAGTGACCAATATTAATGCTCAGAAGGGGAGAGAGTGGTACAACACCCATAAATTGTGGACTATCAATCAATGGAAGACTGTAATATGGTCCAATAAACTGAGCTTCACACCGAGTGTATAACGACAACTCACAGATGTGTACTCCAGATTGAAGGTGTCTAACAAAACCCAAACACAGGAATGAATGTTCCGATCCAGAGCTGCAGAAACCGGAGAACGGCTGCACACACCTGTGCCATTAGTGTGCTTACCTTACAAAACCTGGCATAAACTGCCTAATCACACAGTAACATGGCCTCGCACTGCCACAATATATATATATATATATATATATATATATATATATATATATATATACAGTGCTCAGCATAAATGAGTACACCACTTTTGAAAAGTAAGATTTTAACTAATATCTCAATGAACACAAGAACAATTTCCAAAATTTTGACAAAACTGAGTTTTATAGAACATTTATATATTTTATAGAACATATAAACAAATGCGCTGACCCTGAATGTATGTATACTGCACCAACTGCTGAAAATATTCCAGTTCTGATCAGCTGCTCTACTGATTTACATATGCCTGCCAGGCAAAACAGCCAAAGGGTGACACCACTGTTTAAAGCCCAGAGCTGTGCTGGCTTCTGTATTACCTGCCAGGAATAGGAGTAATTATGGGTACACATAATCATGTTTCCTCTTTTCCCGTAGACACCAGTGCCTAAAACATGATAAAATAACAGCTTTGTGTAAAGCAGTAATGTTATACTATTTTTATAACTGAAATTTGAGCAAAAAAACTTTCATTTCAATATATTCCCCAAATTCCATAAAGTATATAAATGTACTTTGTGTGACTTAAATGCTTTTTCAAGCCCAGATATTATATTGTAAAAGTAGCACTGACATAATCGCAGTGCTGTACATGTGCTGTACTCTGCCTTTGCAGAGACAGAGCAGAGCTGTGGGAGGGACGCAGCAAGCCCCACCCACTACAGGCCGGCTACAGAAAACTACAGGAGGGATGGAGACAAGACCAGTCACCTACAAGGAGGGACAGCAGCAGTGTCTTTATTACAGGAAGCTACTGCACAGAGGTAAAGTCTCACATTGGATTACTATAAAGGTCAAGAAGAAATACACAAAGCACACAAACATTCAAGAAGTATACATAACTCGAAAAAAATACCAACTTAGACAATAAATGCTTATCCCGGAGCAGGGGCAGACTGACAACTCATGGGGCCCCCGGGCAATAGGGGATCATGGGGCCCCTGTGTCCTTGTCCAAACTCAAAAAAGCCTATGAAAAAGGTACCAGAGGCATCTCATGGGGCCCCCCTACTGACCCCGGGCCCTCGGGTAGTTCCCGAGTTTCCAAATGGTCAGTCCGCCCCTGTCCCGGAGCTCATTTTTAAATAAATTTAGTTTTTTTTTATTTTTTTAAACTAGCCTGCATAGTGGGTTATTATATTTGTGTGGAATGTAGTTTTAGTTTGTATGAAATTGGTGGCAGAATGAACTTGCCAGCCTCCTGAAGTGGAATTTACTAACAGGCTGCCAAAAATGTACTGACAGCACCAATTTTTTCTTTCAAAAAAGGACATAAAGGGGTTTTTATCACTAAAGCTGGAGAATGCAAAATCAGGCTCACTTCTGCATAGAAACCAATCAGCTTCCAGGTTTTATTGGCAAAGCTTAATTGAACAAGCTGAGGTTAGAAGCTGATTGGTTTCTATGAAGAAGTGAGCCTGATTTTGCACTCTCCAGCTTTAGTAAATAAACCCGAAAACGTCATTTTCAGTGCACAAAGTGCAAATAACAATATTGAAACTTCAAACATGTAGCCAGTGCTAATAACAATATATTAATGTATAACAAAAGGCAAAAAACATATTTCTCCATTTACATGAAGGTCAGGTTAATATAATCTTGCAGTGCCCCTACCATATGTTCCATTTGTAAAACGCAACTGCACTGCACACACTGTAACCTAAAACACACCCCCTGAACCGTTGTGTTACCAACAACAGCTGTTAAATGTGTCAAACTTTAAACTGAAATCAAGAGCCCTTTAAAATCTTGTCACAATTCTCTGTAAAAACTACGGCCAAACAAACCTGTAACATTTCAGTAACTGTATAACCTAACCTACTACTGCCTTTTGTGCTGCAGATGCCTATATATCTGATGAAAGTCAGCAAGGCTATAATTGTTAATGAAAACTGATCTTTTGGAACTTTGGGAAAAATGTTATCAAAACATATTAGCTGCAATTAGAGATGCATCACATATGAAGATTGGTTTTCAGTTTCGGAAGGTGTCTAAAAAAAGCAAGAAGAAAAATCATGTCTGTCTGTCTGTGCTGCCCACTTGCCTTATACAGTAGGCTGAAAATAAAATATGTGTGTGCTGTATTGGTGTGAAAGATAACCACTTGCTGTTAGATGAGGTGGCTGTCTAATCTGGTGGTGGTGGTGGCGGTGTCTGTAGCTCCATACAGCTGGTTTGTCAATACACTGTAGACTTTTCTAGGGAAGAAACAAAAAAATGAATCAGATTGCTTTGACCTCAGTGACTGTCCCCAGACTCCCCAATCCCCACACATAAACAAAGTAGACATGCAAAAAACACTGGCTTCTAAATGATGACACAATTACCAGAGAACAGGGTTCCTTCCAATAAAAGGGATCCGGATGGTGGCAATGCCAGTGGATGGTCAATAGCAGTGGCTTGATTGTGAGTCAAGGTTCAGGAGAACCTAACGGCAGAAAGAGGAGAAAACCTAACATGGCACTATAGCAGATCATTTCTTGAGGAAGCACACCACAAGTTGTCTATTTTCTTGCTGTATGATATACAGTTGTGACCAAAATTATTCAACCCCCAATGCTGTAAAGGGGTTTAGGGACTATAGTGTACATTTGGAATTGTATTCAGAATCAAATCCTACAAGGACGTTGTAACTACCCAAATGCAACTAAAATGACATCAATTGTTTATGTAATACAGTAGTAAATGGTTCTTATGTGGTTTCTTCATTGCCACAATTATTCAACCCCTTAAAGACTACCACTCTGAAGAACAGAGGTTCATACAGGTGCTTTCCATCAGGTATTGAAAACACCTGTGGATGTCACCGAGCAGCAATCAAGCATAATAAGCACCAATTAGGCAGCTTTAAAATGACTGTGATACTCAGCTCCTTCTAGACATTTACTGGTGTGGTTACAAACATGGTGAAGGCAAGAGAATGGTCCAGGAAGACAAGAGAAGAGGTGATTTCTCTTCACAGGAAGGGCAATGGCTATAAGAAGATTGCAAAGATGTTAAACATACCAAGAGACACCTTAGGAAGCATCATTCGCAAATTCAAGGCAAAGGGCACTGTTGAAACGCTACCTGGTCGTGGCAGAAAGAAGATGCTGACTTCGACTGCTGTGCGCTACCTGAAGCGTAGAGTGGAGAGAAGTCCCCGTGTGACTGCTGAGGAACTGAGAAAAGATTTGTCAGATGTGGGTACAGAAGTTTCAGCCCAGACAATAAGACGCACACTGCGTAATGAAGGCCTCCGTGCCAGAACTCCCAGGCGTACCCCCTTGCTGTCTCCAAAGAATAAGAAGAGTCGACTGCAGTATGCCAAAAGCCATGTGGACAAACCACAAAAGTTGTGGGATAGTGTTCTGTGGACTGATGAAACAAAATTAGAACTGTTTGGGCCCATGGATCAACGCTATGTTTGGAGGAGGAAGAACAAGGCCTATGATGAAAAGAACACCTTGCCTACTGTGAAGCATGGTGGAGGGTCAATCATGCTTTGGGGCTGTTTTGCTTCTGCAGGTACAGGGAAGCTTCAGCGTGTGCAAGGTACCATGAATTCTCTTCAGTACCAGGAGATATTGGATGGAAACGTGATGCAGTCCGTCACACACCTGAGGCTTGGGAGACGTTGGACCTTTCAACAGGACAATGATCCCAAGCATACCTCCAAGTCCACTAGAGCATGGTTGCAGAGGAAAGGCTGGAACATTTTGGAGTGGCCATCGCAGTCACCAGACTTAAATCCGATTGAGAACCTCTGGTGGGACTTAAAGAAAGCAGTTGCAGTGCGCAAGCCTAAGAATGTGACTGAACTGGAGGCCTTTGCCCATGAAGAATGGGCGAAGATACCCGTAGATCGCTGCAAGACACTTGTGTCAAGCTATGCTTCACGTTTAAAAGCTGTTATAACTGTAAAAGGATGCTGTACTAAGTACTAAGATTGAATGTCACTTGGGGGTTGAATAAAACTGATAATGCTGTGAGCACAGAAAAGACATTTGTGGTTATTTCATTATAACTGTTATGTTATATTTGTCTGACCTACAAGTGCCTCTTTAATGTAAATGTAAGCAAGATGACTGAATGATCAAAAGCAATGTCAAACTGGCCAAAACACTCAATTTCAGTGGGGGTTGAATAATTTTGGTCACAACTGTAGCTCTATGAAGCCAAAGGGAATAATTCAGGACAGGAGTTGCAACAGGCCAGCAGGCAGTACTTGTGCTTGTAGTGAAGGGCGACAACGGACATTATGTTTGGTGCAGTTCACTTGATGGAAGGAGGGCTGAGAGCAGTAGGCAAGGCATTGGCAGCAGTAGTGGAACAGGCTGAAGCTTGTTAAAGTTGCATGACTGGAAGTCCAGGGAGAGGAGAACCAACCTACGGCACAAAGGGAGAGAAGGAAAACACCAAAAAATGAGTTTCAATAGAGTAGACAATTTCTTGACAAACCACACCACTGCAAATTATGTTTTTGCTGACTTTGTGTTTGGTGCAGTTCACTAGATCCAAGAAGGGAAGCAGGCAAAGATGTTGGCGGCAGTGGTGGCATAGGCCGATTAAAGCAGGCGTGATTGGGAGTGGTCTCGTCACTGTTGGCTATTTGCAATTTTGCTTCGATATTCACTGTTTTGCCCTAACAGCACTAGTTTGCACTTCCACACAATGATCTCACAAAATTTGTAAATTGCTAATATAATACATACCGACTTGTGTGGGCTGGGCCTGGGCACTGGTTGGGCACAGCTGGTCTGGTCACTGGCTGTGGTGGTGCTGGGCCTGGGCTGGACTGGGGCTGGATGTCATTGGCACTGGCAGGCAGGACTAAGTCCAGGGCAGGCAGTCACTGAGAGAAGCAGATGGTGGTGAGCTAACGGATAGCAGGGCAGGGCAGTGTGCAAAGCGGCGAACACGTGGTGCAGCCAGGAACCAGTCTTTCCTTCAGGAGTTCTGCAATGCAAATGGCAGTTGATAGGAATCAGCACATGGTTTTATGCATGTCGAGCGTCATGCATCATGACATCATGAAAATGCCCACTGCACATGTGCGGACCTAATTTGACACCACAATATGCATGCATGCCAAAGATGGCTGGATGTCATTCAGCTGGCTTCAGTACTGTGCATGTGCAGTGCACTGCAAATTTTTGTACGGGCAGTGGCCGTCCATAACGGACATTTACGGAAAGATTCTAAATAGCCCTAAATTTACAAACTGTCCATAAATTTACAAACTGTTGGCAACCCTGCTTGGATGGCTTCTTGATGTAAGGTAGGTAGTCAGTGCACTATACAGACTCTTAGGCTAGGTTCACATCTGTGCGGGTGGTGCCACTGAGGACAGGCACGAAAATCCGTGCAGCCACACCACCCACACAGAGGAATGTGGACCCGCAGGCGGGTGCCATTAGTTCTAATGGCACGCCGCCCGCACTGGAAAATGCAACCGTACTGGGACCCTAGGTTCCTGAGTGGGCTGCGTTTTCAGAAGAAGTGCAGGGTGCGTGTCACGGGGCACGGGAGTCCATTCAAATGAATGAGCTCTTGTGCCTGCACAAAACGTGGCCCATGCGGCCACATATATGTGAACCGGGGCTTACAGAGTGTGCTGTGAATTCCTCTCTTTGTTGTGATGTACCTAATACATGTGTACTGGTCAATAGAAAAGTCAAACTTTGTTTGCAAGGGGGCACAATGTGGTGACACTGATCGAATGTTTAATACGAAGTATCCAGACGGATCTCTTGTACTTGGGCTCATTATCATCGTTCAACTTCCTGTGTATTGATACATTTCTGCTTTCTACTGTACAAAATGGTAATTTGTAGTTTACATTTGGTCTCCTTCATTCCTACGAGTTGGTGATTGCTACCATAAATAATAACAGTGATAATAATGATGTCCCTCGTTACACAAAGAGGCGCTCTGAAATGGGGAGGTCACATGACTCTGCCATGTCTAATTAATTTCTTTTGATCTGTGTTTTTTATCCTCTTGGGTTATTGAGGTTAATTAAATTTAATTGTCTCTATAATGTGAGTCAGCATTCTCCATGGAGTGATGATGTCAGAGTGAACAGCGTGATGTCACATGGCTAATGATATGCAGACATCTACTATCATAGCATCACTGGAACACAGCTACAGAAACCAGCTAGTAGAATTTGTGACATTAAAAAAAATCAAGTGGCACAATGCAATTATCACAGTCAGATTCCTAATTCTTCATCACCCTCCTGTAGCAAAACTGACATTATTTGTTTGTGATAAGGCCTCTGTTCCTGCACTGTGCTCATTACACCTCCTCTGATCCTTTACTGTGCTTAGTACAACTGCTCTGATCTGTCACTGTGCTCATACCTCCTCTGATCCATCACCGTGCTTGGTACTACTCCTCTGATCTGTCACTGTGCTCATACCTCCTCTGATCCATCACCGTGCTTGGTACTACTCCTCTGATCTGTCACTGTGCTCATACCTCCTCTGATCCATCACCGTGCTTGGTACTACTCCTCTGATCTGTCACTGTGCTCATACCTCCTCTGATCTGTCACTGTGCTCAGCACAGCTCTTCTGATCTGTCACTGTGCTCAGTACAACGTCTCTGATTTGTCACCGTGCTCATACCTCCTCTGATTCATCACTGTGCTTAGTACAGCTCTTTGGATCCTGCACTGTGCTCAATACAACTGCTTTGATTCATCACTGTGCTAATACCTGCTCTGATTCGTCACTGTGTTCGGTGCTACTCCTGTAATCCGTAACTGCGCACATACCTCCTCTGACCTGTCATTGTGCTCATGCCTCCTCTGTTCCATCACTGTGCTAATGCCTCCTCTGTTCCATCACTGTGCTCATGCCTCCTCTGTTCCATCACTGTGCTCATGCCTCCTCTGTTTTGTCACTGTGCTTGGTACTACTCCTCTGATCCACCACTGTGCTCATAGCTCCTTTGATCTGTCAGTGTGCTCAGCACAGCTCTTCTGATCCTGCACTGTGCTCGGTACAACTCCTCCAATCTATTACTGTGCTCATACCTCACCTGATTCCTCACTCTGCTCAGTACTACTCCTCTGATCTGTTACTGTGCTCATACCTCCTCTGATCCGTCACTGTGCTCATACCTCCTCTGATCCGTCACTGTGCTCATATCTCCTCTGATCCGTCACTGTGCACATAGCTCCTCCCATCATTGTGCTCTGTACAAATCATCTTATCCTGCACTGTGCTCAGTACAACCCCTCTGATCCATCACTGTTCTCAGTGATGGATTTGATCTGTAACTGTGCTCATACCTCCTCTGATATGTCACTGTGCTCATGCCTTCTCTGTTCCGTCACTGTACTTGGTACTACTCCTCTGATCCACCACTGTGTTCATAGCTCCTCTGATCTGTCAATGTGCTCAGCACAGCTCTTCTGATCCTGCACTGTGCTCAGTACAACTCCTCTGATTTGTCACTGTACTCATGCCTCCTCTGATCTGCCACTGTGCTCACTACAACTCATCTGATCCTGCACTGTGCTCAGTACAACTCATCTGATCCTGCACTGTGCGCAGTACAACTCTTCTGATTTGTCACTGTACTCATGCCTCCTCTGATCTGCCACTGTGCTCACTACAACTCAGCTGATCCTGCACTGTGCTCAGTACAACTCTGATTCATCACTCTATTCATGCCTCCTCTGATCCGTCACTCTGATTCATCTCTTCTGATCCTGCACTGTGCTTAGTACAACTCCTTTGATTCGTCGCTGCACTAATACCTCCTCTGATTCATCACTGTGCTCGGTGCTACTCCTGTGATCCATAACTGTGCTCATACCTTCTCTGATCTGTCACTGTGCTCATGCCTCCTCTGATCTGTCACTGTGCTCAGTACTACTCCTTTGATCTGTTAATGTGCTCCTACCTCCTCTGATCCGTCACTGTGCTCAGTACAACTCATCTGATCCTGCACTGTACTCAGTATAATCCCTCTGATCCATCACTGTTCTCAGTACAACTCCTCTGATTATTCACTGTGCTCATACCTCCTCTAATCCGTCACTGTGCTCTGTACTACCCCTCTGATCTGTCACTGTGCTCATACCTCCTCTCATCTGTCACTGTGCTCAGTACAACTCTTCTGATCCTGCACTGTGCTCAGTACAACTCCTCTGATTCGTCACTGCTCATACCACCTCTGATCCATCACTGTGCTTAGTACAACCGCTCTGATTTGTCACTGTGCTCAGTACAACTCCTCTGGTTCGTCACTGTGCTCATACCTTCTCTGATCCGTCAATGTGCTCAGTACAACTCCTCTGGTTCGTCACTGTGCTCATACCTTCTCTGATCCGTCACTGTGCTCTGTATTACTCCTCTTATCAGTCACTGTGCTCATACCTTCTCTGATCCGTCACTGTGCTCATACCTTCTCTGATCCGTCACTGTGCTCAGTACAACTCCTCTGGTTCGTCACTGTGCTCATACCTTCTCTGATCCATCACTGTGCTCTGTATTACTCCTCTGATCCCAACAAATAACAATGAAAACTCTGTGCCACAGGCAAATCCAAAAGAAACTTATAATAAGGAAATACAAATGAATGTGGCTATGGCTGCTGCAGTATTAAAAACGTGTCCAACTTCCACATTGGTGAGTCCTATAAAAGTGTATATACAGTCATGGCCGAAATTGTTGGCACCCTTGATATTTTTCCTGAAAATCAAGTATTTCACACAAAAAAGGTATTGCATTAACACATGTTTTGCTATACACATGTTTATTCCCTTTGTATGTATTGGAACAAATATAAAACAGAGGCAGAAAAGCAAATATGACATAATGTCACACAAAACCCCAAAAATGGGCTGGACAAAAGTATTGGCACCCTTAACTTAATATTTGGTTGCACACCCTTTGGAAAACATAACTGAAATCAGTCGCTTCCTATAACCATCAATAAGCTTCTGACACCTCTCACCCGGAATTTTGGACCACTCTTCCTTTGCAAACAGCTCCAGGTCTCTCTTATTGGAAGGACACCTTTTCCCAACAGCAATTTTAAGATCTCTCCACAGGTGTTCAATGGGATTTAGATCTGGGCTCATTGCTGGCCACTTCAGAACTCTCCAGCGCTTCTTTGCCATCCATTTCTGAGTGCTTTTTGACGTATGTTTGGGGTCATTGTCCTGCTGGAAGACCCAGGATCTTGGACGCAAACCCAGCTTTCTGACACTGGGCCCTACAGTGCGACCCAAAATCCTTTGGTAATCCTCAGATTTCATGATGCCTTGCACACAGTCAAGGCACCCAGTGCCAGAGGCAGCAAAACAACCCCAAAACATCATTGAACCTCCACCATATTTTACCGTAGGTACTGTGTTTTGTTCTTTGTAGGCCTCATTCCGTTTTCGGTAAACAGTAGAATGATGTGCTTTACCGAAAAGCTCTATCTTGGTCTCATCTGTCCACAAGACGTTTTCCCAGAAGGCTTTTGGCTTACTCAAGTACATTTTGGCAAACTGTAGTCTTGCTTTTTTATGTCTCTGTGTCAGCAGTGGGGTCCTCCTGGGTCTCCTGCCATAGCGTTTCATTTCATTTAAATGTCGACGGATAGTTCGCGCTGACACTGATGCTCCCTGAGCCTGCAGGACAGCTTGAATGTCTTTGGAACATGTTTGGGGCTGCTTATCCACCATCCGGACTATTCTGCGTTGCAATCTTTCATCAATTTTCCTCATCCGTCCACGACCAGGGAGATTAGCTTCAGTGCCATGGGTTGCAAACTTCTTGATAATGTTGCGCACTGTGGACAAAGGCAAATCTAGTTCTCTGGAGATGGACTTGTAACCTTGAGATTGTTGATATTTTGCCACAATTTTGGTTCTCAGGTCCTCAGACAGTTCTCGTCTCCTCTTTCTGTTGTCCATGCTTAGTGTGGCACAGACAGACACACAATGCAAAGGTTAAGTGAACGTCTCTCCTTTTTATCTGCTTTCAGGTGTGATTTCTATATTGCCCACACCTGTTACTTGCCCCAGGTGAGTTTACAGGAGCATCACATGCTTGTAACATTCTTATTTATCCGCAGTTGTGAAAGGGTGCCAATACTTTTGTCCAGCCCATTTTTGGAGGTTTGTGTGACATTATGTCGAATTTGCTTTCTTTCCTCCCTTTTTTTGTTTTGTCCCAATACACACAAAGGGAATAAACATGTGTATAGCAAAACATGTGTTAATGCAATACGTTTCGTGAGAAATACATGATTTCCTGGAGAAATATCAAGGGTGCCAACAATTTCGGCCATGACTGTAGACTGCGCTGCCAAATAATGTGAATCAATATTACTGAACAATTTCCCACATGTGAAAATGCAAAAATAAATGAAAAACACCATAAAATACAAATAATGTCCTATGTATCAGTATTGGATGTCTTCAGGAAGCCACCAATTTGACCATTCACATGTACCAGGATGCGATTTCTTCCAATGCAATGCACCACCACTCAAAAAACAGTATCAGGGGAAAGTTTAATTGCGCAAAGCAGCCGACCTTATTAAACCATATAAAAACTTACTGGGGAACACTGCTTCAACTAGTTTTGTCTGTAATTTGGAGTCTTCAGGAAGCTGAAGCAGTTGAAGCAACTAGGTGATCAGTTGCTGTGCTCTGTACTACTACTCTGATCTGACAATGTGCTCATACCTCCTCTGATCCATCACTGTGCTCAGTACAATTCCTCAGATCTGTCACTGTGTTCAGTGCAACTCCTCTGATCTTTCACAGTGCAACTCTGCTGATCCTTCACTGTGCTCAATCCAAATCCTATGGTTCTGCACTGTGCTCATTGCAACTCCTCTGATCCTTCACTGTGCTCTGTGCAACTCCTCTGATCCTTCACTGTGCTCTGTGCAACTCCTCTGATCCGTCACTGTGCTCAATCCAAATCCAATGATCCTGCACTGTGCTCATTGCAACTCCTCTGATCTGTCACTGTACTCAGTGCAACTCATGTGATCTGTCACTGTGCTTGGTACAACTCCTCCAGTTTGTCATTGAGCTCAGCACAGCTCCTCTGATAAGTCACTGTGCTAATTACCATTCTTCTGAACTGTCACTGTGCTCAGCACAACTCATCTGATCCAATGCTGTGCTCAGTTCAATTCCTCTTATCCAACACTATGCTCATTACAACTCCTCTGATCCAACACTAAGCTCATTACAACTCCTCTGATCCAACACTTTGCTCAGTACAATTTCTCTGAACTGTCATTCTGCTCAGTGCAACTCCTCCGATCTGTCACTGTGCTCAGTGCAACTCCTCTGATCTGTCACTGTGCTCTGTACATTTCCTCTGAACTGGCACTGTGCTCAGTACAAGCCTCTAATTCTGCACCATACTCAGAAGAACACCTATGACCCTTCACCATGCTTGTAGAACTTCTCTGTTCTTGGATAGTACTCAGTACAACTTCTCTGATTCTGCACTGTGCTCCCTACAACTCCTCTGATCCTGCAGTGTGCTCAGTACAACTCTAACTCTGCGCCATGCTTAATACATCACCAATTAGGAACATAATCTGCCACAATATCATCTGTGCAGGGAGTTCCCTGCAGATTGATGTGTGTACAATCTTGCCATCCTGGATTATTTAGTGTGTATCGCAGAAATAATGTACCATGTCTTCCATCTCCTGGATTTCTGAGTCCCAGCCATCCCTGATAAGAGCTGTGCTCCCAGCATGGGTTTAATGTGCAGAGCAGCTAAGATATGCTAGATGTGAACTATTCGAGGCATTCCATATTTCCATTAAAGTTATAGAACTCTGCCAGCTCTATGTTAGTGTCATCAAACATCGCAGACCTTCAAGAAAGAGTTTCAGAATGCTGGTCCCGGCCATTGACAAAATATGATACTTGAGGTTTTCTTTGGCTGTATGGATGGCGCTGTGTGCGCAGCTTATGTGACTATGAAGTGAATAAGAGAACTCTCCCTAGAAAGGGGCTCTATTTATTATATAGCATTCTGCCATGTAATGGGGGCGTTCCAGGTCAGCAGCTTTTATTTCTGATATGGCAGCAACCATCAATAACAAAGGAGATGATTGTGAGTTGTCCTCTTAGAACACTCGGCTTTTTATTGGATAAGGATAACTTCAGTCCAAACAAAATCTATTTCAGACTTCTTGCTTTACACCCCTGAATATAACATGTTAAAGTATATCTATGGTCAAAAAGTAAAAACATATACATTATTCATTTCCACATTATATTTCAATTATTTGTAGACTACTCCTATTAAACTAAACAATCTTTATGTTTACTCCCTTGAATTCTGTGACACGTTTTCACTATATCATGTGGATAGGCACTCCTGGGTCACACATTTCACGGAGCCTGCCTTTTGAACTACAGAGGTGATGAGAGGAGGAGTTTTAGGAGGCAGAGTCAAAACAGGAATTACTGCTTGCAGGCATCAAGGTACCATGGGATATATAGTCCTTTGAAATTGAAAGTAAACAGCAGACTTGAAGCTGCAAATTATGCAAGGAATCCAGGAAGTTGTGGAACAAGATGGTCAGCAGACAGGCAGAGATGACAACATGAAAGGAGAATTTTCAAGTAAACTTATATTGGATTGCCAATAATAACTATTGTTTGTATTGTTATTACAATGCTGCTGTTATAAAACGAAAGTGTATGCTGTAACCATAGATTTCCTTTAACAATATTGTCCAGTTTTTGGAGCTGGGAGGAATTCCTGATATGCAAATTAGTCAATATCTTAAACTACTCCCAGAATCCTTGGACGACTCATCATAAATGATACATGAAAAATTATTCATGGTTTATGGGGACAAATCTTCCTGCTCAGTACAACTCTACTAATCTGCCAAATAGTTATTGTTGAAAATAAGCCCTTTTCCAAGACTTATTGGACATGATTATGTCCAAAGATTATGAAGAATGTTAATTTTTTTTAATTCTTCTAAATGTGCGTAATGATTTTCTTCCCAGAGTATGGCTTCTAGATTCAATAATATCTATAAAAAGAGGGTTTAAAAATTGTGAAGTTTCTAATCTTGACATTCCACCCCCTAGGGTCGTCTTGGATCTCATTCCTTTGATCTATTCATTGTGTTCTCCAGGTTGTCTCAGATTTTATTACTGTGAACTTGTTATTGCTTCCTCTGGGTCCCCTCAGATCTCATTCCTGTGATCTTTTCATGGCGTCCCCAGAGTCATCTTAGATCTCTTTCCTGTGATCTTCTTACCTCCCCAGGGTCGTCTCAGATTACATTCCTGTGATCTCGTGATTTTGTCCCTGGGTTTGACTTGGATCTTATTCTTGTAATCTTGTCATTGCATACCCACGGATATTTTAGATCCCATTCCTATTATCTTGTCATTGCATCCCCAGCATCATCTCACACCTGATTTTTGTGATCTCTTCATTCTATACCTGGGGTTGTGTCAGATCTCATTCCTATAATCTCGTTGTTGCATCTCCTGGGTCACATCAGATCTTATTCTATGATCTCTTTATTGAGTCCCAAGGAGTATCCCACATCTAATTTCTGTGATCTCTACGTTGTGCCCCCGGGGTCACCTCAGATCTCATTCTACGATCTCTTCATTGCGTCCTCAGAGTCGTGCCACATCTTATTTCTGTAATCTGGTCATTATGTCCCTGGGGTCACTACAGGTCTCATCCTACAATCTCTTCACCGTGTCCCAAGAGTCATCCTACATCTTATTTATGTAATTTGGTCATTATGTCCCTGGGGTCATCTCATTCCTGTGATTGCTTCATTGTGCCCCCAGAATCATCTCAGATCTCATTCCTGTGATTTCCTCAGATCTCATTTCAACGATCTTGCCACTGCATCCTTGGGCTCATCTCAGATCTCAATACTGTGATCTCCCTGCTTCTCTGTGGTCACCTCAGATCTAAGTAATGTGATCTCATCATTGCATTATGGGGTCCTCCAAGATCTCATTCCTGTGATTGTGTCCCTGTGGTTATCTCAGATCTAATTTCTGTAGTTTGTGCTGATTTAGTCCCATCAATCTACAATTAAATGTTACAAAATTGTAAATTTTTGTTTGTGGTTAACAAAGATCATTTTAGCGCAGTTTCACGTTCTTTGTGATTCAGTTGGATTTTTTTTTCCCGCACTTAACAACGAGAAGGAGACAATACCAGGTATGGAATGTCATTGTCACCTCTGTGTTACTCCCTCCATACATCACTGCTCCTCACATAATTGTCTATTAATTTGTTTTCTTCAGTTCTGGTCTTAGATGGCGATTCAAGCAATAAATGAATATGTGCTGCTAATTTCAAATAAGTATGTATAAATTACCAGCACAGAGCTGATCGAAGTGAAATTGGTTACAGGAGCGAAGCAATCTTACAATTTAATAAAGTATTGTTTTCCAGTGACACCGGGAAATGTTTTAGGACACCCTTGTGGTGAAGAATTGTCCGCGAGGATGGTTATTTTTGGCAGATGAACATTTCACATTTGTTGTGAATGTTGGAGTGCGGCGGTGATATTTCTGAGAGCGAAGGTTGCATTTCACAAGAAGAGGCCCCAAAAGCATTGATTGCTGTTTTCAGCATCGAATGATGAGATCCTGCACATATTAACACCGAGGATTTCAAGGAAAGAGACAACAGCAATCTGTGCTATGAGTGCCAAAAACCTCAAACTTCCCAGAGCAGAGAGCTTGGGGCACCAGATAGGTCAGGAACACAGATTATACTGATGAGAAGTGCAGTATCTTTACATACACAATCAGAACAGATATAAACCTCCATTCATGCTCAGCTGGTATGGTTCTCCTCCGTAGGTTGGTAGTATCATGGAGGACCCAGGTGTCTCTCTGGGGAGGTTTGGCTATATTTCGGCTGGCTGGCCAGGTTGGTAGGCCAGTGGGGCTGGGTACATCGGGGTTGTCCTCTCTTTTGTCCTCTAGCCAGGAGGAACTGGACGTGTCATTATTTGTTTTATGCTGTATTCCGTGAAATGGTTCTATTGATTTTTATAGCCGTTACTGATCACAGATTACTCGTCATGCTTGTAAAACTTGTCAGAGGCGGCTGTGCCTGAAATGAGGAGATGAAGCTGCTGACCTCTATGAAGGTCGAACGGTGAGTGGGAGAAGTAGATGGGTATTTGCCCCCCAAAATCCCTCTTCTAAGGTGGGTAATTATTGTTCTGTACCTAGACGAGGCTTCAAGGATAAAGAGTTTAATTAATTCCCCCTCCCTGTCTTGTCACTCTGCATGCGCTGAGTCAGGGGCTTGTCACGCAGCTGACACTCAATCTTTGGAGCGGCCAAGCATATAAGAAAGAATGATTTATGAGTGTGTGTGGGGCTGTCAGTGCTATTGTCAGCGCACTGCGGTGTGTCAGGTATGAATGGTGTCTGCTTTATTCTGGCTTGGATTCTTTGGGTGTTCACGGTTAGCATTCCATGGAAGTAGTGGTGAGTGGGAAGGTGACATGGTGACACACAGACGTGATGACACCATTAGGTCACCATCATGGGGTGATTAGCACATTGGCTGACCACATTATTATCACAGGTCAGAAACCATGAGAGGGATTAACCCTTCATAGCTGATTCTACATTCCTCTGTACATGAGAAAGGGGAACTCCACAAACACTGAGCACAATGATTATTATTATTATTATTATACAGTATTTATAAAGCGACGATAGTTCACTCAGCGCTGTATAAAATTTATTAAATAAACCCCTGTACTGCAAGTGTTATTATCATAATTGTGGCACTTCATTCGTGTGAGTCGGAAAATGTCTCACAGTACTCTATTGTTCTCTGCATAGAACAATAAGATTAAACTAGAAAATCTACAATTTCTGGGGAAATTGTGTGAAGTGTTCTTGCCTCCACCAGTAGTCTACAACTGGAGTGGGTGGAGTAACTGGGTGGAGTGGCTTGTCACTCTGTTGCCTGCTCACACACCTGGGTTCCTATGGCAACTCACTCTACAGCAAGGAGTGATTAAAAACAAACTGCTCCAACTTGCTCACTTCACTGGCGGTTGCCATCTTCAAGTATAAATCCTACAGTAAAGAGCTTTATATTCTGAGAATCACAAGACCCAGATCTACATTTTGATGTAGTATGTCTCTGAAATATTAAAAATGAAGGCACAGTTGCAGCTTAGAGATTGTCCTTAAAATTTCAGGTGTCTAGAGTGGAGTTTCAATGAATGTCAATGGGCGGCGTGCGTTGCAAACAAATGGTCATTTTGTGAAAACTATCAGGACTATGGCTTAGCCGTGGACATTTTTAGTGGCAGCAGGGATAGCTGAACGTTTTGATATAAGATTTGTGTAGGAGGGCTTGAAAATGAGGGAGTGATGGCAGTTTAGAAATCATGTCGTGATTTTTCAGCTCACACTCTAGCTTTTGTCAGCTCCCACTCTAGTTTTGAACATTACGCCATTCATTCCTATGGGACCAATTTCACCACAAAAACGGCGATATTTTGTGAACCATTCGGTGAAACGTTCCACAATGTAATAACACACCAATTGGGAACAATCCGCACATTTCGGTATATTACTGTCTATGTAGTGTAAAAACTGTGGGAGGAGTTAGGGTGGTAAATTTGGCTATAATAAGAATATATATGTGAGACGACAATAACTGGTCTTGTCATGCAAGAACACTTAATGAGAAGTGCAGAGTGTGACAGATGTCATTTTTATTCATGATGTCCATGTCTCCCTTCACCTCCATGTATTCTTTCTGTTGGTGATATTAGTCTTTGCTGAGAAGCTGATCCACAGATGGAGTTTCCACAATTGTACATTTCAGGTCTTTCATTTGGTGTGATGGGCTCACTGGCAATGGGTGAGCAGACTCTGCCTGGTGGAAGAAAAGCTTTTAGATGGGTATAAAGGCATGCCAAGTATAAAAAATGGTTGTCACACTAGAGGGTATATTTAAGAAGTTTATTGAAGATAACATTTCACAGGGAGCAGGTAAGGTCAATGCATTTGTGAGGTAAATACCTCCCTTTTTCAGGGTTGTACTGGTGGATTTGGTTATATAAAGATCTGGAACAATGGTTGGTATTGGAACAGTGATACGGCTATGAATGAGGCCTGTTAAAAGCTGTTTGACTGCAGGACCCTGAAGATGGGGGAGGCATTTCCCATGAAATGCATTGGCATTACCTGCTACCTATGAACTGTTATCTTCAAAAAAACTTCTTAAAGTATAACTAAAGGCAAAACGTTTTTTTAAATTTTGGATAGAGTGAAGATGCAGTAAAATACCTGTTTTTATCGTTGTCTGTGTCCTTATTAGGGAGATTCACCCTTTCTATTTGTCTTGTTTACCATTATCATTGAAAGTGAAAGTAACAGAAAATACCACATTTTGGGTTGTCCCCTGAAAAGTAATAGATGGGAAATCTTCCAATGGGGACATTAGTTCTTGTGACCTGGGGACCCCACAGGATTTCTTTAATTTGTAGGTATTTCCTCTCACTTCCTTTTGGCTATTGGACAGGAAGTGAAGGTATATCTCACCAATTGGACACAGATTGCAAAAGAATTTGACAGGGGTTATAACTCTCCCTTACTCTATCCAAAATGAAAAAAAAAGTTTTGCCTATAGTTCTACTTTAAATATACCCTCTAGTATGATGAACATTTATACTGGGTGTGCCTGTATACCTACCTAAAAGTTGTTCTGCACAGTAATGTTTCCGTCACATTCAGGGAGGCAGCAGACCACACATCACACCTCCTTTGGGTAAAAACCTCCTTGAAGGATAATATACTCCACAGTTTTTGTGCCAATACTAAACCATTTATGAATCCAGCACTTTCACACACACACACTGGTGGAGGAAGAGGGCCACTTTAATTTCTTCATCATAAGTGACTGTGTCCATCATAAATAATTGTGTTTATTAGAGAAAGATTTCTGTGAAGAAGGGGGTGAGGCTGGACAGCCATTGTGGTACCTCAGGTCCCAGCATGTTGCATGAATCAGGTTATTCCTGAGGGCCCAGATGTGATAATAGTGATGTTTGGAGAGTGTCATCATCCTCAGCTGAAGATTAACTGTAATTCTGTGTGGACATTGTTGGATCATGTGATTATTCTGTGACGTCATGACTGGTGAAGCATGTGATCACGCTGTGTGGTCGTTGTTGGAGGAGAGTGTGTTTATTCTTTGTGGTCATTGTTGATGGAACATGTGACCGTTCTGTGTCGTCATTGTCGATAGAGTGTGTGATCAGTGTGCAAGATCATTGTTGGTGGAGTGCTTGATCATACAGTGTGGTCATTGTTGGAGGAGCATGTAACCCTTCTGCAGTCATTGTTGGCAGAATGTGTGATCATTCTGTTTGGTCATTGTTGGTGGAGTGTGGTTTCATTCTTTGCGGTCATTGTAGGTGGAGGGTGTGATCATTCTCTGTAGTCATTGTTGGCAGAACATGTGGTTGTTCTCTATGCTCATTGTTCGTGGAGTGTTTGATCATTCTGTGTGGTCCTTGTTGGTGGAGCATGTGATTGTTCTCTTTGCTCATTGTTGGTGGAGTGTTTGATCATTCTGTGTGATCCTTGTTGGTGGAGCATGTGATTGTTCTCTTTGCTCATTGTTGGTGGAGTGTGTGATCATTCTGTGTTGTTATTGATGGAATGTGTGATCATTTTGTGTGGTCATGTTGGTGGAGTGTGTGACCATTCTGTGTGATTATTGTTGGCGGAGTGTGTGATCATTCTGTGTTGTTATTGTTAGTGCAGTATGTGATTGTTCTGTGTGGCCATTGCTAGCGGATCACGTGAATGTTCTTTGTGGTCATTGTTGGTGGCATGTGTGAGATCACTGTGTGTGGTCATTGTTGGCTGAGCATGTGGTCATTCTGTATGGTGATTGTTGGTGGAGTGTGTGGTCATTTTTTGTTGTTATTGTTTGTAGAAGGTGTGATCATTCTGTGTGGTCATTGTTGGCGGAGCACATACATGTTCTGTTTTCTCATTGTTGGTGAAGTGTGTGATCTCTCTGTGTTGTTATTGTTGGTGGAGTGTGTAATCATTCTGTGTGGTCATTATTGATGGAGTGTGTAGTCATTTTGTGTTGTTATTGTTGTTGGAATGGTGATCATTCTTTGTTGGTATTGTTGATGGAGTGTGTAGCTGTTTTGTGTGGTCATTCTGTGTGGTCATTGTTGGCGGAGCATGTGATTGTTCAGTGTGGTCATTGTTGGCAGAGAGTACGATCGTTCTGTGTGCTCATTGTTGGTGGAGTGTGTGGTCTTTGTTTGTGGAGTGTATGATCGTTTTGCGTGCTCATTGTTGGTGGAATGTGTGGTCATTGTTGTTGGAGTGTATGATGCTTCTGTGTACTACTGTTGGTGGAGTGTATGATCATTCTGTGTGCTCATTGTTGGTGGAGTGTGTGATCATTCTTTGTATCCATTGTTGGTGTGGTGTGTGATTATAATGTGTGGTCATTGTTGGTGGAGTGTGTGGTCTTTGTTGCTGGAGCATGTGATCATTATGTGTGGTCATAGTTGGTGGAGCGTGTGATCATTCTGTGTGGCCATAGTTAGTGGAGTGTGCGATTGGACACCTTGTCTAAACACACATTCAGGTGATATCAGCCATCACTGTTTTAGTTCATACAATTCCCAGCCATGTCACTGCATTCTCAGCAGCTGAACTGCATTCTCAGGGCCCTGATGATGGGGAGGCATTTCCCATGAAATGCATTGGCGTTACCTGCTACCTATGAACTGTTATCTTCAAAAAACTTTTTAAAGTATAACTAAAAGCAAAACTTTTTAAAAAATTTTGGATAGATTAAATATGCAGTAAAATACCTGTTGGGTTTTTATCGCTTTCTGTGTCCTCATTAGGGAGATTTAACCCTCTCTATTTGTCTTGTTTACCATTATCATTGAAAGTGAAAGTAACAGAAAATACCAAATTTTGGGTTGTCCCCAGAAAAGTAATAGAGTGGAAATCTTCCAATGGGGACATTAGTTCTTGTGACCTGGGACCCCCACGGGATTCCTTTTAATTTGTAGGGATTTCCTCTCACTTCCTGTTCTGGCTATTGGACAGGAAGTTAAGGTATATCTCACCAATTGGACACAGATGGCAAAAGAATTTGACAGGGGTTATATCTCTCCCTTACTCTATCCAAAATGAAAAAAAAAAGTTTTGTCTATAGTTCTACTTTTAATATACTCTCTAGTGTGACGAACATTTATACTGGGTGTGCCTGTATACCTACCTAAAAGTTGTTCTGCACAGTAATGTTTCCGTCACATTCAGGGAGGCAGCAGACCACACATCACACCTCCTTTGGGTAAAAACCTCCTTGAAGGATAACATACTCCACATTTATACTGGGTGTGCCTGTATACCTACCTAAAAGTTGTTCTGCACAGTAATGTTTCCGTCACATTCAGGGAGGCAGCAGACCACACATCACACCTCCTTTGGGTAAAAACCTCCTTGAAGGATAACATACTCCACAGTTTTTCTGCCAATACTAAATCATTTATGAATCCAGCACTTTCACGCACACACACTAGTGGAGGAAGAGGGCCAGTTTAATTTCTTCATCATAAGTGATTGTTGGTGGAGTGTATGATCATTCTGTGTGCTCATTGTTGGTGGAGTGTGTGATCATTCTTTGTATCCATTGTTGGTGGAGTGTGTGATTATAATGTGTGGTCATTGTTGGTGGAGTGTGTGGTCTTTTTTGTTGGAGCCTGTGATCATTCTGTGTGGTCATAGTTGATGGAGCGTGTGATCATTCTGTGTGGTCATAGTTGATGGAGCGTGTGATCATTCTCTGTGGTCATAGTTGATGGAGCGTGTGATCATTCTGTGTGGTCATAGTTGGTGGAGTGTGTGATTGGACACCTTGTCTAAACACACATTCAGGTGATATCAGCCATTACTGTTTTAGTTCACACAATTCCCGGCCGTGTCACTGCATTCTCAGCAGCTGACTATGTTAAATATTGAACTGTCTTTCCAATGTCCTGTTCAGGGTCAAGTTTGCTGGACTCAGACCGGCATCATATCCATTATTAATGTAGAATAGGACAGACAACATGGTGTCCTGCTGACTCTGCTTACAGTGATATATGTACAATGTATATACGGGAACCTCATTAGGAAGCCAGGCATGAATTTTCTTTAATGAGCTCTTAATATATTCGCAGCCAACACATGTTAATGACATTAATCACGTCTATGATTTATAGCAGTGCGCTCTTGTCCGGAGAGATCGCCGCTGGATGAGAAGAGCTCGTTAGGTAGAGAATTCTCTACAAATTATAAATAATCTCAAGGCCATGTTTTGTGTTTCGTTCCAGGAAACACATTTCCAGTTTCCGGTAAAAGGTATCAATAAATTTTGTGAATATTATACAAGATCGCATAATTGCAATCAGAGCTTTTATTCTTTTAACATTCCCGCAGGTGGGCCACAAATAACCGCCGTGATTATTCCTAATGAAATGTACAATGCACTAAAGAATTGAGACATTATTACCTGCAGGAGCCCAAACTAATGGCGGCTACTGAGAACCCAGCGCTTGCCATCTCTCCATATCCTGTATCCGTGGAGACATCATAACAAATCCCTGCACACAATTCTTTATTCCATTATCATTATTAATTATCCTGGGTGGACACTGTACAGTAGCACTTCTCTTGTTCTGTATTCTGGGCGCAATTTTCAGTATCTGTCCTTATTTTGTATGTATGGACTCTGCACAGTACCACTTCTCTTGTTCTGTATGCTGGGTGTAATTCTCAGTATCTGATCTTATTCTGTATGTAGCACTACCCCATAGTGATATTGGTTCTTCCCTAAAAGCACAAAGGCTGCTCACCACCACAAGCACCAGTCTATTCACATTGGCTGCAATAACTCAGTCTAGGAAATGACTTTTTACGATTTATTGCTTGAAAAAGCTTTAACAGGAGAGGGATTAGGCCATGGGATATTTCAAAATGCTCACCAATAGCAATGGGAGGACAATATTTTCCTTAAGTAATAGTGAATATTGAACAGTCTAAGGCCTCAAAGCTGAAGACCATGAGGAAAGTCTCTTTGGCATCTGGTTACCTTTCACCATAGCACAACTATCAGTACCCAGTGTGAATTCCAGAACACTGAACAGTCACACGGATCAATTCAAGGTGATTACTCACAAGTCTCCAGGACAGTTGCCACCTTACAGCTTCCTCCAGACACAGTCCAGTGGGTGATATAATCCTTCTCCAGACCTCATCTCTTATGGTGAGGTCTTGCAACCAGCTTCTAAGAAGATCCATCAAGGCCCTCAGCCTTGACACTCTTGAGACCTCAAGGACAGCTGCACATTATATGGGCTGCCTAAGGGCAGCAGCCCCTCAGGCTTTGGAACCCTCTTGGGCAGAGAGAACCCTGCTCTGCAGTGTTTCAGACTATTTATCACCTTTCCATCCCCCTTCTGGACACTCTTCTCCAAGGATTGGTTGGAGCATGATAAATATTCAGGTTCATTATTTTGTATCTACCTCCCTAAGCTCTGGAAGCTTCTGCCAGACGTAGGGAAAAGTAGTAAAACTCTCAGCATGTGAATCCTTGAACAGACAGGACAAACTATCACTGTTTCGATTATTACAGAAGGAGAAAAAACAAAAAAAACGAAGTTTACCTACTGAAGAAGTATCAATCTAATATGATGGATAGCTAATATGCTGACCCATGAATATTGTTGCTTTGCATGAGCCAATCAGAAGGTCTGCAGATTTCTTTAGTGGGCAAATGTGCTCTTCTGCCTGCCAAGTTTAAGTGGTTGTAAACCTCAGACATGAAATATGAACAAAGCATATCCCCCTGTAGTGTGTATTTGTTTCAATTAAAGTGTTACTAAACCCACAACAGTAAAATCAGTCTGTACATGAAGTAAAGCATGCTTGTTATACTCACTGTGGTACTCCTAAGGGGTTAATCATCTGCATTGTGTAAAAGGCTGTTTGAGCCTTTCTTCTCTGTTCCTTCCCTTTTTCAAGTGACCACCGCTTATCTCCAGACTGAACCGTAGGCATGCACATTCTCAGTTTGGTGTGTATTGCTAGAGAGGTTTCTCTTTTTTTCTTGGGAGAGTGCATGTGATCAGCACAGGGGTGATCAGCACTGGTCAGACAGAGGTCAGGGGATTTCCATCCTCCTAGAGCAGAAAGAAAACTCCTCCTACAAGCTTTAGCTAGTGGTGGGATGGACACTGATACAAGTCACAAGACTGCTCTAACTTCTGATGAGAAAAGGTATTTAGCAGTTTATATTTACTAAAATAATTGCATTTCCATGTTCCGTGTACTGTGGGAGACCAGATATAGTGAATACAGGGTCTGGGGTTTAATAACATTTTAAAAGCTCTAAGTGTCATTTCTGTCTTCTGCCTTGTTCCTCTGTTATCAACATGAATCACTTCTGACACGTTTTCCTGACTCCAAAAGAAAAATGGTGACAGGAGAGAGACCTCCAGCAGATTGACAGCTCTGTTCCTGTGATCTTTGTGGAGGAGGGGTGTCTCTTCCCTGAAATCAGCTCTCGGTGCTTTCCTCACTGAGATCTGCAGTGAATAACTTCAGCTCCCCACCCCCTGTTTTCTGAACTCTCAGACAAGCTTTATAAATACTGGACTGTGAACAAATATATAGAAGAGAAGACTGCAGATAGAAAGCTACAACTTATGAAGAAGGATTTGCTTCATCTCTGTGTATCACCTGAGGCCATTCCCTGCACTGGGTATATGTAAGGATTTACAACCACTTTTAATATCTAGGGAAAGGGTAAGGAAAGAGTCTTTTTCCAACAGGAGAGTTGCAAGGAATAGGGCCAGTACTAATGTCAATTTGCTGGATAATATTAAACACCTAAATCAATAGCCCATTAAGCAGAGTGATTTGTTTGCAAAAGTAACACACAGATACACTATATTGCAAAACGTATTGGGACGCCTGCCTTTACACGCACATGAACTTTAATGGCATCCCGATCTTAGTCTGTATGGTACAATATTGAGTCGGCCCACCCTTTGCAGCTATAACAGCTTCAACTCTTCTGGGAAGGCTGTCCACAAGGTTTAGGAGGGTGTCTATGGGAATGTTTGACCATTCTTCCAGAAGAGCATTTGAGGTCAGGCACTGATGTCGGAAGAGAAGGCCTGGCTCGCAGTCTACGCTCTAATTCATCTCAAAGGTTCTATCGGGTTGAGGTCAGGATTCTGTGTAGGCCAGGCAAGTTCCTCCACCCCAAACTCACTCATCCATGTCTTTATGGACCTTGCTTTGTGCACTGGTGTGCAGTCATGTTGGAACAGGAAGGGAACATCCCCAAACTGTTCTCACAAAGCAGCAGAGGAACCTTGAGGCCTGGTAGCCAAAATGGTGTATCTGATTTTGTTTAGTGTGCCAGACCGCATACAGAATCGATACCCACTAATAGCAGCTTTGGTTCTTGGCACTTAGCAGGTGTACAGAGCTATGTGCTTATACTTCACAGAAACTATTCCATCTCTGCTGCAAATCTCAGGCTCTTGCAGTAGCTCTGCACATTTCTGGTGAATGCACTGTGCACAATGTAACATAGATTCAATGGATAAAGGAATCAGGTCACACAAGAGGGAGACCAACGAACCTCGAGATACACTATATTGCCAAAAGTATTGGGACAACCCTCCAAATCATTGAATTCAGGTGTTCCAATCACCTCCATGGCCACAGGTGTATAAAATCAAGCAGTACTGTCTCCCTTTATATTGTGAAGCGCTGAGCAAATTGTTAGCGCTATATAAATCCTGTATAATAATAAAAATAACCTAGGAATGCAGACTGCTTCTACAAAGACTTGTGAAAGAATGGTTCGCTCTCAGGAGCTCAGTGAATTCAAGCGTGGTACCATGATAGGTTGCCACCTGTGCAATAATCCATCCGTGACATTTCCTTGCTACTAAATATTCTGCGGCCAAGTGTTAGTGGTATTATAACAAAGTGGAAGGAACTGGAAACAACAACAACTCAGCCATAAAGTAAGTTTGGTGGAGGGGGGATTATTGTGTGGGGTTGCTTTTCAGGGGTTGTGCATGGCCCCTTAGTTTCAGCGAAGGCGTCAGCATACCAAGACATTTTGGACAATTTCATGCTCTCAACTTTGTGGGAATAGTTTGGGGATGTCACCTTCCTGTTCCAACATGACTACGCACCAGTGCACAAAGCAAGGTCCATAAAGACATGGAGGAGCGAGTTTGGGGTGGAGGAACTTGACTGGCCTGCACAGAGTCCTGACCTCAACCCGCTAGAACACCTTTGGGATGAATTAGAGCGGAGACTGCAAGCCAGACTTTCTTTGCTGACCTCACAAATACGCTTCTGGAAGAATGGTCAATAGAATTCCCATAGACACACTCCTAAACCTTGGGGACAGCCTTCCTGGATAGTTGAAGCTGTTACAGCTGCAAATTGTGGGCAAACTCAATATTGAACCCTACGGACTAAGACTGGGATGCCATTAAAGTTCATGTGAGTGTAAAGGCAAGCGTCTCAATACTTTTGGCAATATTATTATTATTATTATTATTATTATTACTACGAGTTTATATAGCGCCAAAGGGTTTGCTCAGCGCTGTACAATAGGGGGGACAATACATGGCACAGTACAACAACAACAAACAACGTACGAGGGGTAAGAGGGCCCTACTCTTACGAGCTTACAATCTAGGAGGGAGGGGGTAAAGGTACAGTAGGAAGTGGCTGAGGGGGATGAAGTGGTGGGAGGAATGAGGGAGGATGGCCTATAGGTGAGGGTGGGGTAGGCTTCCCTGAAGAGATGGGTTTTGAGGGAGCGCCTGAATGTGAATAGGGAAGGCGACAGTCTGATGGATTGGGGCAGTGAGTTCCAGAGGATGGGGGAGGACCTGGAGAAGTCCTGCAGTCGTGCATGGGAGGAGGAGACCAGGGAGCAGGATAGAAGGAGGTCCTGTGAGGAGCGAAGGGTACGGGTAGGGTGGTACTTGGTGATCAGGTTGGTGAGGTAGTCAGGGGCAGTGTTGTGAACGGCTTTGTAGGTCAGGGTTAGGAGTTTAAATTTGATGCGTTGGGCAATCGGGAGCCAGTGGAGGGAGAGGCAGAGGGGGGTGGCAGAGGTGGAGCGGGTGGTGAGGTGGATGAGTCTGGCAGCTGAGTTCAGGATGGTCTGGAGCGAGGAGAGCCTGCACTTGGGTAGGCCAGTGAGGAGGGAGTTGCAGTAGTCAAGGCGTGAGATGATGAGGGAGTGTACTAGAAGTTTGGTGGTGTCTGGGGTGAGGAAGGAGCGTATCTTGGCAATGTTGCGAAGATGGAGCCTGCATGTGTTTGTGAGTGATTTGACATGCGGTTGGAGGGAGAGGTTCGCGTCAAGAATGACGCCAAGGACTTTGGCTTGCGGGGCGGGAGTGATAGTGGAGTTGTTGGTGATGATGGATAGGATGGGGGGGGGGTGATAATGTATATAGCCTGGCCCAGAGGCGGACTGACAACTCATGGGGCCCCTGGGCAATAGGGGATCATGGGGCCCCTGTGTCCTTGCCCAA
The DNA here is from genome assembly GCF_062004578.1 of Staurois parvus. NCBI lineage: Eukaryota > Metazoa > Chordata > Amphibia > Anura > Ranidae > Staurois > Staurois parvus. The sequence continues at coordinate 1,514,227 of NW_028318254.1, read as the reverse complement.
ACTCAAAAAAGCCTATGAAAGAGGTGGGGCCCCCTTCTGACCCCGGGCCCTCGGGCAGTGCCCGAGTTTCCAAATGGTCAGTCCGCCCCTGGCCCTGGCCTCAGTTTCCTAAGTGTAGTTACAGAGATCTGGCCATCCTTGCTGCTGGTATTCCTGACAGCTACACTCTGTGCTGTGTAGTGCATTATATTGACCAGACCCCTGAACTTTTACATTGACCAAACCATATACTTTCTTAGCAGTTGCTTATTGCAATTGTAGTTTGCAATTAACAAAGTTCTTCTTTTAGGTAGGCTCTAACAAAGTATTAGCGTGAGCTGTCAATTACAAAGGTAGGGAAGCAAAGAAGAGGAAAGTGCTCTGAACTGTGCTGCTATAGGTCTGACATACGGTGGTGAAGTGGGTGAGCCAGCAGATGGGGACCGAAGCCTGCAGCTGCATAGATCATTTTGAAGACAAAAACATAAGGGGCTATACTTCTGGGGACACTACCAAGGGGACTTGTTTGCCAGAACAGACCCCTAAAAATGGGGCCTATCCCTAGCAAAAGAGGAGGAGTGGTAACCGTACTATCTATTATTCCAAGTGTCCCTAACACGCACTGACTGTAAATGTAGGACTTTTCAGCAGCATTGTATAGGATGGTAAAAACTCTTTCCCTGCACAAACTCTGTGATCCATCCCTATCTGTTACAGGACTTTCCAACAAATGGTGAGTGTGTCTGTGAATACAGACATTTTCAGCAATCAGCAGCAACAACTGGCTCTCCCTTCAAACACTCTGGTGTTGATGTGCAAAATCTGGTGCAGCTATGCATGGTACCCATATAGCTTCTAACTTCAGCTTGTTCAAATAAACTTTGATACAAATAAACCTGAAAGCTGATTGGTATTTATGAAGAGCTGCACCAGATTTCTCACTCTCCAGTTTTAATAAATCAACCCCTATGTGTTTTCTCCCTAACTACTCCATTTCTTCTCCAACACACACTGACCAAAGGCTTCTGGGACCCTAACATCTACAGGGAGAAGGATGGCTAAGAAACCCCCATTATTGGCCCTTCTAAGCCACTGGACCACAGTTTAAAGCATAGGAAGCACATGATTAGTAATCAATTGCTCTTGCAATCAAACAATCACATTAGTTCACCATTTTTCAGAACTGAGAATGGCTTGAGCTCAGGTTGAGCTCATGGTCAACCCAAGTCCGATGTTCATCCCTAGTCTTGATTACAAAATTAATTCAGTGCCATCCTGAAGATTTATCAGTGTATGTAATGCAATACAATACAAAAGTCACTAATAGAATGCTCAGGCCACCATTGGTCAGAAGGTCCACCAAGTTTACCCCAACGGCCTCCAACCATCAATCTGGAAGTGTATTATCACAGGACCTTCACTAATGTAATATCCAACCGCCACAATTCCCCTATATATATATCTATAATACACAGGGGATACACAGGATTGTGTCCTCAGATTTGTACTCCTAGGGGGAATTTATTCACTACATAAGGTTTGTAGAGTATTATTTACTAAAACTGCATGGTGTATAATATGGTGCAGCTCTGCATGGAAAGCAATCAGTTCCTAGTCCTATTGTCAAAGCTTAATTGAACAAGCTGAAGTTAGAAGCTGATTGGCTACAATGCACAGCTCCACCAGATTCTGTGTGCACCAGGTTTAGTAAATCTCCCCCATAGTGTATTTGTATAAATGATTGGTGCTGTAAAGATCCTGTACATCCTGGTCCTTCACACACTTCTGCCTGAACCTGTCATGTGTATCCTGGGCCTTCCCACACTCCAGTACATATTCTTACTTGGTCCTTCCAGGCTTCATCTCTCCCCAGCATGATAGCAAGTGACAAGGCACGAAATTGGCCCCCTTCCTCTCATTGTAATAGCAATGAGCTCATCTATCACCTTCCTAATATGCTTGTAGTATTTCATTACACTCTGCGCCGACTACTGTATATATTAATACTCTTCTTCATTACTCTGCTCAAGGGCAGCACGGACATGTATGGCTTTCCAGCGTCCTCAACACGTACCATTTTTATATCAGGGACTGCTGTGATATCCACCATTGAAATGTGTGTATTAACAAGTGCTGCTTGTGCAGGTGATAAGGGTGGTGCTCTCATTATTGATCATTGCTGTGGTTTATATTTTTCAGTAATCTCTTAATTTATTTCGATTAAGCTTTATTATTGCAGTTATGTGTATTAAAGACCAAATACTGTACCTGCATGGAAGTTTGGCTTTAAGTGGCAGATCTGATAGGGAATGCATGATTTTACAGGACACATGGGGAAACCATCCCACATCTTCACATTAGGGACAGGAAACAAATATCAGCCTTAAAGGTACCCAGTCACATAGCAGAACACCTATATGATAAATGTTTGGTGGAAGCAGCCATCCCATATCTCCAGTACATGGAATGGTTTCCTTCACTAGGACCTATGCAAATAGGTGTTACTTTAACAGAGACTGACCCCTGGGAGTATGCTCCTTCTGCAGCACTAAAAGGAACTGGACTAGTATTCCAAGCTTCTCAGACAGATTTGATGGTAACAAGTCATCATCAGGGGAAAAATCAGAACAAAATCAGGGTACACATACAGTGAAGGAAATACTGTAAGTATTTGATCCCCTGCTGATTTTAAATGTTTGCCCACTCACAAAGAAATGATTAGTCTAAAAATCGAATGGTAGGTGTATTGTAACACTGAGAGACAGAATAGCAACCAAGAATTCAAAAGAAATGCATATCTAACAAATTATGCACTGATCTGCATGTTCATGAGGGAAATAAGTATTTGATCCCCTTCACAAAGCATGACTTAGTACTTGGTTGCAAATCCCTTGTTGGCAATCACAGAGGTCAGACGTTTCCTGTAGTTGGCCACCAGGTTTGCACACATCTCAGGAGGGATCTTTGCCCACTCCTCTTGGCAGATCCTCTCCAAGGCATTAAGGTTTAACTACAAAGACATGCTGGTAGGTTAATTGGCTCCTGTCTAAATTGGCCCTAGTATGTGTATGTATGAATGTGAGTTAGGGACCTCAGATTGTATGCCCCTTGAGGGTTAGGGACTCATGTGAATGTACAATATATATGTAAAGCGCTGCGTAAATTGACGGCGCTACATAAGTACCTGTAATAAATAAATAACATAAATAAGGTTTGGTGGCTGACGTTTGGCAACTCGAACTTTCAGCTCCCTCCACAGATTTTCAGTTGGATTAAGGTCTGGAGACTGGCTAGGCCACTCCAGGACCTTAATGTGCTTCTTCTAGAGCCACTCTTTGTTGTCTTGTTTTGGGTCATTGTCATGCTGGAACACCGATCCACGACCCATTTTCAATGCCCTGACTGAGGGAAGAAGGTTCTCACCCAAGAATTGACAGTACATTGCACCATCCATCAACCCTTTGATGTGGTGCAGTTGTCCTGTCCCCTTAGCAGAAAAACACCCCAAAGCAGAATGTTTCCACCACCATGTTTGACAGTTCGGATGGTGTTCTTGGGATCATAGGCAGCATTCCTCCTCCAAACACGGCGAGTTGAGTTGATGCCAAAGAGCTCGATTTTGGTCTCATCTGACCACAACACTTTCAACCAGTCCTCCTCTGCATCATTCAGATGTTCAGTGGCAAACTTCAGACAGGCCTGGACATGTGCTTTCTTGAGCAGAGGAACCTTGCGGGCACTGCTGGATTTCAATCCTTGTCGGCGTAGTGTGTTACCAGTTGTTTTCTTGGGGACTGTGGTCCCAGCTGCCTGGAGATCATTGACAAGATCCTCATGTGTAGTTCTGGGATGATTCCTCACTGTTCTCATGATCATTGACACTCCACTAGGTGAGATCTTGCATGGTGCACCAGACCTAGGGAGACTGACAGTTGTTTTGTGTTTCTTCCATTTGCGAATGATTGCACAAACTGTTCTCACCTTCTCACCAAGCTGCTTGGCGATAGTTTTGTAGCCCAGTCCAGCCTTGTTTAGGTCTGCAATCTTCTCCCTGACATCCTTGGACAGCTCTTTGGTCTTTGCCATGGTGGAGAGTTTGGAATCTGATTATTTGATTGCTCCTGTGGACAGGTGTCTTTTATACAAGTAACAAAATGAGATTAACAGCACTCCCTTTAAGACACTGCTTCTAATCTCAGCTTGTTACCTGTATGAAAGACACCTGGTAGCCAGAAATCCTGCTGAATGATAGGGGATCACATACTTATTTCCCTCATGAACATGCAAATCAGTGCATAATTTGTTAAACATGCATTTGTTTTGAATTTTTGTTGCTATTCTGTTTCTCAGTTTTACAATACACCTACCATTCGATTTTTAGACTGATCATTTCTTTGTGAGTGGGCAAACATTCAAAATCAGCAGGGGATCAAATACTTATTTCCTTCACTGTATAACCAACAGTATCAACAGATTAAAGATGCGATGGCCAAATACTAAAGTATTCTCACAGGAGAGGATAATTTAAAAATTCAATTTAACATTATCCGGCAGCATTTACAACATGATGACATATAGTCATTATTTGGAATCACAGATTACAACATACAGTATCAAAGCTTATGGATGGAAACAGGGCTGCTGATAGTAACCACAGGGTCCCATACAGCCAACCTGACAGGGCCTTCCCCCTTAAAAAACAAACAAAAACACACAGTTTACCATGCTTCAGTTATGAATGAACACAGTGAGTGATCTCTACTGATTCTGTGTAATTGAATCACTAATTGAAAGGGGCACGTTCAAAATAATAGCAGTGTGGAGTTCTATTAGTGAGGTCATTCATTCTTTGAAAAACAGGTGGCAATTATTGCCCTTTTTTAAGGAAGGAAGGCAGCAAATGTTGTACATGCTGGTTACAGTGCATTTCTCTCTGAAATTCTGAGGAAAATGGGTCTCTCCAGACATTGTTTAGAAGAACAGCGTACCTTGATTAACAATTTGATTGGAGAGGGGAAAACATATAAAGAAGTGCAGAAAATGATAGGCTGCTCAGCTAAAATGATCGCAAATGCTTTAAAATGGCAACCAAAACCTGAAAGACGTTGAAGAAAGCGAAAAACTACTATTTGAATGGATAGAAGAATAGCCAAAATGGCAAGGACTCAGCCAACAATCATCTCCAGGAAGATCAAAGAAGGTGTAAAGTTACCTGTGAGGACTGTTACAATTAGAAGACGCCTATGTGAAGCCAAGCTATCTGCAAGAAGCCCCCGCAAAGTCCCACTGTTGAAAAAAAGACATGTGCTGAAGAGGTTACAATTTGCCAAAGAGCACATTGACTGGCCTAAAGAGAAATGGCGCAACATTTTGTGGACTGATGAAAGTAAGATTGTTCTTTTTGGGTCTATTGGCCGGAGACAGTTTGTCAGACGACCCCCAAACACTGAATTCAAGCCACAGTACACTGTGAAGACAGTGAAGCATGGTGGTGCAAGCATCATGATATGGGGATGTTTTTCATACTACAGTGTGGGGCCTATTTATCGCATACCAGGGATCATGGATCAGTTTGAATACATCAGAATACTTGAAGAGGTCATGCTGCCTTATGCTGAAGAGGAAATGCCCTTGAAATGGGTGTTCCAACAAGACAACGACCCCAAACACACCAGTAAACGTGCAACATCTTGGTTCCAGACCAACAAGATTGACGTTATGGAGTGGCCAGCCCAATCCCCGGATCTTAATCCAATAGAAAACTTGTGGGGTGACATCAAAAATGCAGTTTCTGAGGCAAAACCAAGAAATAGAGAAGAACTGTGGAATGTAGTCCAATCATCCTGGGCTGGAATACCTGTTCACAGGGGCCAGAAGTTGGTTGACTCCATGCAACACAGATGTACAGCAGTTCTCAGAAACAGTGCTTATACAACTAAATATTCATTAAGTGATTCAAAGGAAAGCAAAATCTTCAAACATTTTTCAGTTTATATAGTGAATGTTTGAGTTTGTAAAGAAGAATACAAACACTGCTGTTTTTTTGAACAGTCTAATATTCACTTTTCTTCAATTTTTTTAGAGGAACAACACAAATTTGATATATTTTTCTTCATGTTTTGATTTGGAATAGAATGTGTAGTGTTCCCAATGCATTTGTGTGTATGGAAATAAAAGCTATTAGAAGGATTTTGAGCTTTATTCACTTTTTTCAACACACTGCTATTATTTTGAACACAACTGTATATACTTACCTATTTTCAGCCTGTTGTGGTCCAGTGACATGATCCCCTGTGTTAACCAGCGGCAGCTGCAGGGAGAAGAGAATGAACTCTGACAATGGCTGGTAAAGCCTGGAGCGGTAACATCACCCATAGACTCCTATGACCCAGCTATTGTTGACACTCCCTCATCTCCCCTGCAACCACTGCTGACTGACACAGGAGATCAAAATCACGTGACCGGAGCAGAGCAGGCTGAAAATAGGTAAGTATATACATCTTTCTTACCCAGTTTAGTCAGTTCTACTTTAAGAGGACCCAAAACCTTGAATTCTTAAACAACAAATAACTTAAATAAGTTTGAAGAGGATCACTTAAAATCTCAAAAACTTCAATCGATGGATAACACTGTAAAAAACTCTACTACGACTACTTGGCTTATTTCCTGTTAAGATGGACAATCAAAATGGAGTCAGATTATTGCCATCTATGCATATATGAATTGTTCTATCTCCTCTCTCCTTTAACTTTCATAAATACTTTATATATTATGTTCTGAATTCTACTTGGTGTTTCATAACCTTTGTTTCATATGTTGTTGTTGTATGGTGGGACAGCTGTGGTTTCTCTTTACCGAGAAATGTTTGGCCGGACATGTGTATCCATTTCCCAGAAATACTGGCCATAAACATTTCTCAGAAATCAAACATAAACAGGAATGCACTGAGAATAAACAGAAAAAAAGTCCATATATCAATGTGTGAAAGTCCAAACACCATATGAACACCAAACATATAGTAGAAAATCTACAATTTCTGGGGAAATTGTGTGAAGTGTTCTTGCCTCCACCAGTAGTCTACTACTGGAGTGGGCAGAGTAGCTTTTGTCACTCTGCTGCCTGCTCACACACCTGGGTTCCTATGGCAACTCACTCTACAGCAAGGGCAGAGGAGCGGTTAAAAACAAACTGCTCCAACTTGCTCACTTCACTGGCGGTTGCCATCTTCAAATGGTTGTAGTTTTAAAACTATAAATCCTACGTGAAGAGCTTTATATTGTGAGAATCACAAGACCCATACCTACATTTTGATGCATAGTATGTCTCTGAAATATTAAAAATGAAGGCACAGTCTCTAACTCACTGTTTAGAAATTGCCCTTCAAATTTTAGGTGTCTAGAGTGGAATTTCAATGAATGTCAATGGACGGCGTGAGTTGCAAACAAATGGTCATATTGTGAAAACTGTCAGGACTATGGCTTAGCCGTGGACATTTTTAGTGGCAGCGGGGATAGCTGAACGTTTTGATATAAGATTTGTGTAGGTGGGCTTGAAAATGAGGGAGTGATGGCAGTTTAGAAATCGTGTCCTGATTTTTCAGCTCACACTCTAGCTTTTGTCAGCTCCCACTCTAGTTTTCATTCAGTTTCATTCCGTTCACCACAAAAACTGCGATATTTCGTGAACCATTCGGCGAAACGTTCCACAAAATAATAGCACACCAATCGGGAACAATCCGCACGTTTCGGTATATTACTGTCTATGTAGTGTAAAAACTGTGGGAGGAGTTAGGGTGGTAAATTTTGCTATAATAATAATGAATATATATGTGAGATAACAGTACGTGGTCTTGCCATGCAAGAACACTTAATAACACCAAAAAAGTCAGTTTAACTTTGCGTAAAACTCAAACACCAAAACATCTTCTTATATAAGTCAAAACACCATGATCAATCCACCACCAGGTAAATGGAATAAACTCACCAGAGCTAGATGCTGATCAAATTATAAATCAGCACAAGCGTGTTTGCTCTGGGAGCGATGAATGAATCCAATTTAAAGAAGCAATACTCTGTGGTTTTAGGTGGATTCCAATACTCTGCAGCCACTCTATAGCATGAATAGGACCCTTCATATATCGATAATTTCTCCACGTGTGTGGGGATAGCATTCAGGAACAAAGAAAAGGCTTGATGGTGCAGCAAGTTTAAAAAGTTTCACATTTATTAAAATATAATTGCACTCACAAGTGAGGTGTCCTGACAGATACCAGTGTAACCAGCATAGAGGAGGAAAGAAGATGGCCGAACCCCGCTCACCGCGGACAAACTGCCGACAGCCACAGGGAACGTCCTGATGTCATCCACTAAGCTCCGCCCTGCGCGTTTCGTCAATCCGACATCCTCACAGAGCGGCATGGATACTGACGTCAACTCAGTCTAATATATACCGCTGGCACTCTGCATAGCAGCAATCCCCAACCAATCACAGCGGCACTCCACCAACACAGCGCCGCTCGATTAGCCCAGGTTTAACATGATAAACAACCTTATCAAACATGTTTAATCTACATATTCATTATATTATATATATATTGCTGAGCAATTAAATCCATAAAATTATAAAAAAAAGACAAAAAAAACACACACAAGAGAGTGAACTTGTTGCATTATAGGGTCATTCACTTAAAGGGACGTTATCAAATATTTCAAGAATTAGGGAGGAACTCTACCACCAAGCACCAAAGCAAGTTCACCTAAACCATAAGATATTAAAAACCCAGGGAATAGCATAATTATACTCTTTTCTAATCCAAAAGATGTATATCTCTCTCTGAACCAAGAACAACCTAATGTACCAACCCCACCATAATATTGACTATGTATGTATAGGGATTTTTTTAAAAATTCGTTAAAAAACTGTTTAAATCGATGTCTATATTTTCAATAAATTTAATTCATATGTCCAAAACGCCTCTCTTTTGGATATTTCATTAATCATATCTATTCTTCTCCAATATTTGCTCACTCTATCTATTCCATAAAAGGTTACTAAACTTGGGTCACTGTTATGTTTTAATTTGAAGTCCCTTGACACACTATGTTTATCGTACCCCTTTTTTATATTGTTAAGATGTTCACCAATTCTAGCTTTTAATAGCCTTCCTGTCCTCCCCACATATTGAAAGTGACATGGGCACTCCAAAACATAAACCACATGAGATGAATTGCAGGAAATTAACGAATCTATCTTATATTCTTTATTCGTACACATTGAAACAAAGTTTTTTCTTTTTTTCTTTGAATCTTTCTTCACTGTTTTACATGCTTTACATTTATTGCAATTGAAAAAACCTCGAACATCGGTGAAAAAATTGGTTTCTTTAGGCGGATCTAAAACATTATGGACCAATTTCATCTTTAAAGATCTATTTTTCCTATATATGAACCTGGGTTTCTGAGGAATAATCTCTTTTAGAGTCTCATCTTTAAGTAATATGGGCCAGTATTTTTTAAAAATACCCTCAATGTTCTTATATTGATTGTTAAAATTGGTAATGTAGGCAACTTCTTTCTTATCATTCCTAACTTTTCTATTTGATAGCAGAAGGTCCATATCTTTCTTATAAATAACCTCCCTTTCAGCCTCCAAAAAGGGCCTCTTATAGCCTCTTTCAATAAACCTCTCTATCAAAAGTCCAGTTTGATCCACAGTATTCTTCCCGTTTACTGCATTTTCTTTTAATCCTAGTGAACTGACTCCTTGGCGTGTTAAATAACCATCTCTGATGGTGTCCACTAGAAGTAGGAATGTAACTGTTTTTATCAACATCTTTGAAAACAGTCTTGGTGCAGATACCGCCTTTATGTTTATATAATGTAAGATCTAAAAAATCCACTTTATCAAAATCACTTACAACTGTAAACCTCAACCCATATTGATTTATATTGATACTGTTGGTAAACCTATTCTGATCTTCCTTTGAACCCCTCCAGATCATCACAATGTCATCAATATAGCGCCTATATAAAGCCATTTCTGGCCATCTATCAAAGATGCATTCCTCTTCCCATTTGTCCATAATGTTCGCTACACTGGGAGAATACTTGGTTCCCATTGCAACCCCTTTGCATTGTTGAAAAAAGGTGTTGTCATACCAGAAGAAGTTGTTCGACATAGCGAACTCTAACAATTCAATAATAAATCGTCTTTGAGTGGCTTTAATCTTGGATTTATATTTTAGAGCCCATTTCACTGCTTTGATCCCATCATCCTGGTTAATGCTAGTATACAACGACTCAACATCAATGGAGACCAAAAAACAATCATCAACACCCCCTATGGACCTGAGAATGTTGATGAGCTCACCACTGTCTCTTAAAAAAGCCCGATTATTCCTCACTATCGTTTGTAAAAATGAGTCTATATATTCCCCAATGCGGGCAAATATGGAATTAATCCCTCTAACAATGGGCCTCTCAGGGGGATTCTGTTTATTTTTATGTAATTTTGGCAAATAATATATAATTGGAATTTTGGGATTCTTTATATAGAGATATTTAGCCTCTTTTTCGTTTAAAACACCCGACTCACTCCCCTTGTTGATCAGGTGCCTCAAGCGATTTTTCGGTCTCTTAGTAGGATTCGATGTCAAAATCTTATAAGTGTCCTTAATATTCAAAAGTCTCTTCATCTCCAATTCATAATCTATTTTACTCAAAATTACGATACTTCCTCCTTTATTAGCTCCCCTGATAACAATCTTTCCTTTTTTCCAAATCCCTAATTCCTTGTACAATATCCTTAGGGATATAACTTTTATTCTTTGAATCCATATTTTTAACATCGGAATCAACCTGTCACCTGAGTGACGCGGGCGCGCGCCGGGCACCAATGACAGCGCAGGGCGTGGTATTTAAATCGCCCTGAGCTGTCATTGAATGCCGTTCGGTCTATTCTGTTTCTGTGTTACCTGATTACTGTGAGTACTTACCTGGATTGTCTGACCTTGCTGTTTTCTCCTGCCCTGACCTCTGGCTTGCCTGACCTCTCTCCTGGATGCCCCCTGTTTATTCTGACATACTGTTGCTGACCTGGCGTGTGACCCGACTACTCTGTTTTGTACCTCGCAGACCCCACGGTTCCCGACCCGGCTTGTTTGACCCTGCACCTGCTCAGCCATCCATCCCGTCGGGACCTCCCGACACCCTCACATCAGGCTCTTTCTCTGCGGGAGCCCTCGGCGGATACCTCTACCAGTGGTGGGTGTGCCCAGTAGTCGCGACCTGGTCTCAGAGCGCTCCAAGTCCATCCCCACCATCAGGGGCCCTGGTGAACAAGTGCTCTGGGACTTAGATTCCGCACTCTGGAAGCACCTCACCGGTGGATTGCTAGAGGTACCGCCGGGCATTCCCTTACACGACCATTTTTTTAAAAACCTCTTAAAATTCATTTCCAGTATTTTTTGGGTTAAACGTCAAAGAATTTCTTAAAGTGCTATGTTGATAGGTACTTGGTGGAATTTTATTACCATCTTTCTTATTTTTATTAAGCTCCAAAAAATTTTTTATATTCAATTTTCTCACAATTTTTTGAATATCAATGAAAACATCAAATTTGTTTGCATTACTTCTAGGTATATACTTAAGTCTCAAATCCAATACTCTCAGTTCACTCTCTGTTAAAGAAACATTACTTAGATTAAAAATCCCATTAACTATGATTCTCTTTTCCTTTTCATTTTGCTTTCCTCCTCTCTTTCCTCTATATTTACTGAACCTCTTCCTGCCCCATACATGTCTTGTCCTTTCCATCCCCTGTAATTGGGTCAATAGTTACTCATTCCTGAATCCCAAATTTCTGTTGGGGTCTTGAAAACCCCCTCTGGTAGAAAAATTCCCCTGAAAACCCCCTCTTCTAAATCCATTTCCCCTATAGCCACCTGGTCTCCTGTAGCCAAAATTGGCTCTATAAGACCTCCCCCGCCCTTCATAATAAGGTCTCTGAGTGGGGTTATTCCTTTCAAGTGTGGTTAAATGCTTTTTGATATGTTCTTGAAACTGTACATTCTGTTTGCTCTGAGAAGAGCTAGAGGCTCTAACACTAATTGGGGATTTGGGGTCACCCAAACAGAATGTACAGTTACAAGACGTTTTGTTGCCCTGAATTGCCATGGAGTAGATTGCTTGAGGAGGAGATTTGGGATATGTTGGCTACAAGCAGTGGCAGAACTGGGAGAGGTGGGCAGAGATGGAATGTCAGTAAAACTGAAAAATTCAAAGTCTCTGTATATGTATTTTGGAAGGAAATGAAGGTCAGTATTAGACCATTCCTGCCTGTAATACAAAACTTCTGAAATAAATTCTCTCATGATACTATCCCACATCTCCATTTCTGTGTGTGCTCACTCACTACTGTCCAGTCTGTGCCCACCCTCAACAGTCCTTTCTGTGTCCACCTTCACTTTATTTGTCTGTGTCCTCTCCCGGTATTGTGTGGGATCCCATTCCTTTGTGCAGATGGTCAGCTCATATCTGACAAGATCCTGTTACTGTCAGAAGAGGGTCCTGTTTCTTTCTGTTGAGGGTTCTGCTCATGCCTGCAAAAGGTTCTGTTCCTGTCTGCAGAGGGTCCCATTCCTGCCTGCAGAGGGATCTCTCCTGCCTGTAGTGGGTCCCATTCATTTCTGCTGCAGAGGGTACTTTTCCTGCCTGCAAAATATTCTGTTCCTCTTTGCACAGGGTCCTGTTCCTGCCTGCAGAAGATTATTTTATTGTCTGCAGAGGGTTCCATTCCTGAGTGTTAAAGGTTCCCTCCTGTCTGTAGTGGGTCCTGCTTTCTGCAGAGGATCCTGTTCCTAACTGCAAAAGGATCTGTTCTTGTTTGCAAATGGTTTTGTTCCAGTCTAAAGTGGGCTCTGTTCTTGCCTTTAAAGGGTCCTGTTCCTGCTTGCAGAAGATCCTGTTCCTGTCTGCAGAGGGTCCCATTCCTGCCAGCAAAGGGTCCCATTCCTGCCAGCAGAGGGTCCCATTCCTGCCTGCAGTGGGTCCCATTCCTGCCTGCAAAGGTTTCTTTTCCTGCCTGCAGTGGGTCATGCTACTGTATGCAGAGGGTGCCATTCCTGCCTGCGGTGGTCCTGTTCCTGTTCAAAGAGGGTCCCATTCCTGCCTGTAGTGGCTCCTGTAGCAGAAGGTTGTGTTCCTGCCCGAAGAACTTTCTGTTCCTGTCTGCAGAGTCCAATTAATCTGGTTGTCTCTTTCCTTATCATCTCGCTTTTTCTTTAACTAAACCCCCTTGGGAGGCCTGGCAGATGATTTTGTTTCTGCTCTCTTAAGATAATATCAGACAATAATTGGCCGCCTCTTTCCTGCATTGTGACTTTATCTGCTGTCCAGCTGTTCAGCAGATAATTAACACAACAGAACATCTGGAAAATCTTTTCTTCTCTAATCAAATGGCGGAGTACCCCAGTGTACTGATTGTTAAAGAAAAGTATTTTGGATTCACTTTAATCCCACTTGCTGAATTCTTATTTTAGATTAGTGACTCAGAGTACTGAAGGCAGAGGAATCAATGATGGCCAGGAAACTAGCATTTTCAAAGTGTAGCACCTTTCTAGTTTAGCTAGGGGGAGCTAGACCCTGATGGCTAGTGATGAGCTGTTTAGCAGCTCAGGTGAGATAGTCAGAGGGGTCAAATTCTGGTCAGGGCTTTGAGACTCTGCAGGCCAGCCCCTCTGGAATTTCCCCCTGCTCTGAGGCTTTCAGAGGAGGGCATTGGAGGCAGTGGGTGGATCTGAGAAGTGGTTGGCTGCACTTTTGAGGGACCTTAGCCAATCCCCTACAGAAGGCTTGGCAAGGGGCTGGACTCCATCAAAAGTGTTGGAGCCTGCTCAGTAGCAGAAGAGTGGTGGTGGGAGAGGAGTGAGAAGCAGGAAGATGTGAGGCTGGAACAGGGGCGGACTGACAACTCATGGGGCCCCCGGGCAATAGGGGATCATGGGGCCCCTGTGTCCTTGCCCAGACTCAAAAAAGCTTATGATAAAGGTACCAGGGGTAGTGCCCAAGTTTCCAAATGGTCAGTCTGCCCCTGGGCTGGAAGAGGAAGGCTGTCAGGAGGCCTGGTGGGATGGGGCCTGCCTGTGAGCCTGGAGCTGGAAAGGAGGAAAACTCGGGACTCACTGGCCCTCTGAGAGTGGATCACCTGTATGGCAGGAAAGGAGCAGCCCAGCTGATAGGCCTGGTAGCAGCAGCCATTCCGCAAGCGCTACAGGAGAGGATCTGAATGAGTTCACCTGCACCCCTGGGTGAATAAGGAAAGGAGCACTCTGGCGGGAAACCAGATAAGCCCTCTGCTAGTGGCTGTGTACCTTACTTAAAGGAGCAGGAGCCAGATCCCCTGCTCAGGAAGAATGTCTCCAGATTGCTGGGTGAAGAGGAGTTCATCTAGGGTCTGGGGTAGTACAACTGGAGCTGTTGGCTAGCACTTCAACAGAGACTGTGTCAGAGAAGAGAAGCTGTGAATAGTTCAGGAAGCTGTCATCAGATTTTAGTTCCCTTGAGCAACCTATGCACCTTTTTACCCCATCCAACTTTAATCCCCTCAATAAAATAACAAAACCAATGCTCAAGGCCTGATTTCTGTCTGTGGTTGAAAGCTGTGTGGAAAATGCTAACTGACTGGCTGTGCAGGTCTATACGGTGACCCATATTCATCAGCAATTCCTAAGGGGGTAATGCTCCAAAAATAAGTCTTAGTATTTCTTTCAGCACAGCTTTAACCCATTTTTGGTTAGTTAGTACTGCAGGGCAGTGGTAATCCTGAGGGAGATATGAATGGTGTGCAAGGGTGCTTCTTCTGTGTTAGGTGTCATGTTGTCCTTCCCATCACGGCTTGAGACTAGAAAGGTATTTAAAGGACCAGCAGCAGACAGACTGAGATGTAGATATATGGTCTAGTAAATGGCAAATCTGCTTCCATCTTTCTGTGTGCACCAGAGAAGCAACTGCTGTCATTCCCTTACTGCACCATCACTCTGTCAGCTCAGTGTGGTCCTGATAACCTAGTGGTGCTTGCTTTGAGAAAGCCAACTAAGTGACCTCTGTAACTTGAGGTGTGTTCCTGATGATCAAGGGTATGCCTTCATTGCCTTGTATCACTAGGCATTCATTTGTCAGAGCTCAGCAGCCATTTTAGGTTAGGAAGCTGGCCTCCAATATAATGCCTTTAAAATTGTTCAGAGGGATGGTATAGAAGCAGTGGTGTATATGGGGTAATTCAGCAGTTCTTATTGAGACTTGTGATAGGAAAGTTGTATTGGTGTCCCAGCCATAGATGTTGCGTTGGCATCTTTCCTATAGGTATTTGTACTAGTGTCTCTGCCATGGATGGTGTCTGCAGTAGATAGTTGAGTGTCTCAACATTTCTGACATATTTGTTGTAAATGCTTGGTGGTGTCAGCATTGATGCCATGGATGGTGGTACTGGAGTCACTGCCATAGATGGTTGATGGTGCTGTTACCTCTACCAAAGCTAGTTATCGAGGCAGATGTTGATTGTCCAAGAACATGTAGAGAGGAGTAAATGTTTTTGGATCTTTCTAATCATGTAATTAGAACACGGTGATTTCAGAAACGTTCACACCGCCCATCCTGTTCTTAGATAATCAACATCTGCCTTGACACATTCCATAGGGATTGGATGAAGACAGAGTTGCCACATGTGTACCAATAAATGCTGGAACATGTTTCTGACACTCATAAGAACAGAAGAATAAACTTGAAAGAATACAGAAATGTCTTTAACATTAAAGAACATGGATGTGACCAAATGCTAATAACTATACCATGACCTGGATAACTGAGAACCTTCACAGGGAGAGGCAGTGAGTTTTATTGCGGTGTCATCTTCTTCTTTGGTTAGAGATATAGAGCAGCGTGTCGGCTGATCAGTTCTCATATATGGATTAGGGGGAAGTCTGCGTTCTGGGACTGGATGAGCTGAATAGATTTATGGTGATCCACCTAAGCTGTTTCCCAGCAGCTGGTTTAATTTTATGAATCTGTTGTTTTATAGCGGCGTCTCTCAAATCCATCTTTCTGTGTTCTTCCTTCAGTTCCTGTCCAGGGCACAAGAGGATCCTCTGAGACCACACTGTCCTTTCTGCCATATGTATTATACATGTTAATTATGTAAGACACAAGCATACCTTCAGACAATTGTGCTTAATTTAAAATAATGATTTGTGATAATTAGAGCTATTTGTATAGATCAGTGTTTCTCCGCCTTTTTTGGTCAAGGCCTTTAAAATTATGCACAATCGCAAGGCATCAAATTCTAAAATATAAAAATCTAAACTAATAGTTTTTATATAATGCCGTGGCATCCAAACACATAGGACACCCAACATTAGAGATGATTTTTAAAAAGCAATATACTTTTGCACACTGATACTGACTAATATTCCAGCATTTCTCTTCTCCCTCAGTTTCTTTTCCTCATTTGGCTAATGTGACCCCAGTGCTAATGGAGAGGGGCATGGGAGGTGCAAACAAGAAAGTCCTCAGGAGCCTGGCATCCTCCCTATCAGCCTACAAAATAATCAGTTTTTTAGAAAGCCAGCAGGTAGCCCACGATGTATCCAAGGTTGTATTGTAATGATGCACAATAAAAACTTGTGGCATTATGTAACAAAAAAGGTCAGGCTTGATCCATTTACTGGCTTGTTGACAATTTGTGGACAGTTTGAGGCAACGTTTAGGTACTTTGCCAAGGCACCCTTGAAGAACCCTGAAAGAACCCCAGGGTGATGAAAAAGGCTGGTGTAGATGGTGATTAGAATCTAGAAGTGTTTGCAAAACCATGCAAATTTACAAGACAGTATTTGTTTAGGCATCTGGTATCTAAACATAAATGGGAAGGTTGGCAAAATGATTGCTGCATATATATCAGCAGAATGACTGTCAGTGCTTGTTTTCAGGTCACATGTTATCAGCCAATGTTTCTGCAGGCTAAAATGTAAATGGAATAATAGCATTTAATCATATGGTTAGACATTTTAGGTAGAAATATCTCCTGTCTATAGTAAAGCGGTTGCGCCCCTTGGCGGTATTATATCCCTCTTCACTCGGATCAATAGTGCTCTATCTACCTGGATGAATCTGGTTTATTGCTCACGTGTGTTTCCTCCGGGAAAAAAGGAGATTTATTACAATCTTTCCATTAATTCACCAGGGATTTGCTATTAATAACTTGCAGCGCGACACCTCCCAGGTAAATGGGACAGATTATATAACCATTCTGGTAGCCACACAGTGTAATTATCAATCTCATATTACTGTTATAAGCTTCATACATCTCTCATTGTTTAGATACAATCACATCTAATTATTATCATTTTTAATAACACATCGTCAACAGATGAGAGGGTGAACAGCTGCTGTAAAATGGTCATACACCAGCAGATCTTCCATCTCTGCCCTATTCTGTATTGCAATCTATAGCAACAAATCAGAAATTTCCTTTTATCTCATGTTATCCTGACCGTTTGGCCAATAAGCCATCAGATGAATGGATTTGGCAATATGAACAGATACATTCATCCAATTGCTGAATGGTAATGGAGATGATGATGGGGGTTGTATATTTGCTATATACAGTGACCATTGGGAGGAATATTTCCTCCTACGTGTGTGGTATCCAGCTAATCAGCAACAGAAGTGAGCAGTGCCCATACACAGGTCTTCTGCTGTATAGGTATTTCAATGGCAGAAGAACCTGTCGGAGATTTTGTGGCTACAGGGTCCCAGTTCATGCTGAACTGCTACTGCTACATCTACTTCTAAAGTAGAGAAAACTGAAGCATTTTAGTATTGGCAGCATTATTGTGGTTGTAGCTTGATGGTGTCATCACCTCTACTTTGATTTCATTTCTGAGCTTTGCTTGAAGCAGTGGACCTCTGGTTGAAGGCCTCTAAGAGGAGCTGTCAGGGGAACCCTGCCTGTAAAGACAATGGAAGTGACGGGTACCTGTATCTTGGCATCAAGTGATTTTATCAGTACATTATGGGTTATTGGAGATGTTGTGATGACATTTTCCTCTTATTCCCTGTTATGTCTGGAGAAGATGCCTTGTATGCTCTGGAGAGGACTTAGAGTTATTAATTAAAACATGATAATGTATGATAACAGAAAATCACAAATCTGAGTGAAAACAATGCCACGCTTGTGCTAAATAAAGATCCTGAGCTGCTAACAGAAATCAGCAGCACATCCTGATAACTATTCCAGCGAGAGATTATTGTGTTATATAAAGACTGGCAGTCAGTGCCCCCCCCTCAACGCATACACTTTACACTGGCACCTCCACCCACATCTATTGTTCTGTTTCAAGGCACACTGAGCTCATCTCTGCAGCAGTTGCATGAAGAGCTCTGGTGTCTGCAGAAATAAGTTTAGGGTCTGATATTGGTCCAGCGAAAGTCAGTGTAGTCACACAATCCTGCATTATATTGAGAGGCCCATCCACTGGCCTCTGTCACAGGGGCCGAAGATACAGTTCTCCTACATTGTCTCTAATTATATCCTGGATCTGTTTCACATAGAAAGAGATTTTTAAAGATTCAAATAAGATTTACTGTGCCAAGAACTGGTAGGTTTCCTCCAGTACCTAGAGCCCTGTAGATACTCTGCCAGCTTTTACAAAGCTGGGCTCCTTCCAGGGGCCAGCATTTTAGCAGAAAGGAACAGCAATTAGAGCCTTGGGTGTTATGTTTGATTTTTATATGGAAATTACTGATAAACGTGTCCATGAGAGGATGTGAGGATTTCTAAATTTATGTGGAGGTGAATGGTGCCAGACTTCCAACTTTTATAGATGAATATCACTGACTGCAAAGACTATCAGTATCAGGATGCTGGCCCACTTCTCCCAGGGCTCAGCAGCCAGGTGGCATCACTATAACTGTGCTCTGTGACTACATCTACTGCGTTACCTGAAGAATTCACACAGAGGCCATGTAAAGATAAACTTCTTCTTTACTGAGGGTTCGCAATATATAAAAGTCAATCAAGCCTTAGACCAAACATAGTTCCACAAGTTCCAGGCACATTTGCTGTTGTGAGTCTCTCTGAGGCAAGTGAAGTGCAGCCGCGCCCAGCTAATAGGAACCCCCTCCAAGGGGAACCCAGAATAAAGTACAGTTCTTAGGTGACCATTCTTCTCATGGCAACCCTTCCCATGGTCAGGATAGAGCAGTGACCAGCGCTGTGAAAATCAGTATGGAGCAGCCAAGCTTTTTCTGCAAAGTGTGATTACATAGTAAAAGTGTCATTATTACTATTAGAGCCCCTATCCTAACTCACGCTTCCTTGCATGAGATCTGTATGCACTGATATTTCTATAGAAGCCACAACAGAAAACAATTCACTTAGGATGCTCAAGGACAATTTGGAATGACAACATTCCAGCATGAAGGACACCCCAAGGACGATGTGAGATGCCATGTACTCCACTGATATTCAAAACAAATGTAGAATGCGATTCCATTTCATTTATTCATGACAATGATGTGTAACACACCTGAAGCAGCTTATATCCACCACATGGAAGATGCAGCATGGGGGCAGCGGGTCAAATAATAACAAGTAAGGTTAGTAGGGTGTCGGCATATCATTGTATAGAGAAGAAATGCTTTTCCAGTCCAAGTGTGTATATGCATGACAAACCCTCTTTCTGATCAAAGCCACTGTCTCACTTCATTGTTATTCCTTGGTTTGATGTACAGCATAGTTTTGTATAATATTCTTTGTAGTCAGTGATGGGGGCCTGATGTTGGTGGTGGTAAATGATTGAAGGAGGATGAGACGGATGAGAAGAATGGTTGGTGGGAGGAAAGCTGGTGGTAGGGGGAGGTAAAAGTGAGAGAGGGTGAAATTAGGTAGTGGTGATGATGGGGGTGGTTGGATGGTAGGTTGTGAAAGGTGGTGAGAGGCACAATAATTTGAAGTAGAGCAAGGAAGTTAATGTTGGGAAGCAGAAAGAAAGAAGTTTCAGCAGGGGGTAATAAGAATAGTTGAAGAGTGAAATGGAGCTGATGATGCGATGATTGAAGAAGGCTGGGGAAAATGTTCAGTACAACATTTGGTGGCAGAGAAAGAGGCTGGATGACCAGCTGGTGATAGGAGGGACAACAAAAGGAGGGTGGAATCAGTTGGTGAATAGTAGAATATTTGGAGGAAGAGTGAGGTAAAAGGACGAGGGAGCAGAGGGTGGTAAGAGGCATGAGTGGAGGAAAAGTGGGGCAATGGGCGTTGGTGGATGGGAGAAGGATCAGAGGGAGGACTAGGGTACAAGGAGTATAAAATAGGGTTGGGATAGGCAGTGTTGGAGGAAGAGTTTTGGAAAAGGAAGGGGATGGTTGTAGGAATGTATGGATGGAGGATAGGGCAGGTGGTGGTAGGAATTGCTGAAGGGATGCCAGGACAAAGGATTGATGGCTGGAAGAATAGTTGGAGGGAGTGCTGATGCTACTGGTGGTACTGGGAATGAGATTAATGAGGAGGAGGATTTTTGGGCTTGTGGTGGTGGGATAGTGGTTAGAGGTCTGTGGAGCATTAGGAAGAAAAGGTATTCTTAATAAATACGGTTTGGCCTTGAGACATTTATTGGTGTGTGAGAATCTTGTTGCTATAGATTTCTGAACAATGATAACCCTGTACTATATTATGAAAAAAAAACTCTTTTGTGTTATATTTCTTCCCTGCTGTATTGTGGGAACAATTATATTCTAATATCATCTTCAATATGCATTCTAACGTTGACATGAATGATGGGAGTCTTGGGGACATCCCAAGTGCTTAGTAATAATCAGCCTATCCAACCCTTCTCCGTTGATCTTTAGAGTATTTAGTGTAGCAATAAACCCTCAGAAAACTATGTGTTAAAATTCCTACCCCAGCACTTGCAGTTTACAACTTTCAATGCTGCTGGCTTCTGCTCTCACAGTGTTTTTTTTACAGAAAAGAGTTAAAGTAGAACTGTAGATAAGACTCTTTAGTTTTCATGTTGAATAGAGCAAAGGAGGGTTATAACCACTGTCAGATTTTTTTTAGGTATATAATGGACATAATATATATAATGGACAGTGCAGTCTGGAGTCAGTCTGTTAGCTTGGAGAGAGTTGAGGGGAGGAGGATGGAGGTCCATGGAGTCCATTGCCATTTTAAATTACAGGGCTTTGTGTTTCTATTGATGCACACATTGTAGGGAGGCACAACTATGGTCCCTGTATGCAAGAGTGACTCCAAGGGACGCTGCAAGATAAAGGGTGGCTCCATAGGATGCTGCGTTCCAGTCAGAATTCATCTTTCAGTCTTCTTACTAAAGTAAACATAAATTCTGATTGGCTGCTACGGGTTCATGCACTTTGTGCTGCTTTGCTTGTATGCTGTTGCTGTGGCTCATGTAATTACAGGCTCTCTTAAATGCAGTAGCTGTGATTTTTAAGAAACTGGATAGCCTTTTCTATAATCTGTACATGAAAAAGATGTTATACAAATGACAAAATAATTGTCACCAAGATAGTAAATCCCAGGAGTTTTTCAAAGTGGGCTGATCTACAAAGATTTAGTATGAAGGCACGGAGGAAAATTGGGATGCTTTCCATAATAATCATAGCAAATGTCAGTTTATGAAACAATCTGTGCTAGTCTTTGTAGTTGTATTTGGAGGCGGGTTACTACAATTGGAGCACAGACAGTGGGAATAGATGGGTTGAAAAAAAGGAAAATATGCAATGGGTCAGCCAAGACTTATAATGGCTCATTTTTTCCGTAAACTCTACTTCTGGAATGGGACATTTATGTTTTTGAAGATGGCAGTAAATGGCAGCCTGTCTACTAGATGATGTCTTCTTGAGATAATATCCTACTTGTTTCACCTGCATATTCACTAGCACTGCTTCTGAGGTACAGTGGTCTAGTCTGAGAAATTCCATCCCGCTTCAGTCTTTTCATGACAAAGTTCTTCCAACGTTTTCCTGGGTCTATGGCAATAAGCCAGATTATCATAGAGATGTCCTGGAGAAGTGTCTATGGACATTTGGAGAATATTATATATTAAGATGTTGTAGCACCCTCCAAGATAGGTGCTAGGATTTGTACAGTTAGGATAGCTGTGTTTCTCTGCTTAACAGAGAGACTGTTAGGTAAATTCAGTTTGGCATTCTGCTTAACAGAGTGCTGCAATCTATTGTTCAGGACTGCTCATGATGATCTGGTGCTTTTTGAGTCTGCTTGAGTGTCACCTGCCTTCTGGAAGCCAAGAAAGCCTTCCAGAACATAGGCAGGAACCCGTTAAATTAACAGCATGATAATGGATACAGCCCTGGCCAATTAAAATGGAAGGTGGCCTCATTGCATGTTGGGAGCTGGTATGTATATTCTGTGAGCACATGAGTTTAGCGTCTTTTCAGGAGTGGAATGTACCATGCCAGGGTTGAGGCAGGCTTGCCTCCCCTGGTATCTGTTGCTGTGTGGCCTCAGGTGGGCGACCTGAGGTCCTAAAGTCAGAGAGAGTTACCCTGGTTTTACAGAGAGCTGGCTGAGGGGGCTATCAATTGAAGATCTGGTCAGGTATCACTGGTATAGAGTGTCGCTTGGGAGTTGGATGGAGGCAACCAGTTGTCCCTGCAAATTTTGTGATTACAGACATCCTAAAGAATCTTTAGCTGTTCTTTTAACCCCCTCATGGTGCTATAGAGTCAGCTATAGGTCCAGACAAGGGGACACTGGCTAGTGTTCTGAAGAGCTCTGTCTGTTTACTCTTTGCTACAAGGAACTTTGCTCTAACCTGAAGCTACTTTTACTGCATAGGAGAAGTCTTTATCTGCTCCAGCAAGGACCTCACCTAAAGCTCAACCAGAATTCAGATAGTGTCCTCGTTGTAATTAGTTCTTTTCTTGAAGTATCCTACTAAGTTCCCCATCCCTATCCAAGTTCTCCTGTAAAACAACAAAACAAACATCCCCTAGACTGTCATTGGAGATACCTAGAGAAAGTGTGTGTGCAGCTATCGGAAATACTGTGGGCTTGGTTGCGGGTGAAGATTTGGGGAAAGGCCTGGGCAAACTACCAGCAGCTCCTACATGGGTAGCACTATTGTGTCTTATCGCTAAACATCTCTGTGGCGAAATTCACGCATCTGTTTTCTACATTCCAAGTGTGTTTTTCATTCCTATGGAAGGGACAATTTGCTGGATATCTCTGCAAAGATGCAATAATCTAGATTTTATTTTAACACATCACAGTCAGGCTTTAGCTTGGGTATATTGATTCCAGTGGTCACTATATTAATTGCATTTCATTGTAGTCAACATAAAACCACTGTGGGTTCAGAAGACAATACACAGACAGTCTCTGACCTCCTCACTGTCTTATCAGCTAATTGCAGGCTTATTTCAATTAAACCAGATAGATGAGATAGAAACCTGATTTCTAATTTCATGATATGTGAAGTAAGCCAGGCCCAACAAATGTTGGTACCTGCACTGTACAGTATGAGGCAAGAACAGCTGGAGCAATGCCCAACAATTTCATAAGTCGTAACGCCCCTTCTGCCTCTTCCCAGACACCCATCATCCCACAGCCTTCTAGTCCTCATCTTAATGACATTAGCAGGGCGTTGTACAGCGCAGCATGTAAATCAGCAGAACGGTGTTCTACATGTCTGCCAATGACCAGAAAGCTTTCACATTTTATTAGCGTGACCGCCACATTAGTTTTACTATTTGCATTAATCCTTCTAGTGGCCATTATAACTAATGAGAAACATCATCGGAGGTATATCGCCCACCTAAAGGACCTGTAATTCTATCTAACGATGCATTTTTACTGACAGCCAAATGTAGGAAAATATAGGAGTTTTCCTGGAATTACCTTAGGTTTCTTACAAGGGCGATACAAAGCAGCCTGATTTTGCTTTTTCAGATCAGTAATGGCTGCTATGGGTTACATTGCCATGTTGTAACTGGAGAGAGCAGGAATAAGAGGATACTGGCAGTGATGAAATCTCTACTTGGTTTTGAACAGGTAATACAAGGTGAGCTGGAAGGTTCACAATGAACTTCCCTTAATTTCTATTAATCTGTTCACTTTAAGCAGGATATCTGTAACAGTCGATTGATTCCCACACTGCATTAATGAATTTAGAGTAATGCTTCATTAATCCTCTGGCGCTTTATCATGCTGAGTTAGTGGGCACCACATTCTTATCTTTGCATGTGAAGAGAACCTATTAATTGTAAAATCCACAAACCCCATCCCTCCAGCATCTCTTTCCTCCAGATCTACCACATCCTCAAGAACTCACTAATCCCATTGAGCATTTGAAGTACTCCTAAATACTCCAGCCTCTGAACCCCCTCCTGATGCATCTGAAATTCTGGTTCACTCTAGGTCCTTCCCCAGCATCTGCCACCCTTCCCTCAGGTCATTCTTGAGCCTCAGGTCTCCCCCAACAACTGATCCATCACTTATCCCTCAACAACTGTCTGCCCCAAGTCTCTCACCTGAAAGCCCCTATACAGTGTCTTGAATTTTTCCACATTTTGTCATGTTACAACTAAAAATGTAAATGTATTTTATTTGGATTTTATGTGATAGACCAACACAAAGTGGCACATAATTGTGAAGTGGAAGGAAAATGATAAATGTTTTTTAACATTTTTTACAAATAAATATCTGAAAAGTGTGGTGTGCATTTGTATTCAGCCCCCCTGAGTCAATACAACTCTTTTTGGGTATGTCTCTACCAGCTTTGCACATCTAGGGAGTGAAATGTTTGCCCATTCTTTGCAAAATAGCTCAAGCTCTGTCAGATTGGATGGTGAGCGTCTGTGAAATGCAATTTTCAAGTCTTGCCACAGATTCCCAATTGGATTTAGGTCTGGACTTTGACTGGGCCATTCTAACACATGAATGTGCTTTGAAACCATTCCATCATAGCTCTGGCTGTATGTGTAGGGTAGTTGTCCTGCTGGAAGGTGAACCTCCACCCCAGTCTCAAGTCTTTTGCAGACTTTAACAAGTTTTCTTCTAAGATTGCCCTGTATTTGGCTCCATTCACCTTCCCATCAATTCTGACCAGCTTCCCTGTCCCTGCTGAAGAAAACCTTCCCCACAATATGATGCACCCACCACCAAGTTTCATGGTGGGGATGGTGTGTTCAGGGTGATGTGCAGTGTTAGTTTTCAGCCAGACATAGCGTTTTGCTTTTAGACCAAAAAGTTCAATTTTGGTCTCATCTGACCAGAGCACCTTCTTCCGTTTGCTGTGTCCCCCACATGGCTTCTCACAAACTGCAAACGGGACTTCTTATGGCTCTATTTCAACAATGACATTATTCTTGCCACTCTTCCATAAAGGTCAGATTTGTGGAGTGCACGATTAATAGTTGTCCTGTGGACAGATTCTCCCAGCTGAGCTGTGGATCTCTGCAGCTCCTCCAGAGTTACCATGGGCCTCTTGGCTGCTTCTCTGATTAATGCTCTCCTTGCCCAGCCTGTCAGTTCAGGTGGATGGCCATGTCTTGGTAGGTTTGCAGTTGTGCTATACTCTTTCCATTTTCAGATGATGGATTGAGCAGCTCTCCATGAAATGTTCAAAGCTTGAGATATTTTTTTAATAATCTAACCCTGTGTTAAACTTCTCCACGATTTTATCCACAACCTGTCTGGTGTGTTCCTTGGCCTTCATGATGCTGTTTGTTCACTAATATTCTCTAACAAACTTCTGAGGGCTTCACAGAACAGCTGTATTTATACTGAGATTAAATTACACACAGGTGGACTTATTTATTAACTAGGTGACTTCTGAAGGCAATTGGTTTTAGTTAGGGGTATCAGAGTAAAGGGGGCTGAATATAAATGCATGTCACACTTTTCAGATATTTATTTGTAAAAAAATTTTAAAATCTTTTACCATTTTCCTTCCACTTCACAATTATGTGCCACTTTTTGTTGGTCTATCACATAAAATCCCAATAAAATACATATGTTTTTAATTGTAACCTGACAAAAAGTAGAAAATTTCAAGGGGTATGAATACTTTTTCAACACACTGTATCTACCCCACCATGTCTCTCACTGCACCAGATTGTTCTCCAACCTTAAGTCTTACCCATGTCTTCCTTAGCATCTGCTCCACCAGGTCCGCAGGAGAAACTGGTCCATTAGAATTCATCAAGCATCTGCTCCAAGTCTCACCCATGTCTTGCTTAACATCTTCTCTACCAGGTCCACAATAGAAACTGATCTATCAGATTTCACCAAGCATCTGCCCCACCAGATCTCCCTCAGCATCTAATTAATCAGATTTTATCCAGTATCTCCCTGAAGAAGTCTCTTTCCTTCATCTAGTGATCTCCCCTGATCTACCTCAGAATCTGCCTCTACTCCAGCATATCTGCCCTTCCACGCCCCTTTGATCTATTTCGCATCCTTCTAACCAGATTATTCCACAGCCTCTGGTCCCCCCTAAGATCTATGAGGCTACTCTGTGGAGGTTCTGTTAAATCCAAGAACAACAAAAACACAAGAATGTGCAAAGGAAGTTATTTTGAATGCAAAGTGTTTTTCCCCGTAGTGATCATATTCATTTATCTAGTCCAGGTTATATGAAGCAAAATAACCTACTTTAAAACTAATCAGTGCTTGTGTTCATGCAGATCTATTAATCAGCTCTGATACAATAAGCTCAGGGACAATTGTGAAGAAGGATGAATCGCAATGTGGATATACAGTACATGGGGGCCAAATGTAAAACTTGGGGGGCAAACATGATACTTTGGTGGGTACACAAGATATTTGCGATACAAATGCAAAATTTCAAGGCCACATATGATACTTGGAGGACACATATGATACTTGGAAGCACACACAATATTTGGGCCGCATGTCATACTTGGAGGGCACACAACTTGGGTAAACAATACTTTGAGGGAACAGGTGATACTTGGGGGCACAGGTTATATTTTGGTAAAACAGATTATACGTGGTAGAGACGGGTCACTTGTAGTCTCCTATACTGTGCACATTTTTCTGTTTGGATCCCAGGATTCAGGATTTGTGTTCCAAACTGTGGACGGAGATCAATCTATTGCTTTCATTGTGATCAGAGATCATTATGTCTCATTCATTGACAGGTCGATTAGTTATAAGGTGATTATTTTGCTCTGGCTCCTTTCTTTATGTGGTATATTTCTTTTCTGGCCCATGTATTATTATGAGGATTAGTTTAGTGGCAGAACCTTCTATGGGAGTTGCATTTATTCAGGCTATTGCTACAATTCCTAGAGATTTGTATTTCCAGGGGGTGGCAAACACTTCATTGGGCTCATTTGCTGCCCATATCAATCAGATTTCCTGGCTAGAGAATGAAAGCTAAATTGCGTTGGTTGTTTTTTCTGTTGTGAGGCTTGTACATATACAGTGATAGCTAGGTGTGGCTGCTCTCTCATGCTATCTCCATACTGCCAGCAGCACACAGCATGGAGTTGCTCCTCCTGTTGATTGTGCCTCATCTCTCAGTGTCCCAATGACTGTAAGAATGGGGTAGCTAATGTCACTGTTTATGTCTTATTCATCTTGGCTGTCAGTGCTCCTCATAGTGACTGTGAGAAGAGGCCCTCTGCTGATCATGTCTCAAGGTAAGCTTCTGCATAAGAGTCTTCTGCTGTGCGTTGCTTTGTGCTAGAAGAGCTCCTCCTGGTGTCTGTAAGTTCTGAGCAGCAATCTTTCCATACTTCTGTTCTGTGGATTCTATGGATTAATCTCCGTGTCATAAGATTTGCTTTTGAGGAGCATTCTTGTTTGTGATAAACCTTATTACCATTGAAAGGGATCCGATTAAATACGGAGAGCAATCTAGACCAGCTGCAATTTGCTTATACTTTTATAGAAAAATACAGAATCCCATTTTTTTATTTCCCTGTCTTGCTGTGTAGCCATCTTTTATCCCGTCTGCATGCTCCAAGTGTGTTCTAGCAGAGTTTGTCCAGATGTGAGAGAACAGGACAAAACCACTAAAAATGTGCCATTTGTAATACACAATTATAAAGGTCTCAACTGTTTATCTTTTGGAACATAATCCCTGTGTCCCTCATTATTCCTCAAATGTCCCTCCTTTTAGGTCTGGCACAAAGATATGTATAAATATCCTATATACCTGCCGTAATTGTTTATGTTGTACTAAACTTTCCGTCGATATATGCATCTTGTATCCACGTAACCCTACCCAGTATTCTGTGGGGAGAGATCCCTTCCTGTCCATGTGGCCTCTCCCCATATCAAAAGGATAGAGATTGTTTTCTTGTTTCCATGTGGCCTCTCCTCATATCAAATGGACAGAGATTGCTTCCTTGTGTCCATGTGGCCTCTCCCCATAGCCTATAAACAGAGGTCACTTCCTTGTGCCCATGTTGCCTCTCTCTGTTTCCAGTGGACTGAGATCCTTTCCTTGTGCCCATGTTGCCTCTCTCTGTTTCCTGTGGACTGAGATCCTTTCCTTGTGCCCATGTTGCCTCTCTCTGTTTCCTGTGGACTGAGATCCTTTCCTTGTGCCCATGTTGCCTCTCACTGTTTCCAGTGGACTGAGATCCTTTCCTTGTGCCCATGTTGCCTCTCTCTGTTTCCTGTGGACTGAGATCCATTCCTTGTGCCCATGTTGCCTCTCTCGGTTTCCTCTGGACTGAGATCCTTTCCTTGTGCCCATGTTGCTTTTCTCTGTATCCTATGGACAGAGATCACTTCCTTGTGTCCATGTGGCCCCTCCCTGTATCCTATGGACAGAGATCACTTCCTTGTGTCCATGTGGCCCTTCCCTCTATCCTATGGACAGAGATCACTTCCTTTTGTCCATGTGGCCCCTCCCTGTATCCTATGGACAGAGATCACTTCCTTGTGTCCATGTGGCCCCTCCCTGTATCCTATGGACAGAGATTGCTTCCTTGTATCCATGTAGCCTCTTCCCATACCAAATGGATAGAGTTTGCTTCCTTGTGTCTGTGTGCCCTCTCCCTGTATCCTATGGACATAGACCACTTCCTTGTGTCCATGTAGCCTCTCCCTGCATACTATGGACAGAGATCACTTCCTTGTGTCCATGTGGCCTCTCCCTGTATACTATGGATAGAGATCACTTGTATCCATGTGGGCTCTCCCTGTATCCTGTGGACAGAGATCACTACCTTGTGTCTATGTGCCCTCTCCCTGTATCCTATGAACAGAGATCACTACCTTGTGTCCATGTGGCCTTTCCTTGTATACTATGGACAGAAATCACTTCCTTGTGTCCATGTTGCCTCTCTTTGTATCCTATGGACAGAGATTGCTTCCTTGTGTCCATGTAGCTCCCTGTACCCTATAGACCGAGATCAATTCCTTGCTTACTTGTGTTCCTGTGGCCTTTCTCTGTTTTCTGTGGAAAAAGATCCTTTGCTTGTGTCCATTTTGCCTTTCTCTGTATCCTATGGGCAGAGATCACTTTTCTTGTGTCCATGTGGCCTCTCCCTGTATCCCATGGACAGAGATTTCTTCCTTGTGTCATGTGGCCTCTCCCTGTATTCTATGGATAGAGATCACTTCCTTGTGTCCATGTGGCCTCTCCCTGTATACTATGGACAGAGATCACTTCCTTGTGTCCATGTGGCCTCTCCCTGTATACTATGGACAGAGATCACTTCCTTGTATCCATGTGGCCTCTCCCTGTGTCCTATGGACAGAGATCACTTCCTTGTGTCCATGTGGCCTCTCCCTGCATACTATGGACAGAGATCACTTCCTTGTGTCCATGTGGCCTCTCCCTGTATACTATGGATAGAGATCACTTGTATCCATGTGGGCTCTCCCTGTATCCTGTGGACAGAGATCACTACCTTGTGTCTATGTGCCCTCTCCCTGTATCCTATGAACAGAGATCACTACCTTGTGTCCATGTGGCCTTTCCTTGTATACTATGGACAGAAATCACTTCCTTGTGTCCATGTTGCCTCTCTTTGTATCCTATGGACAGAGATTGCTTCCTTGTGTCCATGTAGCTCCCTGTACCCTATAGACCGAGATCAATTCCTTGCTTACTTGTGTTCCTGTGGCCTTTCTCTGTTTTCTGTGGAAAAAGATCCTTTGCTTGTGTCCATTTTGCCTTTCTCTGTATCCTATGGGCAGAGATCACTTTTCTTGTGTCCATGTGGCCTCTCCCTGTATCCCATGGACAGAGATTTCTTCCTTGTGTCATGTGGCCTCTCCCTGTATTCTATGGATAGAGATCACTTCCTTGTGTCCATGTGGCCTCTCCCTGTATACTATGGACAGAGATCACTTCCTTGTATCCATGTGGCCTCTCCCTGTGTCCTATGGACAGAGATCACTTCCTTGTGTTCATGTGGCCTCTCCCTGTTTTCTATGGACAAAGATTAGTTCCTTGTCTCTCTGTGGCCACTCCCTGTATACTATAGAGAGAGATCACTTCTTTGTGTCCATGTTGCCTCCCTTTGTATCCTATGGATGGAGATCGTTTCCTTGTATCCATGTGGCCTCTCCCTATATCCTATGGACAGAAATTGCTTCCTTGTGTCTATGTGGCCTCTCTCTGTATCCTATGAACAGAGATCCTCATTTCCTTGTGTCTGTGTGGCCTCTCCCTGTATCCTATGGACAAAGATCCCTTCCCTGTGTCCCTCTGGCCTGTCCTTGTATCATACAGTATGTCCCTTTCCCGTGCCTATGTGGCCTTTTCCTGTATTCTTTGGAGAGTGGTCCCATTCCTATGTGTATTAGGGACTGGGATCTCTTCACTGTGTCTATGTGGCCTAATAGACCTTCCTAAGCTCTCCTACATTTATACCACTTTCAAAGAGTTTTCCACAAATGCCATGCAAAGAGCAAGCTTGATGACAACATCATCAATCAGTGCTAACAGAGCACAGCAACCTTATCAGAAGTAGCAGGATTAATAAACTGTGCTTGCAGGTCAATGGACCAGTTTATTAATAAACGCCAGGCTGTGTAACTAACAGGGATTATCTATTACATTTTATCATTTGTAAACAGGAAAAAGAACAAATTTCTCCCAACTTTGTGGTATCTGTAGATATGTATGTTCAGATTCACCAGTCATGTCATTATGTTGTGTGTGAAGTGTTAGTACAAAGCTGCATTCATTGATTGTAGGTTAGAAACAGTACACGTCCCACTGATCCAAAGGACTCTACCTGCCCGCTGATCAGCTGTGACATTCACCC
The DNA here is from genome assembly GCF_062004578.1 of Staurois parvus. NCBI lineage: Eukaryota > Metazoa > Chordata > Amphibia > Anura > Ranidae > Staurois > Staurois parvus. Next base: position 1,482,953 of record NW_028318254.1, on the reverse strand, counting down.
TGTATTCATCAACTGCTGGCCAAATCAGTTGGCAGTTTCTGCATTCTTCTGAACAACCTTGATCCTGTGTGTTCTCAGCACCATTTGTTCTTTTTGAGCTCATTGGAAGTGGAAGTTACTGGTATTCATGCAACAGGAAGCGTCAGTCCTACATTTTCAGTGCTTTCTGTATAGCATTAACATTTCACTGGTTCATTTTACTTAATGGAAATTTTTTTGCAGCTGTCACATTCTTTCAACTGAATTTCTTTCTGATGTGTAACCAGACTGATTTTAAATCTGCAGGTGCGCAGTGGACAATCGAGTGACGCGGGTGGCCTGGCTGAACCGCAGCACCATCTTATACACCAGCAATGACAAGTGGTCTATAGACCCCCGTGTGGTTCTGGTAGCCAACACCAAGACCCAATACAGCATCAAGATCCAAAATGTGGACATCTATGATGAGGGACCGTACACATGCTCTGTCCAGACAGACAATCACCCCAAAACCTCCCGCATACACCTCATTGTACAAGGTAAGACTGTCTCATGTCAACTCTCACATCTGAAAATTTCTAGAAATTCTTACCTGGACATCAATTACTATGATCGGAGCTCACTCTTGTACACTTTTCTTTCATTCCACAACTTGTAAAAAGCGTATTATTGTTACTCAATGTAATTGTTCAGGTAGTGTAAGGAGCACTCGAGTTACAGGTCTTTTTTGTTAGTTCAAGATGGATTGCTGGGTAAAAAACATGGCACCATCTTAATAGCAAAGATATGTCTCATTCCATGCTATATAGACATTAGTGACAGTATGACCATTTAAACTCTCTGTAACCTTTCTGTTCTAGCAGAGTACGCTAAGAGCCTTATGGCTGGTTATATGGCTGCTTAATCAAGTCAGTTTGCTAACAACAAATCTTGTCTAGGGCTGCACAATTCTTATAGTGCCAGACAAAGTTTGACTTGGTGGGCTCTTGAATCAACTGCAATGAATGGTACTGTTCAAAACCAGAGATATAAGGTAAAAATCACACCTAAGAATTTTTTTGAACAATTTATTATGAACATATAGGGGTTGATGTATAAAAAACTTTCATATCCATTCACTCTGTGGAAGTGCGTGTACATTCATTCTGTGCCAGTGGGGCAAAAAAATGAAGGTGAATAGACTGTTCTTGTGCTTTTCGAATGTAAAACATTGGCACAAAAGGAGTGTACATGCACTTTCAATGGGCAAATGGCTATGAACAAAGGAGCCTGTGAGCAAGTAAAAACTGAGGAGTCCACCAGTCAGTTAGAACTGAAGGGTTTTCAGTTACCAAGAACCAAGGAATCCATGAGTTAGTAAAAAACAAAGATTATGTGAGCATCAAAGAGCTGAGGAGTTCGCGAGTCAGTTCAAATAAAAGAGTCTGTCAGTTACCAAGAACCAAGGAGTCCATGAGATAGTAAAATCCAAAGATTCTGTGAGAAAAACTTAAGGAGTCGACGAGTCATTTAGAGCTGAGGAGCCTGTCAGTTACCAAGAACCAAGGAGACCATGAGCTAGTCAAATCCAAAGATTTTATGTCGGTCAGGTGGCCACATTTCGCATGCAATACTGAAAATGTCTGAAAAATACTTATAATTTACTATTGCTAGTATGCGGTATTTACCGCAAATAGCAAAAATGCTTGGTAAATACAGCAGAAAAAGACCTTAAAGTCAATTCACGGAAGGAAATAGATAATTAAATCCATGCCGTAATTAAGTAGTGGTTGAGGCATGCGGTATGAACTAATTGTTAAGGGAAACCAATGAGTCATCAGCTGTCAGCGGGGTTCCCCCCATGAATGTGAAAGAGGTGAGGAGTCTGCGAGTCCGAAAGAATTGCGAAGTCCACGTTTAGAAAAAAAATAAGTCTGCAAGCCAGAAAGAACTGAGATTGACGAGAACTGAGTAGTTTGAAGCGGTTGCAAGAAGCCCACAAGAACCGAGTTAGCAAGAACCATGAAGTCCATGAATCCTGAAGAACTGAAGAGTCCCATGGATCGGGAAGAATCGAGCAGTCTATGAGTCAACAAATCACACCAGCATCTTTCTGGGGCAGTAGTTCATCATCACCTCTGGACTTGTATTCCTTAGTTATCAGTAGGAAAAACATGATAATGAACATGAATAATCACAAGTAGAACAATCATTAATGGTTAGCAGGAGGGAATCTGATTACTTTTCTCATATGCATGCTATGACACAGTTCTTAGTGTCATTATCACTCCTTGGAGCAACACCTGCAGCTTTTTTCTGACACTAAAGTTAAACATGGAAAACTGTCACCATTCAGGAAACTGTCCTAAATATAAACCAGAACACATTGAGAGTGAAAGCGAGATGATGGTAGACATTCCCTTTCCTTCCACCTGCTGTAAAGATTTGAAGGAGAATTTTTTCCAGGAAAAGGCCTCATACTCTAATCTGATTTATGGAATACGTCTTGGAGGCTCACTTGTTCCCTTCACAAAAACAGTAGAGTATTTCTGGGAGGTTAGCTTGGATTTTATAATCCTTTGTTTGTGGAACCAATAGAAGCTTACCTGCATAAAAACAAAGAGGCTCCCAATCTAGTTAAGCACCAAAAAGTATCCTACAGGACAAGAACAGGGCAGCTGCAGGCTTCAAACCCCAAGGGATTGGCTGGGACAACATAAATATTCAACTGTTGATTTGCTTCATACAGCCCAGTACTTTCCAGAACTATCCAGAAGGCGAGCCAAAGAACTAAATTTATCTAACCTAGCACCTATCTAGGAGGTTGCTACATTCATATAATATTGCCACTGTTTAGACTAAGTGCCGCTTCAAGTGCAGTAGTCAGCTTTCCACTGTTCTCTATGACAGACTACAGGATGGGGGACAAAGCTCTGAATCCTCTGTGAAGACTGTGTGTCACTTATAATGCAGTAGTCAGCTCTCTGTAGGATGGGGGACAGATTTTTTTGTGGGGATTCTCTCATTTGCTCTCTGCAGCTTTCCAAGATGGCGCTCTTAGATGTTTTTCTTCTCAGACAGAACCTTCTCCTCTGTCTGATAAATTGTTTGTCTGTGATGATAGTGCCTGTTTTACATTGCTGCATTGCAGCAGCCATTTTGGGGTAGTTTGAAATCCTTTAAGTTCTATTGATGGTAAGCTGCTGTGGAACAAATGGGCCTCTTATTACCGAAAGACAGTTTATGCAAAATAAAATGGCAAAACTGAAAACGTAAGCTTTGCAAAATGTAACTGTTCTTTCTGTAGAACTAAATAATAGGTATCTATAGGCCTGTACATAAAGAAATGGTTTTCTTGCCATGTAGAATAACATTACACAATTTCCACTTTTTATCATCTAGTGATGCAGCCAGTAGGTCTGTTGTGTTTTAATAGAACAAGCTCTCTTTCAAATGTAGCAGTTATTTACTCCCGATGTGTGGAATGTGGTCTCCCTGAAGTCAATTTTTCCCTAAGACAGCACAAAATGTACATAGCTATTATGAAAACTGCAGGATGCCGCTGGAGTGTCTTATGGGGGGGGGGGGGGATAAAATGACCCATCAGGCCCCTATGCATTGGCCCCACCCCCTACTAGATGTTGGCACAGTAAGGAGACATTTGGTTGGGATTTCCATGTCATATTGTATGTAGTTGCTGCTAATGAATTTTCTAGCTGTACTGACACATATGTAAATGGGGGGGGGGGGCAAGTATGGCCTTTTGACACCACAAAGGATGGTCACCATTTCCACTCAGCATACATTCTAACACATCTGCAAGCTCTATTTATACCTCCCAGCATATCTATCAGCCTGCATAGTGCACAGTATCCAGTGCATTCTGTCTTACTGTCTTTCATGTCCAGCCTCCTTGAGAATAGATGGTTAGTGATGACTTAGAACAGCAATTCTAGGCTGCCTTTTTAACTTTTAAAGTTTGAAGAAGCAAGAACTTTAAGAAATGCAAGCAACAAAAATGGACTTTAGAGCATCTGAAACCTCTTTGGATATAGTTTTTTGTGCTCTTCAAAGTTTAGCTTGGTTGGCTTTATCTGAAACTCCGAACTATGAATATGGTGAATTTGGCTTAAGAGCTGCCTTTATTATTCTCATCCTGGACTCGATATGTGAGTTCCTAATGGATCCAGTGCTTCCATTTACTTAAAAATGGGGGAGCCAGTAATAACTGATTTACCTTTTAAAATCCTAATGCAGGAATATATGGCCCCTCTACTAGAACAAGGTAGAATAGTTACAATCCAGAGTAACTTTTCTGCCAACATACACAGACATCAAAGGGCCATTTTGCAGCATACTAATAACTGATTGGTGGTCACTTTTCGTGGCCATTTTTTAGATCTGATGTTCAGGACACCAGAGGCCCTGCACTGGTTGCTGCTGGACACAAAAAGCCCCACTCTGGCTATGGCTACTGTATGATACAAGGAGTCCTATAATGTGATGCAAGTGCCTACACTGTTTACTGTATAATACCTGGGGTCCCACACTGGCTATTGTATGATACCAGGGGCCCACAATGGTTGCTGTGTGGTGATAGGGGCCCTACACTGGCTGCTATAAGATGCCAGAGGCCTTACACCAGCTGCTGTATGATATGAGGCACTCTTATTAGCTGATGTATGAGACCAGGCCCCACACTATCTTCTATGTGATACCTGGGGCCCCATGCCAGCTTCTATATAATACTTGGTGCCCCACAAAATTATTTATATGATATCGGGGGCCCGCACCAATTGCTTTACTATACCAGGGGTCCCATGCCTTATGCTGTATTATACCAGGGGCCCCATAATGACATCTCTTATATACCAGGGCCTCACACCTGTGGCTATATTATATCAAGGCCCCTATACTCATCTTCTGTATGATACTGGAACTTGACTGCTGTATGATGAAAGGGGACAACTGAAGCCAGGGGCCCATCTCTGCACAGTTCACTTACTGACTGTTGCGGCCACGTCTTTATACTGATATTAATAGAGTACATTGCTATGGTGACCACTTTGTCTGTGGAATGCTGGATCGTCATTAACGAACTGACATAAAAAGTGCTAATTAGAAATAAACTGTCACTTACTAGTATTAGCTGCAGGATACACTTTGCCTACAAACAGCTGAGACCTGTTCCCCCAACTGTAAGATGGCTTACAGTTTTATATGCACTGTATATAAAGTGTGCATAGAGATATTTGTACACTATATCATCTACCAAAAGATACTGTATATGTAACAGTAGCTGTAGGAGCCAGCAATTTTGTAGGCCCCTAGGTCTTTTCCCGTAATTGCCCAGCAGCCAGGCATACATGCAAGAAACAGTCTAGACTCTAGGGGATGATTTACTGCTGCTTTAATAAAGAGCTGAACTTGGACAGCAGTGGGAAGTGATTGGATATTCCAATACCTCCTGGTAACAAGACTTGAGGACACTGAACTTGCTTCTTAGAACACTGAACACAGTCCCTGTATGAGCAAATAGAAGACTGGCTGGGCAGTAGCAGCATTGAATCTTCATCTGTGGACAATCCAAGCAAAGTCCCCTCACAAAGAATTAGATAGACTATTTTCTTCAGGGCACTATTTACAATGTCCCCTTTTTGCAAACACTGACTTTCTAACACACAAGAGAGTGGTGGCAGCACTCTAGATAAGATACCTTGCTCCCTGAAGTTCCAGACTAGAGCCTCAGATGACAATCCCTCAGTCAGCTTCAGAAACCTTCACGTGGTTCCAAAGGCTCAAGTTTATTTACCTTCATGAATTCTATGCATAAAGGTAAAAAAACCTTCTGTGTGCAGCAACCCTCCCTAATACTTACCTAAGCCCCGTAGTGATCCAGTGATCTCCGGAGACTCCCCCTCCTTATTGGCTGAGACAGCAGCAACAACTGTTGGCCATTGGCACCTGCTGCTGTCAATCACAGCCAGTGAGCCAATGAGGAGAAAGAGGGGGTGGGCCGAGCCGCAGCTTGTGTGTAAATGGACACGCAGAGCAGCAGCTTGGAAGCGAGTCTGCTTGCATGCCCCTATAGCAAGCTGTTTGTTCTGTGGGCACTCAGCAGGAGGGAGGGGCCAGGTGTGCTAGAGGGGACCTGAGAAGAGGAGGATCGCTGCAAAACCATTGCACAGAGCAGGTAAGTATGACATGTTTGTTTATTTAACTTCCTTTTAATATCACTTTCAGTAGCTCCAGGCCCTCCAGCTGCCCAGCTGGGGCCTTCACATGGCAAGCACATGGCAGAAGTACCCAGGGAAGACATAACCTATGACCTTCTCCTGCAGTATATCCCCAGTCTCTGTATTATGTACTCAGTCTCAGATCTTCTCCTGTAGTATGTCCCCAGTTTATGGCTGTCTCCTGTAGTATGTCCTGAATCTCTGACCATCTCCTGTAGTATGTCCCCAGTATGGATAATCTCCTGCAGTATATCTTCAGTCTCTGACCGTCTCTTACAGTGTGTCCCAAATCTCTGTTCTGTCTTCATCCCCTCTCTGTCCCCCATCCCTCCTCTATTGGCCATCTCTCCCCATGACTTTTCTGTCCCCCTATCTCTGCCCATCCCACCACTAACCCCTTTCTTCTCTCTTCTCTGTTCTTCATTAATCTTCTGTCTCCCAAATTTCTCTGTGCCTTCTCTCTCTTCTGTCCCTCCATTTACCATTCCTTCCATGTCTCTATTTATCCTCTGTTCTCCATTGTTCATCTGTCCCCATTTCTCCTGTATGCCTCTTCTGTCCCATTTCTTCTTTGTCCCCCATTTATCCTCTCTCCTCCATCTCTTCTTAGTCCATTCCCCCTTCTCTTTACCCTATCCCTCTTCTGTTCCAGTTCTTCTCCTGTCCCTCATTCCTTCTTTGTCCCCAGTCCTTCCCATGCCATTCATTCCTCCCCTGCCCCCAGTCCCTCCCCTGCCCCTCATTCCTCCTCTGTCCCCAGTCCCTCCTGTGCCCCAAATCCCTCATTTGTCCCCTGTCCCTCCCATGCCCCTCATTCCTCCTTTGTCCCCAGTCCCTCTCCAACCCCTCATTCCTCCTTTGTCCCCAGTCTTTCCCCAACCTCTCATTCCTTCTCTGTCCCCTGTTCCTCCCCTGCCCTTTATTCCTCCTCTGTCCCTAATCCTTGCCTATCCCAGTCCCTCCCCTGCTCCTCCCTGATTCTCATTCTTCCTCTAAACGTAGTTCCACCCCTGTCCCTCATTCCTCCTCTATCCCTATCAGTGCTTTGATTAGTATGGTGGATTTTCTTCTGTGACCCATAGGAACAGATTGAGCACTGTGATGTAGGTACATAAGGACCAAGAAATGTGGAACCTGCTGAGGATTGTGAAGTGGAGCCTGTCCTGAGATTCCCACAGCCAGGCCAAATGACGCTGCAATGTGACTCCAAGCTAGGAACTGGCTGATATTAGCTGACAGAGATATAGTTAGTTTGTACTGCTCAGTTAATATTTCGAGGCATCTAGAATGTAATTCTGTGTGACAAGAGTGCTGTTATTAGGAGGCCTTATGCTTTTAATAGCATTTTAATGTACAGTTTGCTTAGTAAAAATTGCTTAGATTAATTGGTAATACTTTTTGTAGAGCTCTGGCAGCAGCATGTATTTTCTTCTTAGCTGATCATTACTACAGATTTTTAATATTATTTGATGAATGAAATGTCAATGGAGAAGCCAGGTGCCTGATTCCTGCCGCACGATATTCCACACTTCTGAAAACAGTGATGTTGACCATAGCAACCATTGTCTGCTGTGTAATGTGCACATTATGTGCAGAAAGGAATGAGGACAACTATGATTATCCTGTGAATGGATTGTGAAATATTACCCTGCATAGTACGTTTTGAGAGAACAATATAAATACAGGATCTTTGAAGGGTCACACCAATCCCGAAATTGTAACCTTGTAACTGTAACCCCCTCTTTCCGCTGTATGTCTCTTGCACAGACTGGAGTTTTCAGCCCCATGTACCTACAGTATAATGATAAGTTGTAGCTGGCCATTCACTATGGAATTAGATCTGAATTACCACATGAAGAGTCATCGTGCGAGTTCCCATTAAACAGGACCTACATTTTCAGGGCACCATCTGCAGATAATGTTCTGGAACTGGCTAAAATTTTACATGAAAATGGAAAGGGGCAGATGTAGAAAAAGTGTGCTAACAGGAACATTTTTGCTGCCTAGAGCAATTAATTGAAATCCTTGCTTCATTTTCAAATCTGCCCCAAGTGTTGGGAGCTAAATAATAAATCAATCCCTGGTGTACATTTTCACCGCAAGAAGTGTGCACAAACATGAAGCGATGACAATTGTCTGCCACGTCAGTCTCAGTGTTGTTTTATTCTTTAAATTTTTAGTAATGACAATTTGCTAAAAAATTCCTGTTCAATTTCCCTGTGCTAGAACCTTGTTAAATGACATAAAATCCATTGAGTGGATCTGTTTGGAGAATATTCAGAACATATAATAGACTACTGTTGGCCAACCTCCTATGCTTCACTTAAGCCTTATATTGTCTTTTTTCAATTGAAACTTTACAATTCAACGTGAAGATGTCACCCAATCCTCGAAGGAAGACAATGCAGCTGCTTGATAAATTGTTTGCTTTTCCTTATGATGTGTTTACAGATATGATAATATCCAGCGTTCCAAAATGCAGCTCTCTATCATAGTTACAAATGATGGTGTTTTATGTGACTTTGTGAAAATATTCAATTGCACCACTTGTTTTATCCAGCCTATGTATTACACAGTAATTTAGTAAATACTAATGATGCCATAGCTTCATAAAGATAAATATATCATTATCTGAGCACTTACTTTAACAGCAGCCATGTCATGCTATAAATATAAAAGGCCAACTGCCAACTTCACTGCAAAAGTCCTGGCACAAGGTCACAAAGTGGGGCTATTCACTAAAACTGGAGAGTGCACAAATCTGGTGCAGCTCTGCATGGAGACTAATCAGCTTCCAGGTTTTATAGCCATAGCTTAATGGGACAAGCTAAAGTTAGAAGCTGATTGGCTACAGAGCTCAGCTTCATCAGATTAGTATCATTGCTAAAAGAAAGGAATATACTGATTATAAGAAAATACATACTCATGGATAATCCATCCTTCATACTACAAGATACAGGGGAATCTTCCCTCTAGTACTGACAACCAAAAGGTGCACTATAACCCTGTTTTTACTATCATATGAGATCCTACCACTGAAGGCCACAAACAGTGGTTAGGGGGGGAATCTAATGACTGACTCCTGACTAGCCAGCATAGTCTTCCTCTGGATCCAGCAACACTCTTTGATCCTGATGGTCTTCCTCTTCATAGAGTAATCCTTATAAATTATCACTGTTGGTCTTACTTTAGATCCAGTAACAGTTGTAATTTCTATTTAGCGTATTCAGTGACTGCTGGTTGGACTGATGACCTTTGGAGATGCCACTCAGTCCCTACTGGTCTTCCTTTATATCTGTAACACTTGTAGATCCCACTTAGTCACTGTTCGTCTTCTTATAGATTCAAGAACCCTGGAAGATTCCACTGGTCTTTCTCAGGATCCAGTAACCCTTGCAAATCCCACACAAACACTGCTGTTCTTCTTTTAGATTCTGTAGGACCTAGTAACCCTTGAAGAAACCGCTAAATCACTGCTGGACTTCCTCTGAATTCAGTAACCCCTGTAGATCATACTCAGTTATTGCTGGTCTTCTTCTAGATCCAGTAACCCTTTTAGATCACACCCATTCACCTCCGGACTTCTTTTAGATCCAGTAATGTATTCTAGTTCTAGTAACCCTTGTAGATCTCACTCAGTCACTTCTGGTCTTCTAGATCATGTAATCTTGGTAGGCTGCTGTCAGTCAATCTTTGAAGGTATCGTAATGGGACAGATTTACTAAAACTGGGGCACACAGAATCTGGTGCAGCTGTGCATGGTAGCTAATCAGTTTCTAACTTCAGCTTGTTAAATTAAGCTTTGGCAATACAACCTGGAAGCTGATTGGTTTCTTTGCAGAGCTGCATCAGAATGTGTGTGCCCCAGTTGAAGTAAGTCTCCCTCAATATGTCTTTCTCCAGATACTCTCAAATATGTCTCCGGCCTGTCCATAAACCCTTTATAAAAAATTAGAGCAGATTTCTAAATTTGTTCCTAAATTGTCTCTAATTATCTTGTATTAAATTTAATTGTTATAATCTTCACATAGAAGGCCCAGCTCCCATTTGTGCCAAGTACAGAGAAATATGATGATACAAACCAGATTACAATTTAGATCAAACACTGAAAGATTGTAATATCAGCTGAAAGCCTAGATCTGGAAGCTGTGACCCCATAATTGATGCTATATGTAATACCGATTACTTCACAGTGAGATGCTGAAAACTCATTATTCCTTATAAAGCAGTTATTAAATCATAAACAATCATATTCACTGGGATCCTCATAACTTTGAAAATTGTGCTGTTCATTGCTCTGTCTAAAACCAGTGCTGTATTCAAGAGTACAGTGTTTGACCTCACAGTCTCAGTACTCAGAATTACTAAATCTCTGCAAAAAAATCCATGTACCAACCAGTCATTACTCATCTAAGTACTGATATTCAGTAATTTGAACTGTTTATTGCCACAGTCTACTGCTTTTTGCATTGTTCCACAATCAGTAGGAGAAAGATCAGAGTGCGAGAAGCGTTTCCTTTAATAACGTGCACAGAAAAAGGTTGAAATTAAAACACATTTCTTTGGGAAACATAGGACATTCCCATATCTTCTCTACAGCAATTCGGCAAAGCATGTTATTGTCCATAGGACCCAGTGTGATTCAAATCATTTTTCTATCAATTAAAAGTGAAATTGGCTTCTCTTTGATTGTAACATACTTTTCCTTTTTTTTCTTTCCTGATGTGTTGTATGAATTACCTGGGTAAAGGCTGAAGACAATGTATTAGGGATTTCAGCTACACTATTTGCCCAGAATAAAGGCACATATAAGTCTCTGAATTGCAGTCATATAAAATAATCTTACTTCTCTTCTTTCATCCCCTTCCCTCTGCTTTTTTCCAACAGTTTCCCCAAAAATCTTGAATATCTCTTCAGACATTACAGTGAATGAGGGCAGCACAGTGACTCTGCGATGTTTGGCTACTGGCAGACCTGAACCTGCTGTGACGTGGAAGCACTATCACGAGAAATGTAAGTACAGCATGAAAAGTGAGTGTGGTAATTCCCAAGTCTCTGACATTGTATCATATTGTTTCTTCAGTTAGTGTATGTAGGCACAGTGGGGTTCGTGAGGACGTCGATGACGAAACGCGTGGGGCGGGGCTTGATTGATGTGACATCATTACGTTTCCCAGCGAACTACTGCGCATGTGCCGAGTGGCTGGGTTCGTTGTATTGTGATTCCTATATGCTGTTAATGCTGGTGTCGGCTGGGACACCTCTTTGATGTCTGGTATTACCCTTTCGGATACGATTAAAGTGATCCCTTGGAGAAGTGGATTTCCTCAGTGGTTTTGTATAAAGCATTGCCTCATTGAAATTGGTCAGCTGGGTTCTGCAGAATATTACTCCTTGAAGAGACATCCATGAATGGTTCATTACTCCGTTTATACCATCACCCCCAGAGCAACATATGCTTCTGTTTTTTATAGCTCTGGTGAGTTTATTTAGTGCTTGTGGTGGTGGACTGTCACAATTTGGTGCACTTTTTATTCAGATTTTTATCACACATCCCAATTTGGACTTTTTTTGGACACTTTTTATTTTTATTATTCACTTTGATAGTATTTATATATTTTTTTGTTCACAGGTATAATTGTATATTTATTTACTAGCGCAAATTATTTTTGTGTTGTTTTTACACTGTATTTATCTTATGGTGGATTTTGCAGCTGGTATATCAGTTAATGACCTACATTTTTTTCCCTAGGCGCCATTATATTTATTTATTTTATACAGTGGGGTTTATTTACTAAAGCTGGTTCACTCAGAATCTGGTGCAACTGTGCATGGTAGCCAATCAGCTTCTGACCTCAACTTGTTCAGTTATGCTTTGGCAATAAAACCTGGAAGCTGATTGGTTTCTATGCAGAAGTGCACCTGATTTTGCACTCTCGAGCTTTAGTAAATAAGCCCCAGTGTGTGAGAGTATCAATTGTGACAGGTGATTGTTTCTTATGATGGCAGGCCAAAAGTACAGCAAGCAACTTAAGAGTATCTGGTGCTATGTGAAATGTGGTTACAGCCCAGCCTAAGAATGTCATTGACTCCATTTCTCAGTGTCCATCCTCATTTCAAGTGATCTGTCCCCCTGAAACAAGCATCCTGCCATTGTCCATCACCCTCTGTATCCTGGCAGCCCGCATCAAATGCACAGCATAGGCGGCCACTCAGCAATTGCCCTGTGCACTTTGGAAACTTGATTGACCATTGCATAGGGTGATTACTGAGTGGGTGTCTTGGCTGTGCGCTTACCGTGGGATGCCGGGATGCTGGGGACTGATGAGCCACCACTCAATGTTTACAGTGCACAGCAATGGCCAGGCAGAATACCTTGAGATGCTTGCATTCATTAAAAAGCCCAAGCAAAGGAGGAGGGATGGATGCCAGACTTTCACTTGGACCAGATGCAGAGGGCAAGGTAGAATATCTTAAAACTACTATGCTGCTGCTGCTGCACATATTACTTTGCACTGTATGGATTACTTGATTCTGACCATTGCAGTCTGTGTGTTATGAAAGCTTGACCCCTATATTCTGTACTTTAATTCATTTTGACCTCTGCAATCTGTGTGTTTTTGCCTCTTGAACTCTTCACCCTGCATTACACCCTCCTGATCTCTGCTCTCTGTGCATTATACCCTTGTGTCCTCTGTCCCGTGTGTGTTACACCCTCCTGATCTCTGCTCACTGTGCATTATACCCTTGTGTCCTCTGTCCCGTGTGTGTTACACCCTCCTGATCTCTGCTCTCTGTGCATTATACCCTTGTGACCTCTGTCCTGTGTGTGTTACACCCTCCTGATCTTTGCTCTCTGTGCATTATACCCTTGTGTCCTCTGTCCCGTGTGTGTTACACCCTCCTGATCTCTGCTCTCTGTGCATTATACCTTTGTGTCCTCTGTCCTGTGTGTGTTACACCCTCCTGATCTCTGCTCTCTGTGCATTGTACCCTTGTGACCTCTGTCCTGTGTGTGTTACACCCTCCTGATCTTTACTCTCTGTGCATTATACCTTTGTGTCCTCTGTCCTGTGTGTGTTACACCCTCCTGATCTCTGCGCTCTGTGCATTATACCCTTGTGATCTCTGTCCTGTGTGTGTTACACCCTCCTGATCTCTGTGCATTATACCCTTGTGTCCTCTGTCCTGTGTGTGTTACACCCTCCTGATCTCTGCTCTCTGTGCATTATACCCTTGTGTCCTCTGTCCTGTGTGTGTTACACCCTCCTGATCTCTGCACTCTGTGCATTATACCCTTGTGTCCTCTGTCCCGTGTGTGTTACACCCTCCTGATCTCTGCTTTCTGTGCATTATACCCTTGTGACCTCTGTCCCGTGTGTGTTACACCCTCCTAATCTCTGCTCTCTGTGCATTATACCCTTGTGACCTCTGTCCTGTGTGTGTTACACCCTCATGATCTCTGCTTTCTGTGCATTGTACCCTTGTGTCCTCTGTCCTGTGTGTGTTACACCCTCCTGACCTCTGTTCTCTGCGCATTATACCCTTGTGACCTCTGTCCTGTGTGTGTTACACCCTCCTGATCTCTGTTCTTTGTGCATTATACTCTCTGATCTCTGCGCTGTGTGTGTTACACCCTCCTGACCTCTGCACTCTACATTACAAACTTCTGACCCCTGCACACTGTACTTTATACCCTCCTGACCTCTGCAATCTGTGTTTTCCCCTCCTGACCTCTGCACTCTGTACCTTATACCCTACTGATCTTTGCACCATATATATGACCATTCACCACCACGCACCAAGTGCGCTGCATTATTTCTAATGTTCATGCAGCTCAGCTGTTGCAAAGCATGTTAAAAATGGGGCATTATTTTTAGGGTGGCTACAAATTGGGGTGTGGTTTTGTGGTTTAAATGCAGGTGTGCACAGTAGGTGTTCTTGGGTTTCATTCTGAAAATCTGGTAACCGTAGTCCAACAACAACACACTAAATTGAGATTGAGATAAAGCTGCATCGGGAAATGGCCAGTGCAGTGGATTTAGTTACCTTCATGATATCCAAATCTGACAGACATCAGTTCAGAGACCATAGAAGTGACTGAATACATACAAAGTGAATTTGAATACATTTTTCAGTGCAGCACCCTAAGGATCTTTGCACACAGGCAGCATATGGGTGTATGTAAAGCAGAAAGCGTTCTATTTTTGTATTCGCCTGTACGTTGTACTTGTGTTTATCCTAGCACCGCTGTATACCTGAGTACAGCAGCACACAGCTGTTCATGTGTATAGAAGGCTCTACACTGCAACAGTGCTGCCTTGACAGGGGAAAGTCGCTTGCATTTAGATTGAGCGGGTCAGCATCCTTGTGTGCAAGGAACCAAACAATTCCATCTTTTAGGTCATGTTTTCTAACTGGACACCAGCGTGAGCCGCCCCCAGACTGGCTGATTATTATCACAGAATGTCTAAATCTTTCCCTGTTTGTATTCCACGTATATATGAGCATCTTTGGTCTCAAACTGGATGCCATGAGCAGTTTAGACATCACACCAAATCAATACACAGAATTGACCCTTGGGGAATGTTCCTGCTCTGTGCATCCTTGATATGCTACATATGGTACTAAGATGAGATCAGGTGAGATTTGATGTGCTAAGGTTGCTATTTGGTCTCTGCCTTGCCTTAATGTGGTTGTAAGCCCTTACATATACCCAGTGAAGTGACTGGCCTCCTCTAATACACAGAGATTAAACAAATCCTCATACATAGGTTTTACCTGTTTATCTGCAGTCTTCTCTAATAGCCATTCAGAGTGCAGAATTTATACACCTTGACTGAGCTGTCAGAAAAATGAGGGCAGAGAGCTAAAATTACATTCTGCAGATCTCAGTGAGGAGAGCTTTGAGAGCTGATTGGAAGGAAGAGACCCCCCGCCCTTCACACACCGCACAGGAACAGAGCTGAAGCTGTCAATCAGCTGGAACTCCCTCCCGTGTCACCATTTATTCACTTGGTGTCTGGAAAACTTGTCAGAAGTGATTCATGCTGATAGCAGAGAAACAAAGCAGCAGACAGAAATAACATTTAGTGTTCTTATTTGAGAGAAGTACACAATATAGAACAGTGGTTCTCAACCTGTGGGTCGCGACCCCTTTGGGGGTCAAACGACCCTTTCACAGGGGTCCCCTAAGACCACCAGAAAACACATATTTCTGATGTGTAAAGAGCAGCTACTGTGTAGAAAGCAGCTGCTGTGTTGAAAGCAGCTACTCTGTTAAAAGCAGCTACTGTGTTGAAAGCAGCAGTATTGGAGGTAAAACGACACTCATGAATTATAATTACTGGGTAAATAATTTTATGGTTGGGGGTCACCACAACATGAGGAACTGTATTAAAGGGTCACGGCATTAGGAAGGTTGAGAACCACTGATATAGAGGGATATGCTTTCCTCATATTTCATGTCTGAGGTTTACAGCCACTTTTAGATGTGAGTGCAGCTCTGCATAGTGGCAGGGTAGCGCCCCTTTTTGGTGGCTCAGCTGGAGGCATAAAGCTATAATGGGCTTTTTTTTCTGATGTGAATTGGTGTGAAGATTCTTCTTCCGTTCCCCAGGTGGTCTGTTTTAATTGGAGCATAATATTTAATCTTGGTAATTATAACAAGCAGCTTCACAGCAAGGTCAGCTAACGAGGGACACAGGGGATGCTAGGATTGTTATTACCATGAAGGCACATCAACAACATTTTCACATTACCCCCATCCTTCCTCCTTCGTTATAATATGTGTTGGCATGTCTTATTCCTCCAACACCTCCAAAGGGGCATCTCTGTAGTATAACTTATGTATCCTCACCGAGGACCCCGGAGTGATGAATCCAGAGGAGATGTGTGCCCAGACTGGAAGTGACACAAAGAACATATATTGATTTTGTACACATGCAGGTGTCGCCGTAAGCTTCCTATTCTATCTTCTCTTGGCTGCTTAATTAGCTCTTCTAAGCGCTCCTCACATTTAAATAAAAGTCTCATTTTACCCAACCTAAGAAGGACATGAACATTTGCATATTAAGTGTAAGAACTAATTAAAACTCTACACATTTCTATTTCCACATTCCTATCTTGGTAAGTTCCCCTGAGCTGCTGGCATTGCACAGCCTGTCCCCATTCTGTCACTTGCTGAAGTCACAGAGAGAGGAGGGGAGGCAGCCAGACATGGGGTAAAAGTTTGAGGGGACAGAAGAACCTGGAACTCTAGTGACATAATAAGCGCAGGGAGAGCAAGGAACAGGATAAATGGAGAGTTTGTTAATGAATACAATCAGTGACAGTGGCACTGGCTGCTTCCAGGCTCAGGGCTGAAATGAAGGGGAAGATTCAACGTCCTATAAATTCAGCACCAGTGACAGGGTACGATACCCCCTGCATTCCCCCCCTCGTGGAATCAAGATGCTATTTATATGCAGATAATGGTAGAGGGATGTATTCCCAGCTCAGCACTTCACGGGAGCTGTGACTCACCACAGAGCGCCAACTATACTGTGAAACCTTCGCCTGCCATCTTCAATGCATTATTTACAGAGATGGAGGCTGTATGATGCCGGAATAGCACAGCACGGCTTGCAGATGTTCTGTCAGCCTGTCTGCGCCGGGCATGGCTCAGTGCAATAGGCTGGCAGGAGCCGGACCAAGGAGATTTATCAGATGGTTGGACAAGTCTAGTGCTGCGTAGGTGTCTCATGTCTTGACTGTAAGTCAAGAATAGATCCTTCCAGTTCTGTCATTCACCCGACAGAAGGAGATTTTCACATGAACTAAGGAATGATTGACTGATCTCCCATTAAAACACTAAGCATCAGCCTACAGAAATCCTCCACAGGCTTCACCTGTTTGCTGCCACATGTAATCCAGATCACAGATACAAAACCTTTCTATTTGGCACCCTAAGTCTAAGCGTGGGGCTCTGACTGACAGATCGTTCAGTATTTTGCTTTCCAGCAGATGAATGGGTGTGTCAATATATTAGGGAGAACATTTGGGGTCCTGACTCACAGCTTGTAATGGCAGGGTGAGATTAGAACTGTTCAACCATATAATACATGAATTCTGTACTGATTTTAGCCGCTTGATTGTGATTTCCTTTGTACTGAGACTGCCACACACTTCTTTATTAGGTCTGACCAGAAGCAGAATACTTACTAAACTCTCTCAATGGTCAGCCCTAAGTGCTCTGTTTGAATATTTACATATCTACGTAGCTAGTCAAATGGAAGAAAGGCACAAGTCCATCTAGTTCAACTAATAGAAAAATAAATAAATAGAAACAATGGAAAATCTCCATATACAGAATTCTGTACTCTCAGTTGATCCAGAGTAAGGCAAAAAACCCTATAAAGCATGGTCGAATTAGCTCCAACAGGGGAAAATAAATACTATCCTGATCCCCAATAGGGAATTGTGTAATGATTATTATTATGTTAGGGCTCACTTGTGCACATAGTATGTTGAATGTTGTTAGAGGGTTGCTAGAAGCCTGGGTGTGAGTGAGAGGGTTACTTCAGGTTAAGCTGGAGGGCTCTACAGGTCAGTCCTCTGGTACCTTCCCTTGCTCTAGAAGCTTGGAGAGGCTTCTAGAAGCAGTAGGCAGAGGTGAGTAGGGGCTGATCTGCATATTTATGGGAGTCTGACTAATCCCAGGCAGGAGGCTTGGCAGTGTGACAAACTGGCCCATATGACAGAGCCTGTTCAGCAGGAGAGCCAGGTGGAAGATGGATGTCTGAGGAGCTGCTGTGTAGCCTGGGAGGGGGCCTCAGAGAAGAGGAGTTCTGCCTCCAGGATAGAGGTTGGAGGAAGGAGGAAAGCTGAAGGAGGGAGCTCCAATGTCCTGTAGTCCCCCGGGGAAGGGCAGCCTGCATAGCTTGGAGAGGAACCAGTCCACCTAGAAGGCCTGAAAGCAGTTCTATCCACAGCTGCAGGACAAGGACAGTGTGAGTACCCCTATACCCCCAGGGCCTATAAGGGAGAAGTCTGCTAGATGTAAGTTCTTAGCAAGTCTTCAGGGGACAGTTTATTGCCTACCCTATCCCTTGTCCTGGAATCAGATACTGTAGCCAGGTGGGATGGTATTTTGTTCACAAAGGGGACTCAGAGCTCCTGTAAGTTGTCACTTTGCTGAAAATTCACATCTGGAACACGGAATCCCTAGGAGAGGATTACACTGCTAAAGACTGTTGTGGTTCAGACTGGAATGCAGTCAAATATCTGTAATTTTTGCAGTACGATAGAGAAGGAATCCAACCTCATTTCGTTGTTCTTCAGTCAAGTTAGGCATCCCATAACCCCTTTACCTAATCCAAGTTGAATTCCCTAATAAATCCCTAGTAAATGCAGGAAATAAAGGGGACCCAAAACCAGCAGCTCTCAAGGGGGTAGCGCTATATTATTATTATTATTATTATGGATTTATATAGCACCAACAGTTTGTACAGTGCTTTAAAAAGTATAGGGAATCAGTAGAGTTACAGTACAAGAGTAACCCTGCTTTTGAGAGATTACAGTCTTAAAGTGATTGTAAAGCTTTCTTAAAAAAAAAAATAAAAATAAAAGACAGGAAAAAAAACACATTGTATACTTACCTGCTCTGTGGTTCTGCACAGAACAGCCCCAATCCTCCTTTTCTGGGGTCCTCTCCTGGTGTTCCTGGCTCCTCCTCTCTTCTGGATGCCCCCATAGGAAACCACTTCCTATGGGGGCACTTGCGCATGCTTGATCCCGGGCTGTTGGCGTCTGTTCAGACACACAAACTTGCACAGCGTTCGATCAAGATCAGGCTCAGGTAAGTATTTAGGGGAGAAGGGTTGGGGGCATGCTACTATTAAAAGGTTTTTACCATAAAGTGTTACTAAAACCACAACAGTAAAATCAGTCTGTATATGCAGTAAAGCATTCTTGTTATACTAACTGTGGAACCTGAGGGGTTAATCCTCTGCATTGTGTAAAAACGCTTTTTGATTCCAACTTCTCTGATCCTCCCCTTCTTCATGTGTCCCCCTCTTAACTCTTGATAAGACATATTGTGTGGAGTCATCTGCCCATGCTCAGCTTGGTGTATTTTGGTAGAGAGTTTTTGTTTTTTTCTCTTGGGAGAGTGCATGTGATCAGCACAGGGCCAATCAGCACTGTCCAGACAGAAGTCAGGGGTTCTGCATCCTCCCAGAGCAGAAAGAAAACTCCTCCTACAAGCTTTAACCAGTGCTCTGCTGAACACTGATAGAAGTCACAAGACTGCTATAACTGCTGATGAGAAAAGGTATTTAACAGTTTATATTTACTAAAATAATTGCATTTCCATGTTCTGTGTACTGTGGGAGACCAGATATAGTGGATGCAGGGTCCTGGGTTTAGTAACACCTTAATGCAGAGAATAATTACCTTAAAGTAGAGAGATGAGCTAAATAGGGTGTTCACCTGCCGAAGCGAACTTCTGGCTGCTGCCGGAAGTTATTTAATTATTGGCGGTAGTAATACAAATGACCAGTTCTCACTGTATGGGTCACCAGGGCCTGTGCTTCCACTAGGCAGTTGCCTAGGGCGCACTAGCACCTAGGGGCGCTTGGGCACAGCAAAGGCCACCACTTTCTCTGTGTGGCCTATGGACCTCTTGTATGAATTCTTCATTTCTCTCCTCATACACAGGGAATGATGGTATCTTTACTCTGCACAATTGTCTCATAGCCTGTCCACACACATGACCATGTAGTATATATATATACATATATATATATATATATATAACAGTATTCCATGTAGCAGTGAAGTGTCGGCTCCCTCTAGGATGGGAAGTGAGGATATTAGCCCAGGTCCCTAGGTGGTCAGCAGTCTCTGATTGGAGGATTGGTCCATACATCTCCGGTACACACACTGGCACACATGATCCTCCAGCTGTAACAGGGAGTTGGCTAGTGACCGAATGGGGTGTGTCCAGCACTGGCTTTGCCTTCTTTTACACAGCTGGAGACAATCAATAGACAGGGGTGTGCACTGGTTGCAGGGTTAACCCTTTGTGAGTAGGATGATCGGGGCCCGATGTGTATGAGAGGGAAGTGGTGTAGTGCTGGTTAGGTCCTGTCCTCACTGAGAGCTGCAGCCTGGACTCCGCACCCTGGCAGGAGTCATCAGAGGTGAGCCGAGCCTAGGAGGATGACGGGTCATGGAGGTGACAGGAGGAGGATGGGGGCGGACAATATCATGTGGGACGCCGCCACGCCATGAATAATTCTTCAGCTGAGGAGAGGGGCGGCGGAGGGGGAGGAAGAAAGGACAGAGAAAGATGCTGGGTGTCTGGGGCCAGTGTAGCAGCATTCAGCAGTGTTCCTCTCAGTCCCTTACTGCAAGCCGGTTGGCGGCTGCTGATCACTGTGGATTTTTGTAACTCTGTCTCTTTTTTTGTTTTTGTTTCTCTGATTGGTTAATATAGTTAATATATATTTGGTTAATATATATTTTGTCTTTAATATTGGTGCTGGTGGCATCTTATGACACTTAATTTTGCAAATTAAAAGACATTTAGCAATTTCATGTTTTGTTGATTTAATATTTTCTGCTGTTTTTAAAATGTTTTATTTATTTATTTGTTTGTTTATTTATTTATTTGGCCGGGGGAAGGGGGGGGGAGGCGCAAGTGGCTGGTCTTTTCTAGGGCGCAAAACAGTCTAGCACCGGCCCTGTGGGTCGCAAGTGTATTTGGTTACTAGGACACAAGCAACCGCCTGCCTCCTAGAAAACAAGGACACTGTTTATTTACTACATAATTTTTAGTCACCCCACCCAGACCCCTACGTCCATCGGGCCAGGGATGTGGGAAGAGAGCCTTGTCCTCATCAACACAGGGACAAGGTGTTCTGCCAAAGGGGTCCCCTGGCCTGGTATGGTTCGGAGGGGGGGGGGGCACACACTTGCAACGCCTTTCCTTTGTCCTTTGTTAGTGCTATTTGGCTCCTGCCCGGCTGCACACACCAGTTCTGTCGGTGGAGGGCCTCCCATTAGGTTGTATATCACTTGCCTAGCTACATCTTTCCTATCAATTGTAGCCTTTCTGAGCTGCAAAAGGAGGGAAGCAGGCAAACCTGTAGATTCTCTTTTCCTCTCTAGTCCATAGATCCACCTTTTCCTCCCCAGTTTATAGACCGTCTTTTTCTCTCCTGCCCATTGATCCATATGATATTCTCCTCCCAGAGGTCACCTATACTCCCCAACTCATAGATCCATTTTAGATCTTTTTACCCATCGATCCTTTTTTCCTCTTCTGCCCAGAGATCAAAATTATATCCTCCCCCATAGGTTTTCTGTACTCCCCAGCTCATAGATCCATTTTATATCCTCCTCAGTGCTCATATTATAGATCCACCATATCTCCTCCCCCATAGGTCACCTGTGTTAGCTAGCTCATAGATCTTTTTAAATCCTCTTACCCATATATTCCTTTTTCCTCTTCTGCCCATAGATCTTAATTATATCCTCCCCCATAGGTCACCTGTACTCCCCAGCAGATACAGTCAGGTCCATAAATATTGGGACATCGACACAATTCTAACATTTTTGGCTCTATACACCACCACAATGGATTTAAAATGAAACGAACAAGATGTGCTTTAATTGCAGACTGTCAGCTTTAATTTGAGGGTATTTACATCCAAATCAGGTGAACGGTGTAGGAATTACAACAGTTTGCATATGTGCCTCCCAATTGTTAAGGGACCAAAAGTAATGGGACAGAATAATAATCATAAATCAAACTTTCACTTTTTAATACTTGGTTGCAAATCCTTTGCAGTCAATTGCAACCTGATGTCTGGAACGCATAGACATCACCAGACGCTGGGTTTCATCCCTGGTGATGCTCTGCCAGGCCTCTACTGCAACTGTCTTCAGTTCCTGCTTGTTCTTGGGGCATTTTCCCTTCAGTTTTGTCTTCAGCAAGTGAAATACATGCTCAATCGGATTCAGGTCAGGTGATTGACTTGGCCATTGCATAACATTCCACTTTCCCTTAAAAAACTCTTTGGTTGCTTTTGCAGTATGCTTTTGGTCATTGTCCATCTGCACTGTCAAGCGGCGTCCAGTGAGTTCTGAAGCATTTGGCTGAATATGAGCAGATAATATTGCCCGAAACACTTCAGAATTCAACCTGCTGCTTTTGTCAGCAGTCACATCATCAATAAATACAAGAGAACCAGTTCCATTGGCAGCCATACATGCCCACGCCATGACACTACCACCACCATGCTTCACTGATGAGGTGGTATGCTTAGGATCATGAGCAGTTTCTTTTCTTCTCCATACTCTTCTCTTCCCATCACTCTGGTACAAGTTGATCTTGGTCTCATCTGTCCATAGGATGTTGTTCCAGAACTGTGATGTTGTTTGGCGAGTTTGCCTTCCTGTTTTTGAGGCTCACCAGTTGTTTTCCGTGGTCTTTTGGGCCTTTTGGTGTTGCTGAGCTCACCGGTGCGTTCCTTCTTTTTAAGAATGTTCCAAACAGTTGTTTTGGCCACGCCTAATGTTTTTGCTATCTCTCTGATTGGTTTGTTTTGTTTTTTCAGCCTAATGATGGCTTGCTTCACTGATAGTGACAGCTCTTTGGATCTCATCTTGAGAATTGACAGCAACAGATTCCAAATGCAAATAGCACACATGAAATTAACTCTGGACCTTTTATCTGCTCATTGTAATTGGGATATTGAGGGAATAACACACACCTGGCCATGGAACAGCTGAGAAGCCAATTGTCCCATTACCTTTGGTCCCTTAACAAGTGGGAGGCACAAATGCAAAGTGTTGTAATTCCTACACCGTTCACCCGATTTGAATGTAAATACCCTTAAAATTAAAGCTGAGAGTCTGCAGTTAAAGCACATCTTTTTTGTTTCATTTCAAATCCATTGTGGTGGTGTATAGAGCCAAAAATGTTAGAATTGTGTCGATGTCCCAATATTTATGGACCTGACTGTAAATCCATTTTATATCCTCTTTCCCGTAGATCTTCTTTTTCTCTCTCACCAAAGCCATGTCATATTCTCCCACCCATATGTCAGCTATCTGGTGATTAGAAAATAGCTGGGTGTTGTGGGTTTTTGTGATCAATAGCAGGACATTGCACGTAATACACAATCATTATCAATCACAGGATACATCAGCAGGGATCAGGCCATAGTGATTGGTCCTCAGAGTCTACTTTCTACTTTAGTGGCTCATAACAATGAACATTGCTGCAAATTACCTGCTTGAATATACATGCAATTTTTCTAGTTTTAGAGAAGGGAATTGTTAAATATTCTCTAGGTTTTTTTTTTATTTCCTGCTGCCTGTGCTTGGCAGATACTGTATTCCTTTATTTTCTGTCCTGGAAAAGCAAGAGGAAGTTAGATTAAGTCTCTTCACACTAAGAATATTTTTTTAGACAGTTGTCACTGGAACAGTTGTTCTGATTAGAAGAGTTCCCCTCAACTCCTGTAGCAGTAACAACTGTTAAACTAAGAGTTCCATCACTCCATCAACAAGGAAAACAAACTTTTTAGAACTTGAGATACTTTAAAGCTGCTGTATTATTTCCCATAATGCCATGCTATTGGAAGTCTGGCACTGTGCTGTGTAATCACACGCAGAGCCGGTGCTAGACTATATTGCGCCTTAGGCAAGACCAGCTACTTGCGCCCTCCCCCCCCCCCCCAAAAAAAAAAAAAAATAATCAATGAATTAATTAAACATTTAAAAAAAAATTGTAGAAAATATTAAATCAACAAAACATGAAACTAATACATTTCTTTTAATTTGCAAAATTAAGTGCCATAAGATGCCACCAGCACCAATATTAAAGACAAAATATATATTAACCAAATATAAATTAACTATATTAACCAATCAGACAGAGAAACAAAACAAAAAAAGAGACAGAGTTACAAAAATCCACAGTGATCAGCAGCCACCAACTGGCTTGCAGTAAGAGACTGAGTCTGAGAGGAACACTGCTGAATGCTGCTAAACTGGCCCCAGACACCCGGTGTCTTCCTCTGTCTTTTCTTCCTCCCCCTCTGCCATCCTTCCCCTCAGCTGAAGGATCATTTATGACGTGGCGGCTTCCCACACAATCAGTCAGCATCCTCTCCCCTCACCCTGACCATTGTCTGCCCCCTCCTCCTCCTGTCACCTCCATGACCCACCATCCTCCTAGGCTCGGATCACCTCTGATGGCTCCTGAGGGGTGCGGAGTCCAGGCTGCGGCTCTCAGGGAGGACAGGCAGCCTCCCAGCACTACACCGCTTCCCTCTCATACACTTCGCACCCCGATCATCCTGCTCACAAAGGGTTAACCCTGCAACTAGAGAACACCCCCGTCTATTGATTGGCTCCAGTTGTGTAGAAGAAGGCGGAGCCAGTGCTTCGGTCACTAGCTGAATCCTTGTTACAGCTGGAGGATTGTGTGTGCCAGTGTGTGTACCGGAGATGTATGGACCAATCCTCCAATCAGAGACTGCTGACCACCCGAGGTCCTGGGCTAATGTCATCACTTCCCATCCTAGGGGGGGCCGACACTTCACTGCTACATGGAACACTGCTTATATACTATATATATATATATGTACTGTATATACTAAATGGTCATGTGTGTGGACAGGCTGTGAGACAATTGTGCAGTAAAGATACCATCATTCCCAGTGTATAAGGAGAGGGGGACTCTGCAGAGAAATGAAGAATTCATGCAAGAGGTCCATAGGCCACACAGAGAGTGGTGGCCTGTTACAGGCCTTGATCACACTATTATCCTGCCAGAAGATAACGCTGCTGTACCATCACTACCACTTCTGCAGTTTTCCCATAATGTCGTGTACAGGAGACATTTATTAGGTACACCAATATTTTGGTTCCTCAGCTTAAAGTCACCATCCTCTCTTGGTTGCCCATTCTCTGTTTCCAGATTTTGTGTACCATGAGTGAAAAATGCCTTCACTTCTGACCACAGGAAATGCTGCAGAGGAGGTAAAACACTGGAGTCTGCAGGAGGACATTATGGTTAATGACAGGGTAGGATGGAAAAGCTGGTGTTTACATCTGCAAGATCATTGGCTTCATCCAACCTGGTATTCTCAGTGAAGCCATGTGCTCATCCGTAGGGTCCTGTATGTGCTTTTCATATGACTGTTGTCTCTTCTCCTCCTACAGCTCGTGGATTTGTCGGTGATGATGAGTATCTGGAGATTATAGGGATCACCAGGGAGCAGTCAGGACTATATGAATGCAGCGCTGCCAATGAGGTGTCCACACCTGATGTCCGCAGAGTCAGAATCACAGTCAACTGTGAGTGACATCTTCTTCTTTTGCTATTATAGCAAAGACGTACATGAAAGAGGCTGAGAAATGTCTGACAGTGTATATCTGTGCCTAGCAATTTATTGTCATCTAAAAAAAAAAAATAATTCACAGAGGACTCTAAAACCCAAGAGGTAGAATCCATATATACATCATATACCAGCAAAGACCATCTACAAGGCATGACACATACAAGCATGTGCACTACAGTACTATATGTTAGCAGGCGCAGTCTATACTGTATGTGTGTGTTGATATCATCCCCTATGCCCTTCAGCACAGAGGGCTCTTTGAGAGGGGTAGGAGATAACATTGCAGCTTATATATGATATTAGCCCAAATATGTGCAATTCACTTGGTTAGTGATGGCATAGGGATCTTAAAAAGACACTTCCCCAGAGTTCCCTGAGCACTTAAAACAATGCCAACGGTAGAAAACCAGAAGAGGGGGTGTGCTGTCTTCTCTAGGATTCTACCACTGGAGGAGGCTCTGTGTGGGACTTCTTCAGACACCCCTTGGGCCTGGAAGGTAAATATTAGTAAAGCACCCATTTATTTTTAAAACTGTTTAGTGTGTTTATTAAAATTTCATATTCATACCCACACACATTTGTTAATTTGTTAGTGGTCTGAAAAAACCCTAAACCCAGTTTACCAGGCAGTGGCCACCCACCTACCCTCCCAATACCTATCAGCATGGTTGGGAGCTTGCCCTTTTTTTATAAGAAACCTCTTTGAAAGCAGCCCCCAGTGCAGAAATGCATGTGGGCTGGTATCAACATTGTAAGGGGGGAACAGCAGGATTGCTGCTTTTTTTGCTATGGTGATAAGGCGGATAACAGGCTCATTAGCTCTGAGAGGGGGGCACTTTCTTATTTTTTTTTACATTGTAAACAGGTCCAACATGCTCTATAAGCAAGCATTTCATTTTCTATTGAAAAAAAAATGATTTGACTCCTCAACCAGGCACATTTTATTTAGAAACCGGTTGATGGAATGTCAGGTGACTGCACAGGCAAGTAAAATTTGTCTGAATAGGGTGAGTGTTACCGTAATGGCCTTCCCCTTTTGAAAAACAAATGTTGTTGAAAGTGAAGCAAAGTATTTTTTCACTGGGGAAAATGGTGGGTGAATGTTATGGAAGTCTTCCTAATTAAATCTTTGATAACCATGCCACATAATTATATAATCAATATGACTTTATGATTTGTGTGTCCATTTCATAGACCCTCCATACATTTCTGATGCCAGAAACACGGGAGCGTCTGTTGGACAAAAAGGCATTTTGCGCTGCTCCGCCCTGGCCGTTCCACTGGCTGAATTCCAGTGGTATAAGGAAGACACTCGGTGAGTCTGTGAGAATTCGGTATAAACTTTGTGAAATCTTATAATCCTTATTCTTAATTGGGGAAATGATGTGTGCTAGCAATACATTACAGGAACATCTGTAGATGAAGATTATAATTGGCTTTGACAATTGGAGATTAGTTAGGTTTTGTGCTATGAGTAGCCAGAAGAGCTGCCTTAAGCACTTCAGCAGGAGACAAAGGGCATAGAGAGGGCAGGACCTGCAATCTATGATGAAGAAGTAGTTCACCACTCATGGGTGGGGCACTCTTTGATTTTTTTGCCTTTGGTGCTAAAGGACCAGCCCTGTCCATTGCTATGTAAGATTGGATCTGAGGTGATATGTTAAAGAGGACCATGTGTGCAGATGTGACGCAGGACTCTGCTAGGACCTGAAGCAGAAGCATAGGGGATAGGGTGGGTCACCCCAGGACTTAGTCAATGGCTACAATGAGGGACAAAAAGAACTTTGGGCAGCAGTCACCTCTTATGTCTCATCACACAAGGAGGAAATGGATCCCAAACACCCAGAGTAACACAGACTTCTCCAGATCCATGTTCAGCTACACGGTGCAAGATCCTTTAAGCCAGCTAGGCAGCACTGTAGGTAAATTATTGAGCTGGTCATAGACTTCTCTTTCTGCGCTGGTTCCAGTACACTCTGTACAATGTCCTAAGCTTTCATGAATTCTGTCCAAGAGAGTCACCATGCCTCTGCATGAAAACCAGCCTTCATCTTATTTTGCCACACCCAGGTCCTCTTCCTGGGTCTTGATCTCGGCACAGCTTCCCCCATTGACAGGCAGGACAACTTCCAGGACCACTTCAGGCAGGCCTATTTCCTAGTCCAGGGCACATGGTAGACCCCACACAGGCTATTGGCCTAACAGGATAGATTACTCCAGCAACACCTCCCCAGGCCAGATCACAAGCATATCCTTCCGAGCATGCACCAGTTGTAAAAAAAAAACTCCTATTAATTGGCTGAAGGAAATATAATTATTCATATCTCAGTCTTACTGTGGAATCTCACACTAATGTCAAAGGTACCATTGACACCTACTGGCCGAAGAAAGAAACAACAGCTCCACTGAGTTTAGGGGAAACCAAGTGCCAAAATAAACTACAAATTCAGCTTTGGCTGACTACCACCAAGCATAGCTAAATTTAGGTGGTAGCCCCTCTTTAAGACAGGGTGCTACATGTCATTCTCTCCTCAAACACAATAAAGGTAAAAAATATCTAAATGTGAGAGTGGAAGGGGGAGAAGGCAGGGACAGGGAAGGTCCACTTTATTGCTGCTCTTTGGGCGTAAATCATTTTCTGAAGCTGTGTGACCACATCTCTGATTATAGAAGATTTCCTGGTCACACTATGCTGCTGAACTCCATTAAAATGGCCAAATATGCTGCATTCTCATTGAAGCTTGTCTATTCCATGGGTGGAACTGCTCATATAGACCAATGTAGGAAGAAGTGCTTCTTTACACTGTGGCACCAACAAAAAGCAGATCCAAAGGCAGCAAGTCTATGGGCTATGCACTCTTCTATAATCTAATATAAGGAGATAGAAGATCGATCAGAACATTTGGTGTAATTTGCTCTGGCCCTTCAGCTGAGAGTGAAAGACTGACAGAGGAGTGCTCCCTCCTCTGGAATGTGATGGAACAAGAGAAGCTTATAAATAGACGGCATCGCTGTTTATTTTTGGTCTCAGAATTGAATTCTTATCCAAGTACATTTCATAGTAATTTATAAAATATTAGCATCTTTAGTTTCTTTATTCATCTCTGATGCCAAATGAAGAACAGATGTTTCCAGTAGTGTGACTCTGATGTATGTAAAGTAGGCAGGCTCCCTGCTGCAGCATGCTGGGGGTTATCATGTACTAGATATATAACATCAGTAATACGATTATAGATTTATAACGTCTTTTGCACAGTATGTAATCAGCTACACATATGGTAATACGGAGGACTCATTACCTTGTAAAGATTAGCACATACGAATACCAGAAGCAGTTCTCGCTTGTGTTCCTGGAAAATGGCTGCAATGGAGATGCGTTCCCAATATATTTTCATTGGCTTGTGTAGGGGAACTATAGTTATGTGTGCAAAAAAACACAATAAACACTTCTTTATACCACCCAGTTCAGAAATTAAAGACTGCTTTTCAAAGCCTTCAAAACTGCTTGATGAGTCCCAGTGTATACCAACGTCCAGGTGTCTTTGGAGGGTATAACTAAAACTGCATGATGCAAAATCTGGAGCAGCTCTGAATAGAAACCCATCAGCTTCCAGATTTTATTGTCAAAGCTTAACAAGCTGAAGTTAGAAACTGATTGGTTACCATGCACAGCTGCACCAGTTTTAGTAAATCTCCCCCTTTGCCTCTGTTCCATAGTTTCAGCATACAGAACCTCAGAAACATTTCCATTATTATGAGATGTTGATGGGCAGAAGAGTGATGCCAGCCCTTTAGTGTGATGGTTATTTGGGAGGTAGTCAGACTTTGAAGCCTTTCCTGATAGAAACATGGAGTCTGCCACTGCGGACCTCTCCATCCTTAGAATGTTAATTACCTGGGTGTCTTGCTGACCCTCTGCTTTTACTAAACTAGAATGGGTATACAGACAAGGACATGTGACCTTTTAACATTATCCCTGTTCCAGGTTAATGATTCAGAAAGTATTGTGAGCCTTGAGGGTGCATACTGTGTTGCAGTTAGGTTACAGAAACAGGCTGAAGTGTAAGGACCTTTCATCTGTCGATACTTCACAGTTGATTGAGCTGGGAAAATTGAAAAAAAAGAACACTCACAAACATTGCAGTGAAATCACCTGAAAGTAGATATAAATCCAATCACTAAAATCTCTTTTAATGTTAATGTCATCCAGGTTCAATACTTTTAATTTGCAGCTTCCAATAATATAATCTCTGGTGATCCTGCAATGACGGTCCTTGTTCAAGCACTTCTTGTTAAAGGGTGGCAGTGTTCTGGCCCTGTCTCTAGACTGTGCTTCAGGGTTCACACTCTGCAACATGGGCTTCTGATGGAGACTACAAATGCCAACACACATTATGTAGGCATCATCCACTGGTGTCACCATCACTTCCAAAACTGACATGTGGCTGGCCTCTTCTCATATCTGTAATAAAATTGAATTGGTAATATTCATTCATCAGGATATATGGCGGTTTACATATTTGTGGTGTCCTAGGTCACACAATCACCCTTCAGAAGCTGTTGGCTGTACACAAGACATGGTTGTGTTTTTGGATCCAAGAGGGCTCATATCTACCCTGCTCATGTTAAAATGTAGATCTGATTATGCCACACCGAGGAACACACTGCCCTACCTGTGTCCAGGAAACTCTACCCATTATACTGGTGTAATGTCTGCCACCCTTTTATCTTTGGTCTTCCAACAATTCTAGTCTTGATGATGCCACACTAAGAATCCAACACATTGCCCTGCCCCTTGTCCAAGAGACTTTGCACATTATACAAGTGAAATGCCTGCCACCTTTCTATCCACCTTCTTCCAACAATTCTAGTCCTGATGATGCCACACTGAGCATCCAACACATTGCCCTGCTCCTGTTCAGCAGACGCTGCCCATTATACAAGTGAAATGTCTTCCAACCCTCCATCAGTGGCCTTTCAACACGTCTAGATCCAATGATGCTGTGCTAAGCGTTGGACACGATGCCCGGCCCCTTGTCCAGGAGATTCTGGAGAAATAATATAAACAAATAGTTTGAAACAGACAGATTATTACTATAGAGGCAGGATAGAACCTGCACAGCATTTCAGGAAGAGGAACTGCAGAAGTTGAAGGTTTTGCATGACTTGATAGTGACAGTAGGGAATCTGGCTACATCTTTCATGTCAATGAATCTTAGCATGCTGTGTCTGGTAACATGCGCACATCTCCAAGAAAGAAAAACTGACAAGTGATTTTTATTCAAATAGATTCTCTGCCAGAGCAAATGAATGTGTTCTGTATTCCTAGGAGACTTGAATTGTGATGAAATTTGCTTATATTCTACAGGTTATCTAACAACCTAGGTGGAGTAAGGATCGATAACAAAGATCACATGTCCGTTCTGACCTTCTTCAATGTATCTGAAAAGGATTATGGGAATTATACTTGTGTGGCATCAAATAAGCTGGGCAACAGCAACGCCAGTGTCATCTTATATGGTATGACGATAAGAAGAGCATCTGTGTTGCCTGTAGTGACTAATCAATTGTTAGCTTTGATTGCCTCTTGCACTGGATCAATGTGTTCTGGGCTCTAGTTGGTTAGTATGAGCAACTCTGCTGGTGTCTCCTGCTGAGAAGGGCAGCCATAGTAACAATCCACACTAGCCGCACGTCACAAGGCTGAACACTTAAGCTTTCTATCACCTACATATATTAGAGACCCTGTCACCATCCCGAGAGGAGAGAGATGTAAGCTGAACACAAATCACTTCTGTCTGTGTAGTCAATCAGATTTCAGACTTTGATTCAATTTCTGCTATACCCTGCATCCAGGTGGCAACAAATATTTCACACTCTTTAATAAGTCAGAGTCCTTTTGATTGACTAGCACATCCCCAAGATTAATAAAGCATATTTCTTAACTGCATCTACTAAAGGTGGGTACAATTTAAATATATACATTAAAAACAACAGGTTGCTATTTTAGATCCTCTCAATGTGTTTCAACTCTTACGGGGTCTTTGCTTCATCTAGTCCATCCTGTTGAAGCATTCTGCTGTATCGCGTCTGGTTGTCGTCTTGCAAATCTGTAAATGTTTTTTCCACAAGCAGCTTTAAAGATCCCAGATTAATGTAAACTATTTTCACTAGCTATCACTGATGAATAATGAACACTTTCTCTTGGCAGGACCGGGAGCTGTGCACAACACAAGCAGCTCTACCTCAGCTGCCTTGGCCATCATTTGCCTCTGGTTCTCCATCCTCTACTCCCTCAGCAAGTTTTGATGAAGAAGGTGACTGTGGAGATGGGGGGAGGTTTGGGATACCTTGAAGCCATGTGGAGCACCCCTCTCCCCTTTCCCAGGAAAAGACTTCATAGATATTTTGGAGGACCTTGCTACCCTCATCCTCCCTCGGGCTTGTTATCCTGCTGAAAGAAATCTTTCTTTTCTACACACTGACAGCCCCTACAGGCACCTCAGATGTGGAATGAGAGCCCGGGGGAACAATGGGGCTGGTTTCTTGTGTTGGTGTCTATGTCAGTCCCTGTGTTATGCTCCATAGGTCTTTTCAGATAAGGCAGGATGAGGTGAATGGATGGCTGGCTACATGGACAGTGGTCTTCACTGCATCAGTGGAATGGAGATCTCCTTCACCTGCATCATTGGCTCCACAGATACATTATACTTTTCTGGACACTGCAAAGGAGCTGTACATATAGTGGACCTACAAGAAATACTCAGGCTCTAGGAACGAGTGGGCAGATATTTTTGTGAAATTGTGCTGAGCTTATTATCCATACTGATCACTTGCACAGACCAGACTGTCAAATGCAGAGTACGGATCTCTCCAGTGCAATAGGATTACATGATCTATAAGAACATCTGTACGTTCCAAAGATCACCAGTGTCCCATTGGGTCTTCAGAGGCCCTTTACTGATCAGTTTCCATTCAGTCTGCAGCTTTGTGGGTTCTGTCTAAGTATGTTAACGGTGGATGCCGTGAGGGAGCCCTCTGACTCTGACAACCCATATTGGATAAGATGGACACTGGCACACACCTGTTGTCAAGCACACATTTACCAGCAGTCTTGTGTAAAGACTGAAGGTGATTATATTATACATGAAAGGATGTGATGGCCAACTGGACTATCAGAGACTCCTATGGTTCAAGAACAGATGACTACATTTCTTTTACACAGTGTTATTTTGCCAAACTGGATCCCCAACTGTTAGTGTCATTATTGTGGGACCTTCAATGTCAGGATATTGTTTTGGAAACTCATTTCTGACAACTGTGGGCTGATAGCCAGCCTGTAACTGCCGATTGCAACCCCTGCTATAACAATCACCCTGCCCTAGAATCTTCAGTACTATCCATCCATTGTTATCATTTAAAAATTGTTTGTAAAATATTAATGAAGCAACAGAAAGCTGGAGAGCATTGCCTCTCTAGAGTGATGGCTGAAACATTCCCCTCTACAGTAACCTCCAGCAACTTCTCACCTACATCTGTACATCATTTCAGCCATAATATGTCCCACAGATTTGTCATAGACATCATTTTAGTAATAGTCTGATCTATTCAGGGGAGCACGCTTCAAATTTCATGACACAATGAAATTTTTGGGATGTATTTATTTGGCTTTCATTTAAATCTTAGAAGGGAAGAATGTTTAGTTAAGACACAGCCGGATCGCTGCATGTTCCACAGCGTTTGTACATTTTTTCTAGATGAGGACAGTCAGATGGTTGTAATCCTGTGATGTGTCAATAAAGTCTGATATTTGTACCTGCGATCTTTCTTCATGTTCTGCAAACTAATGAGCCACAACAATAAAAAAGGCATGAAGGTTGTACAACTGTTACTGTTACAGCACATAGTAAAAGCAGGTTGTACTTTGTGCATTTACAAACATTTCCATCCTTTTTTGAAACGTTCTACAGAACTGGCTAGAACTATCTTGTAGGGACGTTTTTTCCACATTTTCACAGCTCTTATTGTGAAGCCTTTCTGGAGGTTACATCTCTTTTCCTCCATAGAGTGCAACCTTGTAATTTTTATTTAACATGAACTTTTTATTTAACTTTGCGCCAAGTTTACTATATAGACCATTTATGTATTTACAGTATAAAAGGCGATCATATCCACTCTTAATTCATAGGGAATAAACAGAAGCGGAACATCACCCTAACATTGGAAGTTTTGTTTTATGCCCCCACCACCACATTTTGTTTATTAAAATTTTTTTTGGGGGGAGCAAGTACCTAGTTTTTATAGTTACCCGCTCCCACTTTCGCTGCCCCCCCCTTTACCCACAGCCTGCAGGGACACATCATAGGTCCCAGAAGACTGTGGGACCATTCACAAAGTACAGCTCAACTCTTCCGCCTTCCCACAGTGACCATGCCAGGGACCTGAAGACCGGCAAGGAACCAGCCCGAGTGAGGACAGTGCTGGATCCCTGGACAGGTAAGTGTCTGTTTATTAAAAGTCAGCAGCTACAGTATTTGTAGCTGTTGACTTTAAATTTTTACTTTCTAGATTGAAGATCTTCTTTAAGTTCAGCTAATCTTTCTTCACCGCTGAACTCCTCCATCAGTTTGGTTGTCCTTCTGTGCGCTCTCTCCAGTTCCACCATGTTTTTTTGTAAACTGGTGCCCAAAACTAAACTGTATGCTCCAAACGAGGTCTTACTAATGCTTTGTACAGGGACAGATTATATTTTATTCATATAAAATCTTATCCAAATCAAACTAGTTATTTTAAAGTTTAGGCTCTATTCACACCTACGCCTTTTTTTTAACTACACGCAAAAATATCACAAAAGAAATACATGACCCTTTCTTAAATTGTGCCTCACCAAAACTCAGTACAATTTTAGGTGTGCCTTAGTGAGGTGCAGTTGGTTGTTATTAAGAATCATTGACACCATTGTGTGTCTTCAAATGGATGCATGTTTTTGTACATAAATGTGAACCTAGCCTTTGTGAATTCCTTAAAAAATAAATCAAACATATATGTGGTAACCACTTGAAGACCACCCACCCGCAATGGACTGCAGACAGGCATATAGACGTACCTGTACGTAGCTGCTTGCGCCCCCCGCCTGCTCACTGATCACCATATTAATGTCACTGGTGATGCTAGTGGCAGTTAGTCAGTACCCCCCACATCAGTTATTATAAGTCACTGATCACTGCTATTAATATATACATAAAAAAAATAAAATTCCCGTATTAATACCATAGTTTATAGGCACTATAACTTTCACACAAACCAGTCAATATATACTTACTGGGATTATTGTCTGAAATACATGTAGCAGAATACATGTTGGCCAAAATGTATGAAGAAAGTTGATTTAAAAAAAAAAAAAATTATTGGATATTTTTTGTAGCAGAAAGTAAAAAACACAGCTTTTTTTAAAATTTTGAGTATTTTTTCAGTTACCAGTATATTGCAAAAAATAAAAAACCCAGTGGTGTTCTGCCAAAGGAAAGCTCTATTTGTATGAAAAAAAATGTACAAATTTCGGGTACAGTGTTGCATGACCACCCAATTACCAGTTAAATTAGTTTAGTGTAAATAGCAAAAATGGCCTAGTTATGAAGAGGGTAAAATTTTCCAGCTCAGGTGGTTAAAAAAGCATAAAGGCAGAAAATATACCCACTTTAATAACTAATTGAGATACATTGAAATATGTGGTCAATATTACAAAGTATGATAAACACTAGTTTTATTGATCAGAATAAAAAATGGAGGCTCCATGCACACTAGCGTTTTTTTAAGCTCCTATCAGCATTTTAGGAGAAGAAAAGAAATTGTTTTTGTAGATTTTTTTGGAGCATTTTTCCAGCAGAAAAAAATGCTAAACACTCCTACACAGTGCTAAATGCTACTAAAACGCTCCTAACAGCTTTTTTCTAGCTTTTTAATTTTTTCCTTTGCATGTACTGTAAAAACACTAATAAAATGCTAACGCTCCTAAATGCTTCTGAACACTTCTAAAATGCTACAAAAAATGCTATTACCAGCGTTTTTTATACAGCGTTTTTTCCAGCCTTTCTTGAGCTTAAAAAAAAAACGCTAGTGTGCATGGAGCCTGAAATATCAGTTTTGATCCCTTTAACCGCCTCCCGCCCGCCATATAGTACAATGAGGGGCGCAAGGCGGTTCTCTCGTTCTGGGAGGACGTCATATGACGTCCTTCCTTTCTCACCGCGAATGCGCGGCTTTGGGAGCGCGCTGCGATCGGCGGTGCGCTGTGTCACTCGGACACAGCGTATCACCAATCAACGAAAAGAGCCAAAGATGTCGACTCGGTCATGTGATCAGCTGTGTCCAATCACAGCTGATCACATGTAAACAGGGAAATGCCGGTTATCGGCATTTCTGTCCTCACGAGCTGTCACGCTGACAGCTCGAGAGGAGAGGAGAGCCGGTAATCGGCATTCCGCGGGGGGACATCTACACCAATTATCAGAGCACTGATGATCAGTGTGCCCTGATGATCAGTGTAGCCCCAGAAGTGCCACCTGTCAATGTCCATCAGTGCCATGTGTCAGTGCTCATCCATGCCACCTGCCAGTGCCCATCAGTGCCACATTTCAGTGCCTAACAGTGCACATCAAGACCATATCAGTATCCATCTGAGCTGCCTTTCAGTGTCACCCATCAGTGCCAGTCAGTGCCACCTATGAATGCCAGTCAGTGCCACCTATCAGTGCTGCCAATCAGTGCCAGTCAGTGCCGCCTATCAGTGTGCATCAGTGCCAGTCAGTGCTGCCTATCAGTGCCGCCTAACAGTGCCACCTAACAGTGCCAGTCAGTGCCGCCTATCAGTGCCAGTCAGTGCCGCCTATCAGTGCCAGTCTGTGCCGCCTATCAGTGCCACCTATCAGTGCCATATATGAGTGCTACCTTTCAGTGCCCTTCAGTGATGCCTGTCAATGCCCATCAGTGTCACCTACCAGTGTCTCCTCATCAGTGCCACCTATCAGTGTCCATCAGTGCAGCCTATCAGTGCCCATCACTACAGCCTCATTAGCGCACATCAGTGAAGGAGAAAAATCACTTATTTACAAAATTTTATAACAAAAACTAAGAAAAAACTTTTTTTTTCAAAATTTTCAGTGGTTTTTGGTTTGTTTAAGAAAAAATAAAAAACCCAGAGGTGAATAAATACCACCAAAATAAAGCTCTATCTGTAAAAATTTCATATGGGTACAGTGTTGCATGACCGCGCAATTGTCATTCAAAGTGTGACAGCGCTGAAAGCTGGAAATTGGCCTTGGCAGGAAGGGGGTATAAGTGCCCTGTAGGCTAGTGGTTAAAGCACAGGAATGGAAAAGCAAAGGCAATATAAGAGGTGAATAGGAAGCACTAGATGGATCAGAATGACTCTAAATGATGGGTGAAGAACAAATCGTTTCCTATGTACGTAATGGAGACATGGAAAAATAACTGGTGAATGTACTTAGTAAAGTTATTCTAATGAATAAAGTCACAACAGCAGTGCTTTAGGATAGAACATACACTGTATGGTGTCAATATTAGAGATGAGCGAATCGAACTAGGCGAACCGGAATTCGAGTCGAATTTCAGGAAATATTCGATTCGTGTCGAAACCGAAATTTTGCCTACTTCGGGTGCGCGAATCGAACATTTCCCGATCAGCCGGCAAAAGTGTCCCTGCAGTGAGCTCCGCTATTTCTGACAGTTCTCTGACAGAAGGAACACATGTTTAGCGGTTGAAACATTGTATCTATTAGTTTACATTTAGGATACAGATGTTTCAACCACTGTACATGTGAAGAAGTTGTGAGAGAACTGTCAGAAATAGAGGAACTCTGCACATACACTTTTTGCCGGCTTGGAATTATTCTTCTTTTCATCCTACTTCTTCTTCTTCTTCATCCTCAGAAGAAGAGGATGAGGATGAGGATGAAGAAGAAGAAGAAGAAGAAGAAGAAGAAGAAGAAGTAGGATGAAAAGAAGAATAATTCCAAGCCGGCAAAAAGTGTATGTGCAGAGTTCCTCTATTTCTGACAGTTCTCTCACAGCTTCTTCACATGTACAGCGGTTGAAACATCTGTATCCTAAATGGAAACTAATAGATACAATTTGTATCTATTAGTTTCCATTTAGGATACAGATATTTCAACCGCTGTACATGTGAAGAAGCTGTGAGAGAACTGTCAGAAATAGAGGAACTCTGCACATACACTTTTTGCCGGCTTGGAATTATTCTTCTTTTCATTCTTCTTCTTCTTCCTCATCCTCATCCTCATCCTCATCCTCTTCTTCTGAGGATGAGGATGAAGAAGAAGAAGAAGAAGAAGTAGGATGAAAAGAAGAATAATTCCAAGCCGGCAAAAAGTGTATGTGCAGAGTTCCTCTATTCTGCAGATACACTTAGAGGAGCTCTGCAGATACACTTAGAGGAGCTCTGCACATACACTTTTTGCCGGCTTGGAATTAATCTTATTTTCATCCTACTTCTTCTTCTTCTTCTTCTTCATCCTCATCCTCAGAAGAAGAAGAGGATGAGGATGAGGATGAAGAAGAAGAAGAAGATGTAGGATGAAAATAAGAATAATTCCAAACCGGAAAAAAGTGTATGTGCAGAGCTCCTCTAAGTGTATCTGCAGAGCTCCTCTAAGTGTATCTGCAGAATAGAGGAACTCTGCACATACACTTTTTGCCGGAAACCGCTGTATGGAGTGAATGTCCCAGAACTGTCAGAAATAGACTATTTATGACAGTTCTGGGACATTCACTGCATACAGCTGTTTTAACCGCTGTATGGAGGGAATGTCATGGAACTGTCAGAAATAGACTATTAATGACAGTTCTGGGACTGTCCTTCAATGCAGCGGTTGAAACATTGTATGTATTTGTTTCCATAAATGGATCCATTTATGGAAACAAATACATACAATGTTTCAACCGCTGTATGGAAGGACAGTCCCACAACTGTCATTAATAGTCTATTTCTGACAGTTCCATGACATTCCCTCCATACAGCGGTTAAAACAGCTGTATGGAGTGAATGTCCCAGATCTATCAGAAATAGACTATTTATGACAGTTCTGGGACATTCACTGCATACAGCTGTTTTAACCGCTGTATGGAGGGAATGTCATGGAACTGTCAGAAATAGACTATTAATGACAGTTCTGGGACTGTCCTTCAATGCAGCGGTTGAAACATTGTATGTATTTGTTTCCATAAATGGATCCATTTATGGAAACAAATACATACAATGTTTCAACCGCTGCATGGAAGGACAGTCCCAGAACTGTCATTAATAGTCTATTTCTGACAGTTCCATGACATTCCCTCCATACAGCGGTTAAAACAGCTGTATGGAGTGAATGTCCCAGATCTATCAGAAATAGACTATTTATGACAGTTCTGGGACATTCACTGTATACAGCTGTTTTAACCGCTGTATGGAGGGAATGTCATGGAACTGTCAGAAATAGACTATTAATGACAGTTCTGGGACTGTCCTTCCATGCAGCGGTTGAAACATTGTATGTATTTGTTTCCATAAATGGATCCATTTATGGAAACAAATACATACAATGTTTCAACCGCTGTATGGAAGGACAGTCCCACAACTGTCATTAATAGTCTATTTCTGACAGTTCCATGACATTCCCTCCATACAGCGGTTAAAACAGCTGTATGGAGTGAATGTCCCAGATCTATCAGAAATAGACTATTTATGACAGTTCTGGGACATTCACTGCATACAGCTGTTTTAACCGCTGTATGGAGGGAATGTCATGGAACTGTCAGAAATAGACTATTAATGACAGTTCTGGGACTGTCCTTCAATGCAGCGGTTGAAACATTGTATGTATTTGTTTCCATAAATGGATCCATTTATGGAAACAAATACATACAATGTTTCAACCGCTGCATTGAAGGACAGTCCCAGAACTGTCATTAATAGTCTATTTCTGACAGTTCCATGACATTCCCTCCATACAGCGGTTAAAACAGCTGTATGCAGTGAATGTCCCAGAACTGTCATAAATAGTCTATTTCTGATAGATCTGGGACATTCACTCCATACAGCTGTTTTAACCGCTGTATGGAGGGAATGTCATGGAACTGTCAGAAATAGACTATTAATGACAGTTGTGGGACTGTCCTTCCATACAGCGGTTGAAACATTGTATGTATTTGTTTCCATAAATGGATCCATTTATGGAAACAAATACATACAATGTTTCAACCGCTGCATGGAAGGACAGTCCCAGAACTGTCATTAATAGTCTATTTCTGACAGTTCCATGACATTCCCTCCATACAGCGGTTAAAACAGCTGTATGGAGTGAATGTCCCAGATCTATCAGAAATAGACTATTTATGACAGTTCTGGGACATTCACTGCATACAGCTGTTTTAACCGCTGTATGGAGGGAATGTCATGGAACTGTCAGAAATAGACTATTAATGACAGTTCTGGGACTGTCCTTCCATGCAGCGGTTGAAACATTGTATGTATTTGTTTCCATAAATGGATCCATTTATGGAAACAAATACATACAATGTTTCAACCGCTGTATGGAAGGACAGTCCCACAACTGTCATTAATAGTCTATTTCTGACAGTTCCATGACATTCCCTCCATACAGCGGTTAAAACAGCTGTATGGAGTGAATGTCCCAGATCTATCAGAAATAGACTATTTATGACAGTTCTGGGACATTCACTGCATACAGCTGTTTTAACCGCTGTATGGAGGGAATGTCATGGAACTGTCAGAAATAGACTATTAATGACAGTTCTGGGACTGTCCTTCAATGCAGCGGTTGAAACATTGTATGTATTTGTTTCCATAAATGGATCCATTTATGGAAACAAATACATACAATGTTTCAACCGCTGCATGGAAGGACAGTCCCAGAACTGTCATTAATAGTCTATTTCTGACAGTTCCATGACATTCCCTCCATACAGCGGTTAAAACAGCTGTATGGAGTGAATGTCCCAGATCTATCAGAAATAGACTATTTATGACAGTTCTGGGACATTCACTGCATACAGCTGTTTTAACCGCTGTATGGAGGGAATGTCATGGAACTGTCAGAAATAGACTATTAATGACAGTTCTGGGACTGTCCTTCAATGCAGCGGTTGAAACATTGTATGTATTTGTTTCCATAAATGGATCCATTTATGGAAACAAATACATACAATGTTTCAACCGCTGCATGGAAGGACAGTCCCAGAACTGTCATTAATAGTCTATTTCTGACAGTTCCATGACATTCCCTCCATACAGCGGTTAAAACAGCTGTATGGAGTGAATGTCCCAGATCTATCAGAAATAGACTATTTATGACAGTTCTGGGACATTCACTGCATACAGCTGTTTTAACCGCTGTATGGAGGGAATGTCATGGAACTGTCAGAAATAGACTATTAATGACAGTTCTGGGACTGTCCTTCAATGCAGCGGTTGAAACATTGTATGTATTTGTTTCCATAAATGGATCCATTTATGGAAACAAATACATACAATGTTTCAACCGCTGCATGGAAGGACAGTCCCAGAACTGTCATTAATAGTCTATTTCTGACAGTTCCATGACATTCCCTCCATACAGCGGTTAAAACAGCTGTATGGAGTGAATGTCCCAGATCTATCAGAAATAGACTATTTATGACAGTTCTGGGACATTCACTGCATACAGCTGTTTTAACCGCTGTATGGAGGGAATGTCATGGAACTGTCAGAAATAGACTATTAATGACAGTTCTGGGACTGTCCTTCCATGCAGCGGTTGAAACATTGTATGTATTTGTTTCCATAAATGGATCCATTTATGGAAACAAATACATACAATGTTTCAACCGCTGCATGGAAGGACAGTCCCAGAACTGTCATTAATAGTCTATTTCTGACAGTTCTATGACATTCCCTCCATACAGCGGTTGAAACCGCTGTATGGAGTGAATGTCCCAGAACTGTCAGAAATAGACAGAAACTGTCACAGAACTGTCCTTCTTCTCATCCTTCTCCTTCTTCTCATCCTTCTTCTCATCCTTCTTCTCATCCTTCTCCTTCTTCTCATCCTTCTCCTTCTTCTCATCCTTCTCCTTCTGCTCATCCTTCTTCTCATCCTTCTCCTTCTTCTCATCCTTCTCCTTCTCCTTCTTCTCATCCTTCTCCTTCTCCTTCTTCTCATCCTTCTCCTTCTCATCCTTCTCCTTCTCCTTCTCATCCTTCTCCTTCTTCTCATCCTTCTCCTTCTTCTCATCCTTCTCCTTCTCCTTCTTCTCATCCTTCTCCTTCTCCTTCTCATCCTTCTCCTTCTTCTCATCCTTCTCCTTCTCCTCATCCTTTTTCTTCTCATCCTTCTCCTTCTCCTTCTTCTCATCCTTCTCCTTCTTCTCATCCTTCTCCTTCTTCTCATCCTTCTCCTTCTTCTCATCCTTCTCCTTCTTCTCCTTCTTCTCATCATTCTCCTTCTTCTCATCCTTCTCCTTCTTCTCATCCTTCTCATCCTTCTTCTCATCCTTCTTCTTCTCATCCTTCTCCTTCTTCTCATCCTTCTCCTTCTCCTTCTTCTCATCCTTCTCCTTCTTCTCATCCTTCTCCTTCTTCTCATCCTTCTCCTTCTCATCCTTCTCCTTCTCCTTCTTCTCTTCCTTCTCCTTCTTCTCATCCTTCTCCTTCTTCTCATCCTTCTTCTTCTCATCCTTCTCCTCCTTCTTCTCATCCTTCTTCTCATCCTTCTTCTTCTCATCCTTCTCCTTCTTCTCATCCTTCTCCTTCTCCTTCTTCTCATCCTTCTCCTTCTTCTCATCCTTCTCCTTCTTCTCATCCTTCTCCTTCTTCTCATCCTTCTCCTTCTTCTCATCCTTCTCCTTCTTATCATCCTTCTCCTTCTTCTCATCATTCTCCTTCTTCTCATCCTTCTCCTTCTTCTCATCCTTCTTCTTCTCATCCTTTTCCTTCTTCTCATCCTTCTTCTTCTCATCCTTCTTCTTCTCATCCTTCTCCTTCTCATCCTTCTCTTTCTTCTCATCCTTCTCCTTCTCCTTCTTCTCATCCTTCTCCTTCTTCTCATCCTTCTCCTTCTCCTTCTTCTCATCCTTCTCCTTATTCTCAGCCTTCTTCTTCTCATCCTTCTCCTTCTCATCCTTCTCCTTCTCATCCTTCTCCTTCTTCTCATCCTTCTCCTTCTTCTCATCCTTCTCCTTCTCCTTCTTCTCATCCTTCTCCTTCTCCTTCTTCTCATCCTTCTCCTTCTTCTCATCCTTCTCCTTCTTCTCATCCTTCTCCTTCTCCTTCTTCTCATCCTTCTCCTTCTCCTCATCCTTTTTCTTCTCATCCTTCTCCTTCTCCTTCTTCTCATCCTTCTCCTTCTTCTCATCCTTCTCCTTCTTCTCATCCTTCTCCTTCTTCTCATCCTTCTCCTTCTTCTCATCCTTCTCCTTCTCCTTCTTCTCTTCCTTCTCCTTCTTATCATCCTTCTCCTTCTTCTCATCATTCTCCTTCTTCTCATCCTTCTCCTTCTTCTCATCCTTCTTCTTCTCATCCTTCTCCTTCTTCTCATCCTTCTCCTTCTCCTTCTTCTCATCCTTCTCCTTCTTCTCATCCTTCTCCTTCTTCTCATCCTTCTCCTTCTTCTCATCCTTCTACTTCTTCTCATCCTTCTCCTTCTCCTTCTTCTCTTCCTTGTCCTTCTTATCATCCTTCTCCTTCTTCTCATCATTCTCCTTCTTCTCATCCTTCTCCTTCTTCTCATCCTTCTTCTTCTCATCCTTTTCCTTCTTCTCATCCTTCTTCTTCTCATCCTTCTTCTTCTCATCCTTCTCCTTCTCATCCTTCTCTTTCTTCTCATCCTTCTCCTTCTCCTTCTTCTCATCCTTCTCCTTCTTCTCATCCTTCTCCTTCTCCTTCTTCTCATCCTTCTCCTTATTCTCAGCCTTCTTCTTCTCATCCTTCTCCTTCTCATCCTTCTCCTTCTCATCCTTCTCCTTCTTCTCATCCTTCTCCTTCTTCTCATCCTTCTCCTTCTCCTTCTTCTCATCCTTCTCCTTCTCCTTCTTCTCATCCTTCTCCTTCTCCTTCTTCTCATCCTTCTCCTTCTTCTCATCCTTCTCCTTCTTCTCACCCTTCTCCTTCTCCTTCTTCTCATCCTTCTCCTTCTCCTTCTTCTCATCCTTCTCCTTCTCCTTCTCCTTCCTCATCTCCAAGGGCATTTAAATTAAAGGTACAGTGTTCTGCACTAATTTAAAGGCTCTCTGAAGCCTAGAAACCCTTTAAATAAGTCATCTTCGTAGCGGAGAAATTCGCATCGAATCGAATTTCACACTGGAATTCGCCGAATCAGCCGAATCGAATTTTTCATTTCTTCGCTCATCTCTAGTCAATATGTAAGACATCTGCTCTGACCAACATCAATTTGTGTTCAGAGAAGCAACTATCTACAGCCAAAGAGAAAGGTGAGTTCTAGACTGGCTCCTCTGATCTATCATTGAGATGAAGAGAAAGTGATTTATTTTACAGTCTGAAGACATTTCATTAACAGGTGTCACTTGAAATAGATTTGTCCTCTAAGTTGTACTGTTCATCAGATCTTCCATTTCCCTTCAGTTTTTTTCCTTAAAGTGGTAACTTTTTTAAAAGCTTTTTTCTTTATTTTCACCTGCTGGCCAGTCATTTGATATTTTTTAACTTTGTTTAAATGGTAGTAAACTGC
This sequence comes from Staurois parvus, assembly GCF_062004578.1. Lineage (NCBI taxonomy): Eukaryota > Metazoa > Chordata > Amphibia > Anura > Ranidae > Staurois > Staurois parvus. The sequence goes on along the minus strand of NW_028318254.1, from coordinate 1,438,601 downwards.
AGAGAAAAAAGAAAAGGCAAGGTAATGTCATAATGTGCTAGTATGCATTGCATAATACAGGGGTGCTTACAATGATCAGCTTTTATTTGTTATTTAAAATCTTGATCCCAAAAATAAAAAAAAACTGTTGCTGTAACAGCCTAAAAAGTGTTAGCTGGGGTTCAGCTTCAATTTTTTAGTTAAGTCCATCAAAATCTGCTACTCTCTCCCCAGACTGACAGTGCTTCTATCCAAAGGTGTCTGTATTGCTCCTTCATTCAGAAAGGAGATACCCTAAAACAAGAAGCATATTAGTGGCCAGATCACAAAGTAAAAAATAAAGGAAAAAAATATCTAGAAAAAAACAAAAACAAACAGCCACCACATTTAAGGATTGGTAAACTGCAATATATTACATTTTTCTTATTAGGTTTAATATTGCTTCAAGACGTCAGACAGACTTCCAGACATCAGCCCAGGGGGTTATTTGTCAATTGCACGGGTTTGTTGAACAATAATATACATTCTTTATGTTTTTGAGTAAAATGGAGGATAATCATTAAGCCCTCAAAAAGAGAAAAAGTACAATTTCGCGCCTCCCAGGACCTCATAATCAGAATAATTTCAAGGCACAGCAAGATGGTTTGCTGAATTAGTCTTACATAACTTAAAGTTTATATCATTTTATAAAAATATGATTATACACCCTATATAAATTAAAGTTTATGAAAATATAAATCAAATTATACACTTTATAGAAATTAAACTTCATTTGGTGATGAAAGGGCCTACAACCTGAGCAGGGGCGGACTGACCATTTGGAAACTCGGGCACTGCCCAAGGGCCCGGGGTCAGTAGGGGGCCCCATGAGATGCCCCTGGTACCTTTTTCATAGGCTTTTTTGAGTTTGGGCAAGGACACAGGGGCCCCATGATCCCCTATTGCCTGGGGGCCCCATGAGTTGTCAGTCCGCCGCTGAACCTGAGCACATGTGCTCCAATGTACCAGATTTGTCTACTCAGGGGTACTGCCTCCAGGACATTTGAAAAGGAGTTTCCAAGTAAGAACATGTTCATCTTTTGTATTTATTGCATGTTTTATTATTCTGTCAGGTAAGTAGTTGTAGGCCTGTCTGTATGTAATTTTTCTCACACACGTTTAGTATTCATAAGCTAAACTATAGGGGTGGACGAAGAACAGGACTCTAGAAAGAGTTCAACCCTTCCACTCAGTGTTCTCCTCTCCGCACTACACAGAGCATGTTTCAGCCATGTTAGGACTCATTAATGGACAACAGAGAAGTGTATAACAGTTTGATATTAAGGGATTGCAGTCTACAGAAAGAACCCAAATACACATGAAGTATGTTTTAGAGTACAATAAATAAACTGTGTCACTGGGCTGGCTTGTGATTATGAAACACCATAAAACACTTGTTTTACACATTTCCTGCATCATGAACTGAACATAATGGAAATATCTGCCACACGATAAACTAGCAGAGAAAATCAATGCGGTTTTCCCTTCCACACTAACATCCTCCACTTTAGATTATGGAATTTATACAGAATGAATGAACAAGCCCAGCGGAGAGTATTGAGGTAACAGCTAAGTAATGTGATGTAGGATGGAAAGCTCTGCAAAGCTAAATCTTCTCCTAAGAATTGCACACAATATAATGTCTACATTACACACAGGTAAAGGAACTAGCTAATTTCCATTATGTCTGCATTATCTGGTTCTGGTATAGTGTTCATTATAGGAAATAATGATATATTAACAAAGAATCAGTTCAGATAATACTGTGACATAAAACATTAGACATGGGAAATCATCCATCATCACACAAGAATTTGTCTACTTTCCCCTAAGAAATCCTCTACCATCACCCAAGAAATCATCAACCATCACCCAAGAAATCCTCAACCATCACACAAAAAAAATCAACCATTACCAAATAGTTAATTAATCACCCAAGAAATCCTCAATCATCACACAAGAAATCCTCAGCCATCACACAAAAAATCATCAATTACCAAATAGATCATTACTCACCCAAGTAAGAATCAACCACAACCTAGGAAGTCATCATCCATCAGCCAAGAAATCATCATCCCTCATCCAAGAAATCATTGAACATCACACAAGAAATTGTCAAAGGTCACTCAAGAAATCATTAACCATCACCCAAGAAATCATCAACCATCAAACATGAAATCAACCTTAACCAAATAGATCATTAATCACCCAAGAAATCCTCAACCAGCACCTAAGAAATCCTCAACCATAACACAAGAAATCAACCATTACCAAATAGATCATTAATCACCCAAGAAATCCTCAACCATCACACAAAAAAATCAACCATTACCAAATAGATCATTAATCACCCAAGAAATCCTCAATCATCACACAAGAAATCCTCAGCCATCACACAAAAAATCATCAATTACCAAATAGATCATTACTCACCCAAGAAAGAATCAACCACAACCTAGGAAGTCATCATCCATCAGCCAAGAAATCATCATCCCTCATCCAAGAAATCATTGAACATCACACAAGAAATTGTCAAACGTCACTCAAGAAATCATTAACCATCACCCAAGAAATCATCAACCATCAAACATGAAATCAACCTTTACCAAATAGATCATTAATCACCCAAGAAATCCTCAACCAGCACCTAAGAAATCCTCAACCATCACACAAGAAATCAACCATTACCAAATTGATCATTAATCACCCAAAAAATCCTCAACCATCACACAAGAAATCAACCATTACCAAATAGATCATTAATCACCCAAAAAAACATCAACCACAACCTAGGAAGTCATTAACTATCGCCCAAGAAAACATCATCCATCACGCAAGAAATCAACAATCACCCATGCAACCATCACGCAAGAAGTCAGGAACAATCACCCAGAAATCAGTAACCATCACAAAAAATCATCAACCAACACCTAGGAAATCCACAATCATCACAAATGAACTCATCAACCAATACCCAATAAATCATCATTAATTCCCCAAGAAATCATTAACTATCATCTATTAATCATTTATAACCAAAGAAATCATCATCCCTCAACCAATAAATCATCACATACGAATTCATCAACCATCACCCAAGAAACCCTCAACCATCACCCAAGAAACCCTCAACTATCACTCAAGAAATCATCAACCATCACCAAAGAAACAATAAACTATCTCCAATTGTAACCATCTTTTATCATCCAAGAAAACATCACACAAAAGAAGAAACAAATGTTACATGTATAGTAAAATATTGTCAGCTGACAGGATAATGACTTGAGATAAAATGACTATATTGACATACTGTATTATATTTGCCATGATATCATCATTGCTCATTGTCATAATATCATCATTGCTCATTGTCATAATCTAGAAGGCAATGGCTCTCTCCAAAAAAGAATTGCTTGAAAAAGGAAGCAAAAATCACATCTGTATTGGAGTGAGCACTATCTATGAGACAGGAAATAGTTATGTTCCCAGCAGAAGCCTAAAAAAACAGCATAAGGGACATTATTTACTATTAATCCAATGTGGCCCTTGTGCTTCTGGCTACTGTTTTCATCCTCCAACTACCCCTACCGCCATAATCTACCTGTATAGTGGGAGTTAAAGGATAAGTCCATCTTTGGGAACATGTTACGGCAAGCAGATATTCTGACAGGTCTGCAGGAGCCCTGCATGGCATTAGCGATCTACTGATCACTGGTGCAATGCTTTCCAGGCTCCTGTAGACAAATATAATGCACTTTTTTTACCTGCACAAAAATGTGTATTTTTTATTTTTGTCTAAAAGGTGAACTACAACAGAGGGAACTGTGACATACACTCATCAAGAGTACCTGATTATGTCAGCCCTTTCCAGTTATCTCCTTCATTCATTGGAGTAGGTACTACAGTCTCTATGAATAGAAAAAAAGATTTATGAATGGAGGATGGGCAGATGATTTAAAGATGCATCTCCTGCATTCATAGGCGGAGTTTTATTTATAGAGGCAGCTGTATGACTTCTATGAATGGAGGTGCTTGGCAGAAAGGGTGGGGCTTGATGAGAGCTTGTCACAGCTCCCTCAGTTCTATTCAACCCTGCCACACCAGAAGATTGCAATGATGAGGTTTTGGGAGAATTAGAGGATGAAGAGTTCAAGGAAAACAGAAGCCAGTAGCACAAGGGACACATCAAAATAATAGCAATATTTTATTTATATTTCCCATCCCTTTTTGCCACAACTTCCAGGATTCCCAGCATGCTTTGCAGCTTCTCCTCTGCTTTTGACATTCAATTTTTAAGGCCTACATATCCCATGGTACCTTGCTGCCTGCAAGCAGGGATTTCTGCACTGACTCCGCCTCCTCAAACTCCTCCTCTCGGCATCTCTGTAGATACGAAGGCAGGCTCTGTGAAATGTGTGACAGAGCAGTGCCTACGCACAGGGCATAGTGTATATGTGTCACACAATGAAGTAAATGTGTGGGATCTTCACAAAGTAAGTTGCAAACTTCAAAATCTGTCTGACTAATAGGAGTAGACTAGAGATAATTTAAATACAATGTGGAAAATTACAATGGGTATAGAAAAGAATCGCCCAACTTTAATATAATCACATTTTGTTGCTTTACAGCTAGAAAGCTGTATATACTCAGTGCAACTTATAGCATCCAAGTGAAAGATAGAACACCAACATGTCAGAAAAACAAATCAAAAACAGAATCACTGAGTTGGAAAAAGGATCACCCCCTCCTAAAAATAAACTCAATCAGGTCTAATCACCCCAATGGCACACAAAGCCATTTGACTTTCAACTGGGATCAGCTGTGGCCATTTTGATTAGCTCAGCATGGACAGAGCTTTCCTGGAACATTTCAGTCACTGGAAGTGCAACTGAAGCAAACAATAAACTATAAGTGGCAAGACACTGTCAAAAGATCTCCAGGATAAAGTTGTGGACAGGCACAAGTCAGGAGATGGATCCCAAAAAATTTCAAAGGCTTTATCAATGCCTAGAAGCACAGTTAAGTCTAGTATTAAGAAGTGGAAGATATTTGGTACAACACAAACCCTCCCTGGATCAGGATGTCACTCCAAACTGGATGAAAGAACCAGGAGGAAACTTGTCAGAAAGGTTCCCAAGAGGCCTATAAGCAACTCTGAAGAAGGTGCAGGAATTGATGACAAAGAGTAGTCATTGTGTGCATGTGACAACAATATCACAAATTCTCCACAAATGTGGCTTGTATGGGATAAAATGTGGCTTGTATTAGGGATACAATTATTGCAATTTGATGCTTTGTGCTGCTTTGCCCAACTCAAGTGCCATTATAGAGCCTTGTCTGGGTGAATTACCCTACAGAGAACCCGGTCCAGATAGTCTATCTAGAACTGTGTGAGGTCTTCAGTCTGTAAATAAGATGGTCACTTAAATAAATCAGGAGAGCTCTGAAGTCCTGAACCTTCTGGCCCTGGCAAGTGATACAATCCCTAGGCTGTGGCAGGTGACTCACATCCTGCTAGCAGCAGTAAAGACCATTAGACACTTCCGGTGGCCTCAGGTGATGACTTGTCTCCTGATAGCAACAGCAATCCACATAGGACAATTCTGTCGGCCTCAAATGGTGACTCACAGCCTTCTAGCAGTAGCATGCTAGATTGAGATGTCCTGGTGACCTCAAATTAATTTTCGTGGGCAGCATGACATTTTTTGGATGATTGTTAAGTTTCCTTTCCTCAGAACCAACCCTTTTTGACAGCAACTACATTTATATCCTGCAAAGAGCTCTAGCAAAAGCCAAGGAAACCCACACATTTCCCTGGCCAAATCTAGGTTTTACAGGCAGATCACACTTTGTGATGTTAAACATTTGCATAGCTTTATAGTTGGCCATGGACACAAGAGCAGGACATGCTGGAACAATGCTGCTACCCTTTGGCATCTGTGTCTAAGATCGGGCCCTAAACACAGATGGTCACCCTGGGCTACCGTTTATGTCAGGCATGGAGGACGAGCCTTACAGACACCCCTAGTGCTGGATTAACATAAGAAATACAGTGTGCTAACTTGACCGTATTCCTTCAAGGAGCCTCAGCTGGCTGTCAGTGCCACACAGTCACTTTATCGCCATCCGATCCAGCCATCTACTGTCTAGAGGCAGAGTAGCTTTAAGTGTACCTTGAGTCCCGAGCTGTTTGCAGCTCACAAGTGTAATAGGAAAGTGCATTACAGTAACAAAGAATATGAAGTGGAGAAAAGGTATTTTGAGGCTGTCGCTGGCAAGATTATGAACAATGTATATGTGTCACCTAGATTTATCACATATGCATGGCAAGAGGCTCCAAGGATTATGACTGATGTGGAGAAAACAAGCTTTTCTGGGTCCTGAGCCCAGAGGCATTGTAGAGCTTTGGGTGGGATAAAGCCTCCATCCCCAGGTGGCCATCTTTCTTGGTAGTCAGACCTCATTATTGGTCTTAGCTGTCCGCCAGCATTTTTATATGTGAACTGACTAATCCTCAGGGCTCTACCTTTCCTTTATATATGTGAGCTGACTGTAGCTCAGGACTTTCTTTCTCTCTCATTCTCTCTGTTGTGGGAGCCTTCTGCTGGCTGAAAAGACTGACTGCTCATAGCACACTAAAAAGGTGCAAGAGCTGTCTGTTTGTGTTGGAGGTCTTTTTACGGAGCACCCTGTTAGTTAGGAACTGACCAGCATTTTCTTACTGACTCAGACAGCCAGATGTTTTCTTTGTTTTTTGTCATAGACGTGCTGTACAAAGCCTGCATGAAATAAAACTGTGATTGCTTAACGCCCAGGGGCGGACTGACCATTTGGAAACTCGGGCACTGCCGAGGGCCCGAGGTCAGTAGGGGGCCCCATGAGATGTTTTTTACCCTGAGGAAGTCACGTGTCCAGCGTGACGCAACGCGTCGGTACGCGAGGAGGCTTTCCGGGTGACGGGTAACGTCACTTCGGGTGTGGGGGCCATATTTGAAATCCCTGTATTAATACCCATGCAATGCATTTATAGCATGAGGTATAAAGCCATGTGAAAGGAGAATATACATGTGAGTGGGCACATTTTATATTGGTTTATTCAAATAAATTGCGGTTTTACACTATGGAGGCTCTTTATTTGTATATGATACGGAGAGGAGGTTGCTGACAGAGTGGTACAAGCAAGGATTGGAGGACTCTGGAGAGCATCCTGTTACCTATCAGAGGGGTTTACATCCTAATTGAGCTGACCCTGTAGGGTCGATTTAAGGAGGTGAGGGGCCACTTTAGCCACCTAAGGATTTGCACAGTGTGAACACTTAGCATCACCTGCATGAATATTGCGTTTGGATCACTGGATATGGACATTTTATATTGTGCGTTTGCATATATCACATTTGAGTGACTTTAGATTTATTGAGTTTTGGCATACCACTTTGGCACTTTCATTATTCACGCAGGGAATACACGTGTTGCACTTTATAGGAGTTTTACCCCTTTGCACATTGGAGGGTTGTTTGCACTAATTTATATTATTTAATGTTTATGCATTTATATTATTTTTAGCGCTGCACTGTTTATATATATTATTTATTGACTCACATTGGTAAGAGGTTAGTGTCAGCAGCTATAGTGATAGGGCCCCATTTTAGCGCAGGAGGTTTTTTCCTATCCCAGTAACAATATAGTTCAATACAAGAGGGATTAGAGGGCTCTGCTCCTTGGAGCTTACAATCTAGGAGGGAGGGGATAGTGGTACAAGAGGTAATTAGCTGTGGGGGATGGAGTGGTTGGGGGAGTAGGGGATTCCAGTAGTTAGCCGGGGTCAGGGTAGGCTTCCCTGAAGAGATGAGTTTTCAGAGTGCGCCTAAAAGCAAGCAGGGTAGGCGATAGCCTGATATCTTGAGGTAGGGAGTTCCAGAGGATGGGTGAAACCCTTGAGAAATCCTGGAGACGAGCATGGGAGGAGGAGACAAGGGAGCTAGAGAGTAGGAGGTCTTGCGAGGAGCGGAGAGTACGGTTTGGGTGATATTTAGAGACAAGGTTGGTGATGTAGTTAGGGGCAGTGTTATGAACAGCTTTGTATGTCAGTGTTAGTGTTTTGAATTTTATCCGCTGGGCAATTGGAAACCAGTGGAGGGATTGGCAGAGAGGGGTGGCAGATATAGAGTGGTTAGTAAGGTGAATGAGTCTGGCAGCAGCATTCATGATGGACTGGAGTGGGGATAGCCTGCGATGAGGTAGGCCAGTGAGGAGGGAGTTACAGTAGCAGCAGAAGACACCCCAGAAGGTCCAGGCCAGCATACAGGACAATTACATCCTATTAGTACAATGGAATGGGGTGGAGGGGTTCAACCAGCAGCAACCACTCCCTCAACAGGCTGCCCCCCACTTCCCCCAGGTTGCACCTAAATTGCCCTAATTATAATCTACGACTGTATATGGACACATTTAATACATTCCTGTGAGCTTAAAGGATACCCATTCAAAAATGTAAGAACTGTCATTGCTGATCTCTTGAAAATGCTATTTGCCTGGCTGCAGATCCAGGAGACTTCAATACTTTTTAAGTCACTAACCTGGACCAAGTATGCAGCCAGTGAAGTCCGAGTTTATCTGGAACTTTCAGTAATAAACGTTTTTTTTTTAATCAGCACAATAACCAGGTACAGTTGTGACCAAAATTATTCAACCCCCACTGAAATTGAGTGTTTTGGCCAGTTTGACATTGCTTTTGATCATTCAGTCATCTTGCTTACATTTACATTAAAGAGGCACTTGTAGGTCAGACAAATATAACATAACAGTTATAATGAAATAACCACAAATGTCTTTTCTGTGCTCACAGCATTATCAGTTTTATTCAACCCCCAAGTGACATTCAATCTTAGTACTTAGTACAGCATCCTTTTACAGTTATAACAGCTTTTAAACGTGAAGCATAGCTTGACACAAGTGTCTTGCAGCGATCTACGGGTATCTTCGCCCATTCTTCATGGGCAAAGGCCTCCAGTTCAGTCACATTCTTAGGCTTGCGCACTGCAACTGCTTTCTTTAAGTCCCACCAGAGGTTCTCAATCGGATTTAAGTCTGGTGACTGCGATGGCCACTCCAAAATGTTCCAGCCTTTCCTCTGCAACCATGCTCTAGTGGACTTGGAGGTATGCTTGGGATCATTGTCCTGTTGAAAGGTCCAACGTCTCCCAAGCCTCAGGTGTGTGACGGACTGCATCACGTTTCCATCCAATATCTCCTGGTACTGAAGAGAATTCATGGTACCTTGCACACGCTGAAGCTTCCCTGTACCTGCAGAAGCAAAACAGCCCCAAAGCATGATTGACCCTCCACCATGCTTCACAGTAGGCAAGGTGTTCTTTTCATCATAGGCCTTGTTCTTCCTCCTCCAAACATAGCGTTGATCCATGGGCCCAAACAGTTCTAATTTTGTTTCATCAGTCCACAGAACACTATCCCACAACTTTTGTGGTTTGTCCACATGGCTTTTGGCATACTGCAGTCGACTCTTCTTATTCTTTGGAGACAGCAAGGGGGTACGCCTGGGAGTTCTGGCACGGAGGCCTTCATTACGCAGTGTGCGTCTTATTGTCTGGGCTGAAACTTCTGTACCCACATCTGACAAATCTTTTCTCAGTTCCTCAGCAGTCACACGGGGACTTCTCTCCACTCTACGCTTCAGGTAGCGCACAGCAGTCGAAGTCAGCATCTTCTTTCTGCCACGACCAGGTAGCGTTTCAACAGTGCCCTTTGCCTTGAATTTGCGAATGATGCTTCCTAAGGTGTCTCTTGGTATGTTTAACATCTTTGCAATCTTCTTATAGCCATTGCCCTTCCTGTGAAGAGAAATCACCTCTTCTCTTGTCTTCCTGGACCATTCTCTTGCCTTCACCATGTTTGTAACCACACCAGTAAATGTCTAGAAGGAGCTGAGTATCACAGTCATTTTAAAGCTGCCTAATTGGTGCTTATTATGCTTGATTGCTGCTCGGTGACATCCACAGGTGTTTTCAATACCTGATGGAAAGCACCTGTATGAACCTCTGTTCTTCAGAGTGGTAGTCTTTAAGGGGTTGAATAATTGTGGCAATGAAGAAACCACATAAGAACCATTTACTACTGTATTACATAAACAATTGATGTCATTTTAGTTGCATTTGGGTAGTTACAACGTCCTTGTAGGATTTGATTCTGAATACAATTCCAAATGTACACTATAGTCCCTAAACCCCTTTACAGCATTGGGGGTTGAATAATTTTGGTCACAACTGTAATTATTCTTCTCAGAAGGGGTACAGCTCACATAATTATTTTACTACAGCTATCTGTTAATTTCCAGCCTCAGTGGAGAGCAATGGCAGCTCTTTGGGATGTCGCTCTCTTGGTACATAAAATCAGTCATCGCACTTCAGCATTATTCTTGGCAAAGCGCAATGTCTCCTTCCAGTGGATAAAATGAGAAAAGCTTTCAGAAAGAAGAGTTGATCACATTAAAAGCTTTCCAGAGAGAATCTTAGTCTTGGTTCACATATACAGTATCTCACAGAAGTGAGTACACCCCAGTGGTGGACTGGCAACTCATGGAGCCCCCGGGCAATAGGGTATCATGGGGCCCCTCTGTCCTCGCCCACAATCAAACCACACCCAAAACAGCCTATGAAAGGTACCAGGGGCATCTCATGGGGCCCCCTACTGACCCCGGGCCCTCGGGCAATGCCCGTGTGCCGATATGGTCAGTCCGCCCCAGGTGCACCCCTCACATTTTTGTAAATATTTGATTCTATCTTTTCATGTGACAACACTGAAGAAATGACACTTTGCTACAATGTGACATAGTCAGTGTACAGCTTGTATAACAGTGTAAATTTGCTGTCCCCTCAAAATAACTCAACACACAGCCATTAATGTCTAAACCGCTGGCAACAAAAGTGAGTGCACCCCTAAGTGAAAATGTCCAAATTGGGCCCAATTAGCCATTTTCCCTCCCCGGTGTCATGTGACTTGTTAGTGTTACAAGGTCTCAGGTGTGACTGGGGAGCAGGTGTGTTAAATTTGGTGTTATCATGACTCATACTGGAAACTGGAAGTTGAACATGGCACCTCATGGCAAAGAACTCTCTGAGGATTTGAAAAAAGAATTGTGGCTCTACATATAGATGGCCTAGGCCAGCCTTTCTCAACCAGGGTGCCCAGGCACCCTGGGGTGCCTTGAGGTTTCTTCAGGGGTGCCTTGGCAAAATGTCTAAAAATTGCCCAAAACATGTATACAACCCTGCCTTTTAGTTACACAAAGCTACAGGTTTTCATTGTGCACCATTACGACCTTCTAACTGCCGGCTTCCTGACAACCAATGACATCATCAGTTGATAAGGAGGATGTCAGCTGCCTGCACAGCATCCTTGTTTGACCCTCCCCTGCACCTCTCCATCAGTGTTTGAGTCACATTAGTTCAATGATGGAGAAAAACCTAGGGAGAAGAGAAACATTGGAGTACTAGTCAGTACTGGGGCAGACTGACCATTTGGAAACTGGGCCCGGGGTCAGTAGGGGGCCCCATGAGATGCCCCTGGTACCCTTTTCATAGGCTTTTTTGAGTTTGGGCAAGGACACAGGGGCCCCATGATCCACTATTGCCCGGGGGCCCCATGAGTTGTCAGTCCGCCCCTGGTCAGTACCAGTGTGCAAAAGTTTATTTGCTTTGGAAGAATAAATCACCTCTAATGTTGGGTGTCCTACATGTGTGGATGTTGCTGCGACAGGGGCGGACTGACCATTTGGAAACTCGGGCACTGCCCAAGGGCCCTGGGTCAGTAGGGATCCCCTATTGCCCGGGGGCCCCATGAGTTGTCAGTCTGCCCCTGTGCTGCGATATATAAAACTTTTCACATTTAGAATGGTTTGCCTTTTTAAAATTATGGACAGTCTTGAGGCACCCCATTTTAAAATGGGGTGCCTCAAGACTGTCCATATTTTAAAGGGTGCCTCGGGACTGTTCATCATTTTCAAGGGTGCCTTGACTGAAAAAAGGTTGAGAAACACTGGCCTAGGCTATAAGATCCTGAAACTGAGCTGCAGCACGGTGGCCAAGACCATATAGCGGTTTAACAGGACAGGTTCCACTCAAAACAGGCCTCGCCATGGTCGACCAAGTAAGTTGAGTGCACGTGCTCAGCGTGTAGCAAAGTGTAATTTCTTCAGTGTTGTCACATGATATAATAAAATATTTACAAAAATGTGAGGGGTGTACTCACTTCTGTGAGATACTGTATGCATTTTGCATTTGATGCTTTCTCCAGTGCTTTTGCAGTTTGTTTTGCATTTTTCGACATGGGTTTTTGATGTGTTTTTGGTGTGTTTTGAACAGGTTTTGCATTTTGTTCAGCTTTTTTTTTTGTTAAGCTGGATTTTTTTTGTTGCTGGGCAGAATAAAAATGCATTTCAGCAGCTTCTCCATTGTGCTCTATTGTAGCAAAAATGCTGCTTTTTGCTTTTAAAAAAGTCCCCGACCCTTTCCAAAAACGCAGCAGCTCAAAAAAGCATAGATGTTAACATGTCCCATAGGAAACCATATTAAATTGACTTTAGTGTGTTTCTGCAAAAAGCACTAAAAAACACATTGATGTGAACAGGGCCTTACTGTCACTAACTTAGAACAAATTCGCAGATAAAGATTTGTGACTTTCCTGATCTGCATGCTTGTCCCAGTTCAGTGACTCAGAAAGTATTGAAACCACAGAGCCAGCTTAACCTCCTTAGCGGTATTCCCGAGTGTAGCTCGGGGTAAAATTTCGATACCAAGCTACACTCGGGCTTACCATGCGGTGTTGCTCAGGGAGCCCCTGCAGCACTTACGTTGTCCTTCACTCCTGCGATGTGTCCCCTGCAGCGTCCCCGGCCATCTCCTCCGGCCGATGCCGGCATCCGGCTTCTGTGTTCCGGTCCCTGTGAAGTCGGGATGTACGGGCACCGGAACCGGCGGGAAATTTTAAATTTTTAAAAAATGTCATTTTTGCTGTCATTGCTGTTTCAATGCATTTCACATATATTTTGTCCCTACTGCTTTGTCCTGTGCCCTGCCTACATTTTGAATGTTCTTTCTGCCTGGAAACTTAGAAAAGTCCATGGCGTCCAAAAAGCATCCCTTTACGTCAAAAGCGGTTTTAGAACAGCGATAGTAAATCAAAACCACTTGCAGAATTGAGTGATAATGATTTGTGGGGAAATTCGTCATCAGACACTGAAAACAATTTTGCGACTTTGCTCAGCGATGTGCGAATTTGCCTCTGTATTTCAAATTTCAGTGTTTTTGATTTGATTATATTATTGAATTAAATTTATTATTATTATATTATTATTTTTTATGAATATTTATTAAATTATAATTTATGATTTTGTGTTTCAAGTTTTATCCTACCCGGGATGTTTACTAGACTCTTGTTCGTACAGATTTCAGTGAGTTATTCCTAAAAATTACAGCCTACAATAAAAAACTACATATTTCCATGCAAAAAAAATGGTACCGCTTTTAGCACAAAAAATCGGAAAGAATCATACCGCCGAGGAGGTTAAGGTGGACTTTCACTAATTAAAATCTTTTTCTTTTTAGGTACATCATTGACGGAAAGAAAAAAATACAATGGGATCACAGCAATGATAACTGGGAACACATTTGTTGAGGGAGACCCGGATGTAACAAACTATTTAAACAGTTACGTCTGTTCAGTCTTCTCTTAAATAAATGACTCTAAGAAAACAAGTTGGGGGATCATATTGGTTCTTCTAGTGATGAAGGTACATTTTCAGGACGTAGAAAAGGAACTGGGTCAGTTAAAGCGTATTAAAGCAATGGGTTCACTTCTGATGTTATCCATACCAGAGTTCTAAGAGAACTTCAAGGTATGTTTGTCAGACTACCAACTGATCTTTTTAATGAATCACTTCTAACTGGAGAAGTTCTCCATGACTGCTGGACAGCGAATATTGTACCAATTCATAAGAAGAGTTGGAAAGAAGAAATTGGCAGCTACAAGTCTGTGAGTTTAACATCTGTTATAGTTAAATTAGTGGAATAATTCCAAAAAAGAAGGATCAATGATCACTTAAAAACACACAACGTTCTGGACCCAAAGCAGCATGGCTTTACTGATCATGTCAGACTCTTTTGATTTAAATTTGGCTGTATCACAAATGTTTTCTACCAGAGATGTGCTATGAATATAGCCTATCTTGATTTCAGCAAAGCATTAGATAATGATCCCATGAAAAAAGTTGTACATGATAACACTTAAACCATATTTAGAAAAAAATATTTATACATGGAAGGAGCTAGACCAAAGGATAAAAGAGTCCAAATTCATTTATTGGTATTGTACTAAAATACAGCCAACCTGATCTGGGGGTCAATTGAGCCTACAAATCATATAGAATTGATAACATACATAATGTAATCAATGTACATGTATGTTGTCCATGATGTTATATGATTGTTAGGCTCATGATTTTATCAGTCACAATTATATTTACATTATATTATTTTTTGTCATAGCCCTGATGAAAGAGGAGTTCCTTTGACCTCCAAAATGCGCTTGCTGTCTTTAAGCACAATACCGATAAATGAATTTGGAGTCTTTTATCTTTTGGTCTGGTGCTCCTTCCATGTATGCACTTTTTGCTGGTAACCTGCTGGATTACTTTCTGGTAGCCTTGTCTGCTGTGAGCAGCTTAATCTGAGCTACTGGGCTCTTCAAGTACTCTTGCCCTTTCACCACTTTGTATTAACTCATATCAAAGTTCCGGAGCCTCCTGGATGTCTTTTTTTCATTGAAGTCTTAATCCATAATTAAACCTCCACAAAAAAAAAAAAGGAAAGGGCCCTATAAGCTTTATGCCATAATATGTTAGGAGTCACAGCATAATAACACATTGTGGCAGATGCACTGGCATGCAATCCCTTCCAGTTGCTTTGGCAGCTTGACATCATTCCCATGAATGCAGAAGGGAGTCATATTGTCACTGCACAGAGCCATGCTGTAAATATACGGTGAGCTGTGCATGCGTGGCTCAGAGTACACAAATGTTGACAGGCAGGAAGAAGGGACTATGACAGGAGAGACCAATAGGGTCTCTTTTGCTATAGAAATCCTGGCTTATTTGTTAAATCTAGGTTCACACTTATGCAGGTTGTGTTTGATGCGTTTCTGCATTGCGTTTTTTATGTGTTTGTAATGAGTTTTGCGGGGGGGGGCTTCTTTTTTTTCTTGTTGCTAGGCAGATTATAAATGCAAAACGCATCAAAAACATGCCGAAAACGCATCAAAAACGCAATATATGCTTTTCTGCAGCATTCCCATTAAACTCTGTAGAACCAAAAATGCAACGTTTTGCGTTCAATAAAGTCCCTGAGCATTTCCAAAAAATGCACCAGGTGAGAACGTGCAGGTGTGAACATGTCCCATAGAAAATCATGTGAAATGGACTGTACTGCGTTTCTGCAAAACGCTGTAGAAAACACTTAGGTGTGAACCTAGGGTAAGTTTGATTCCACTTTAACCCTTGGGTGTTTCAGTGGACACACATGTTAACATGTGGGATAATGCCCCCTATAGACCAGAGGTCATCTTGACTTACCAGGGCCCCACAAGGAAAACAACATTCTTACTCTTCCTGCCAGTTGACCACCATATACCAGGTTTGACTTGGAGACAGTATGGGAGAGATAGTGCAGAATACTAGTCCTCCAACCAGGACACCCAGTTCCTTGTAAACTAAACCCAAAGGCCAGGATGGAAGCCCCTATAGTACATATGCAAGGCCTTGCTTTCCCTAACATCCCTAATCCCTAACTCTGGCTGCCCCAGCATACCTGCATAGGCAAGAGTCCATTCTTGGCAGAGTCCATGATGGCAGTATCCAGGGCTGGTATCTTCAGGATGGACTACGGATCCCAGCAGTCCCCCTATATTGCAGAAGGTTCCAGAAGCTGGTGACAGCTTGAGCTGAGTAGTGTTGGGATTGGTTGCATGCTCCAGGTCTGTCAAGTATTTTTTTTTTTGGCAAGTTGGCGGGCAGTAGACATCGCGATTGACATTGGATTTACCACAATAGACTTTTTTTGCAAATTTTATTTATTTAATTAAGGACTGGTCACATATTTGGGTGTCTATTTCAGGATTACACTTTTTTTTTGTGAATGAGTAAGGGTACTAGATATGTATGGGAAGGTGGTATCTGGGAGCCCACTTACTATTAAAGGAAGATTCCACATTCCAATAAGTGCCCTGTCCACAAACCTCCGCCACCATTAGCCAGGGTTGTGCAGAAGAGGCCTTTGCCGTTATCAACATGGGAACAAGCTGCTTTTCCGGGGGCATCCCCCATGTTAAGGGCATGTGACCTGGTTAGGTTAATGATGGTGGGGTGGGGGCTGCATGCTCAGATTAAGAGTCTGGTATAGATTTTTTTTTTGGGGGGGCTCACACTTTGGGGTTGATTTACTAGAGGTAAATATAGTGTCCACTGCAAGTGCACTGCAAGTGCAGTTGCTTTAGATCTTAGGGGAAGCTCTGAAATGAGGCAAAACTCTGCTAATTTCTTTCATCCAATCATGTGCAAGCAAAAATGCTGTTTTTTTTTATTTTCCTTGCATGTTCCCCTCAGATTTAGAGCAACTACACTTTCAGTGCACTTGCAGTGCACAGCCTATTTGCCTTTAGTAAATCAACCTCATAAGCCTTCCACTCATGGAGTCTGTCAGTTTCTTGATCTGTTGATGATCAACTTATTGTGGTGCAGCAACCACAGCCTCCCAGACATTGTTCAGAGAGGTGTACTGTTTTCCTTCACCATAAATCTCCCAGGGCCCACAAGTTCTCAATAGGGTTAAGGTCAGGTGAGGAAAGGGGACCATGTCAATATTATTTCATATTTAAGGCCTTTACTGGCTAGCCATGCAGTGGAGTATTTCAATGCATGCGATGGAGCGCTGTCCTCTATAAATATCATCATATCTTCTTGAAAGATGCAGACTTTTTCCTGTACCACTGCTTGAAGAAAGTGTCTTCTAAAAACTGGCAGTAGGATTGAGAGTTGATTTTGAGTTAATCTTCAACCCCAGAAGGCCCAACTTGCTCATCTTTAATAATACCAGCCCAGCAGTACCCCACCTCCACCTTGCTGGTGCGTGAATTGAATTGGAGCTCTGTGTCCATTATTGATCCAGCAACAGGTCCATCCACCTGGTCCTTCAAGAGTCACTCTCATCTTATTAGTCCATAAAACCTTTGAAAAATCTATCTTCAGATATTTCTTGGCCCAGTGTTGACGTTTCAACTTATGTGTCTTGTTGAGTGGTGGTCAGGTTTCAGACTTCCTTACCTTGACCGTGTCTCTGAACACTGAACACCTTGTACTTTTGGGCACTTCAGGTAGGTTGCAGTTCTGGAATATGACAGCACTGGAGGATAATGGGTTCCTCGTAGCATCACGTTTGATTCTTCTCAAATCTTTGGCAGCTAATTTGCATCTTTTTTTCTCAACACATTTCTTGCGACCCTGTTAACCATTTGAAACAAAATGTTTGATGGTTCTGTGATCACACCCCAATATCTTAGCAATTTCAAGAGTGCTGCATCCCTCTGATAGACTTTTTACTTTTCAGAATCAGTTAAATCTCTTTTGTGGGCCCTTTGCCCTAGAAAAATAAGCTGCCTAATAAGTATGCACACCTTGATATAGGGTATTGATCTCCTTGGGCCATACCCTTCCTCATTACACAAATACACAACACTTGATATGCTTAAATACAATAAGCATTCAAGTTTATACAGCTTGGAGTTGGACAACATGCATTAGAATAATGATTTGGTCAAAATGCTTACTTGCCTAATAATTGTGCACACAGTGTATTTGCTGTTCAACACTTCTCCTTGGGTCATCTGGGCTTCTGTGTTTATATACATTATATTGACAAAAGTATTGGGATACCCCTCCGAATCATTGAATTAAAGTGTTCAAATCACCTCCATGGCCACAGGTGTATAAAATCAAACACCTAGCCATGCAGACTGTGCGTAGAGAGTTTCATGGAATGGGTTTCCATGGCCGAGCAGCTCCATCCAAGCCTTACATCACCAAGTGCAATGCAAAGCATCAGATGCAGTGGTGTAAAGCACGCTGCCACTGGACTCTAGAGCAGTGGAGTTGTGTTCTCTGGAGTGATAAATCATTCTTCTCTGTCTGGCAATCTGATGGACGTGTCTGGGTTTGGCGGTTGCCAGGAGAGCGGTACTTGCTTGACTGCATTGTGTCAAGTGTAAAGTTTGGTGGATGGGGGATTATGGTCTGGGGTTGTTTTTCAGGGGTTGGGCTTGGCCCTTAGTTCCAGTGAAGGGAACTCTTAAAGCATCAGCATACCAAGACATTTTGAACAATTTCATGCTCCCAACTTTGTGGGCACAGTTTGGGGATGGTCCCTTCCTGTTCCAACATGACTGCGCACCAGTGCACAAAGTAAGGTCCATAAAGACATGGGTGAGTGAGTTTGGGGTGGAAGAACTTGATTGGCCTGCACAGAGTCCTGACCTCAATCCAATAGGACACCTTTGGGGTGAATTAGAGCGAAGACTGCGAAGCAGTCCTTGCTATCCAGCATCAGTGGCTGACTTCACAAATGCGCTTCTAGAAGAATGGTCAAACATTCCCATAGACACCCTCCTAAACCTTGTGGACAGCCTTCCCAGAAGAGTTGAAGCTGTTATAGTTGCAAAGGGCGGGCCAACTCAATATTGAACCCTATGGACTAGGACTGGGATGCCTTTAAAGTTAATGTGCATGTAAAGCCATGCGTCCTAAATACTTTTGGCAATATAGTGTATATGTATAGATTTGGACATATCACCTGTGGTTTATGCGGAGACTCACCATATAGCAGAGGAAAAACTATTTCTTCTGGCAACTGCATCATAGCAGAGGGTTATTTTTTCTAGATGTTTCTCTGCAAGCATTACATTGCAGATCCTTAGACTGGTCTCATAAATTCATGGGCCATACTCTGTTCTCTGTTCCAGACCCTATGCACTTTTCTTTGTGGTGGACAGGACTTCTTGTTACCCCTTTCCTAGTGCCTCTCCAGTTTGTCATGGACAGAACTTCACTAGGGTTTTTTTCAGAACTCCTTTAGTGCCTCTCCCATGGAACTCCATGAGGAAACTTCTACTTCCTAATTCTAATGCCACCGCATCTAGTTACTAGCACTAGGTCTTCTAGACCTTACTAACTTCTCTCATGGTTCCTGATCATTTCAGAGCTGTCATATTATATTTAGTCTGTGTCAGCCTCCTTTCTTTACTGAAACAGTTGCATTATACTTAGACCAGGTGTCTAAGGAGTACATAAGGAGTAATCCATGTCCACACAGCTGTGGTCAACTTTTGAACTTTCTCACTGAACGTTATTATGCATGGAATACACAGCAAGTCCCCATTTCAAACTTTAAATTTAAATTTGTTGTAAACCCTTACATATACTTACTGCAAAAGTGACTGGCCTCAGGTGATACACAGAGATTAAACAAATTGTCCTACCTAAGTTGTACCTGTTTATCTGTAGTAATTTCTCCTCTATATTTTCCTAAAACACGCAGATCAAAGGTTTTTTGTCAGCTCCAGAATGCAGGGGTGTGGATTTGGTGTCACACACTGCACAGCTCAGAGAGGAGAGCTCTGTATAATCTGAAACCTGTGTGGAGAGAATGGACACACACCCCTACGCACAATTCTACAGGAAAACATGCACAGCTGAGGCTGTCAGTCACCTGCTGTGTACTGGAGGCGGGTAGAGGAGGGGCTGTCACCTGGCATTCTGTGGTAAGTTAGATTTTCAGAAGTGAGTCTTGCAGATAGCAGAGAAAGGAGAGAGAGAGAAAGGAACCACGCTAGGTACTTTGGTTTGACACACGGTATAGAGGGATATGTTCTGTTCATTGTTCATTACATAAGATTACAACCACTTTAAGCCTCACATCACGACTGCTTTCATGATTTTTTTTCAGGAACAGTTTCTTCGAGGCCACCTACTTTACACAGAGGTCTTAGCAGATTGGAAACCACATAAAATGGATGTGTTGTTTGAATTAACTTGCCAATAAAACATGTATGCAAAGGAAAAAGAGAATATTCACCTTTCCTGCTCCCCCTAGTAGCAAAAGTTGCCCCACTGAAGTGAAAATACAAAGTGAAGTTTCTTCAGAAACCAATACTTCCCGAATGTCAATCCTGTGCAGGATACTGTAGTGATGAGGAGGTTGGCGGGATGAACCATTGAGTGCAATTGGAAAGACAGGAAATCAACACTCACTTTAAGAAGTCTCTTTTTTATTGTTACAGTATTCTATCTCCCAGGGAACAAAATACAAGTACTATGTCCAGTCTTACTAACGGCTGTGGAATACTAGCTATGAGGTCTGAAAAGGTGCCCCCATGGCTATCCAAAAACTCAGCTATGAAGAAGACAGCTGCATTGATAGTGGCGCTTGTCTCCATTTCCAAACACCTGCCTGCTTGCCTAAACATTTTCGCTGACATTCCCCCCTCTCTCTGAATTCTTCTTGCCGGTGTTTGTATCAGGAAAGTGCATGGAGCCAGATGTGAGGCTATCAATTCAGCTATCTCCTGGCTAACTGCATTGTTGGACAGCCATGGGGGAAGGCAGCCTGACAATGTCCAACTCCAACATAATTAAATTCCTGAAAATTGGAAAACAAATTTGCACCACCTTCCATGTCCACACTAGTCAATGCTGCTCCCACTTCTATTCTAGGGAAATAATGTGTTCTATCATTGTGTAGCACTACCCTCTTGAGGGCTGCTGGATTTGTTTTGGGTCCCCCTAATTTCTGCACGGCCAGGCAACACACATTTTCCACACTTGCACATTCAGAATCAGTGGACAGTCCTTGAGCTGGTTTGTATTTGTTTTTTATTAAGGGGTAACAACTTGGATGGGGTCTAGGGGAAAATGGGATGCCCAAGGAACTTCAAACATGAGGACACATTTCTTATCAGCAATACTGTACAAAAATGTGGATCAAAAATAGCAACTGTCTCTGTTAAGGAGCACTGGAGTCCCCTTGGTGTAAATCCTGAGACCCCAGATGAATCCTCCTCTTCACCCAGCTGCACCGATGGTATCCCTAGGCAAGGGATTCCAAGATCTAGAAGTTATGTAGTCCCAGATGAGACCTAGTTGGGTTTTGCATCTGACTGCCCTCGCCCTTTATCTGACCCAGGGGGTGTAGGAGTACTCACACTGTCCTGTCAGTGTGGTGGGTTGGTAGCTGTTTTCAAGTCTTTTGCTGGGCTGGCTCCTTCCCTGCTGATCAGGATGTCCTCCCTAAGACACGGTGGAACAGTGAAGATCCTCCTGTCCAGCAATGAGCCTGTAGGTAGGCTCCCCTCCTTGGGGGCCCCCTCTCAGGCTCCACACTCCAGCACATTCTGGCCTCCTGACTGGGGATTAGCCAAGGTCCCTCAAACATGCAGATCTGGGCCGCATACCCTCCTCCACTCCTCTTCCAGAAACTTCTCTTAAGTTTCTAGAAGGGGGGGAGGACTCCAGAAGCCTTGACCTATAGAGCTTGTCCTGAGGTGAACTCCTGCCTCACTCCCAGGCTGACTCATCCCAGGCTGCTACCCAGCCTCTAACTAACAATAATCCTAAGTAGCTTATCTAGAGGGCGCTACAATTGGTATTGTTGGCTTCCTGGCAGGTGCTTTTATTTGATAATATCTTTAGTAACAAACATTTACAGAACAAAATTAAATTGTATATGTGCTAAATGAATAAAGAACAGCAACATTTTCAGTTTTCCATTCAGATATTTTTTTATTTGAGATGATCATAGGTATCTGAGTTACAGTTATTATTAACAAGACTTAATTATTTCAACATTATATAAGGACATTGTTTTTATTGTATTATCAGAGACGCAGCGGTGTGTGTTTGGCCCTCATTTATGCAATGAAAGTAAATTTGATTTTCTTTATCCATCTGTTATATATTCTCCTTTCTCCTTCTTCCCTGTGGCTCACATGGGGTCCAATGGGCATTATTTAAGAAGAGATTTTCTTCCCTATTAAATTATAATTGTTTTGAAGAGGGGACATGGGGCTAATTAGAAACAGCAAGGACCAGACTGATTATTACTATGTTATTGGGGATTCTGTACCAATTGTAAAATACCAACTGCTGTGTATAAAGCATATGAACATTTTTTCTTTTGTTTCTGATATAAGTATTGTAGCGCTTACCCCAAAGGGAGCTGCTTGAAATGACCCAGGTCTCCCTTACCTGTTCAGACGCTGCCAGGCCCAGACACCAATTCCACGCACACCAACAAACAGGCTCAGTCTAGGGGATGTCTTTTGTATCTATATTGCAGAAATTGAACAGGATAGAGGGACGGGTGCAGGATACTCCAAAACACAAAACAGGTACAGGAGGACAGATTATCTGTGACGGAACTCTCTCCTCTCTCTTCCTTCCTTCCACATAATATAGTGATCCTTCCTGCCTTCCATGTACCATAGTAATCCTTCCTTCCTTCCACAAAATATAGTGATCCCTCCTGTCTTCCCTGTACCATAGTGATCCTTCCTGCCTTTCATGTACCATAGTGATCCTTCCTGCCTTCCATGTACCATAGTGATCCTTCCTGCCTTCCATATACCATAGTGATCCTTCCTGCCTTCCCTGTACCATAGTGATACTTCCTTCCTTCCACATAATATAGTGATCCTTCCTGCCTTCCAAGTGCCATAGGGATCCCTCCTGTCTTCCCTGTACCATAGTGATCCTTCCTGCCTTCCATGTACCATAGTGATCCCTCTTTCCTTCCATGTACCATAGTGATCCTTCCTGCTTTCCATGTACCATAGTGATCCCTCCTGCCTTCCATGTACCATAGTGATCCTTCCTGCCTTCCAAGTACCATAGTGATCCCTCCTGTCTTCAATGTACCATAGTGATCCCTCCTGCTTTCCATGCACCATAGTAATCCTTCCTGCCTTCCATGTACCATAGTGATCCTTCCTACCTTCAATATACCAATGTGATCCTTCCTGCCTTCTATGTACCATAGTGATCCTTCCTACCTGCCAGATACCAAAGTGATCCTTCCTGCCTTCCATGTACCATAGTGATCCTTCCTACCTTCCATATACCATATTGATCCCTCCTGCCTTCCATATACCATAGTGATCCCTCCTGCCTTCCATGTACCATAGTGATCCTTCCTGCTTTCCATGTACCATAGTGATCCTTCCTGCCTTCCATATACCATCAGGGCAGTGGATAAGGGGGTACCACCAGTCCTTCTGTACGGGGCCCAGGCAAGCAGGGGGGCCCAGGCAGCTGGGTGAATCGGATGTGGGCAGGGAGGGTGATCAAGAAGGTGGGGGGCAATTACTTGAACTGATCCCCTGTATGGCTCTCTCTACAGCAGCTGAAAGCTGACTTCTTCCCGCTCCCTATACCTGACATTCAGCTGCTGCAGAAAGAGCCATACAGGGGATCAGTTCCAGTAATTACTAATTCCCTCCGCTGCATGCATCACCCTCCCTGTGCACCATACATTTCCCCCTAAGGCCCAGGTTCACCTAGTGATCCTTCCTGCCTTCTATGTACCATAGTGATCCATCCTACCTGCCAGATACCAAAGTGATCCTTCCTGCCTTCCATGTACCATAGTGATCCTTCCTACCTTCCATATACCATAGTGATCCTTCCTACCTTCCATATACCATAGTGATCCGTCCTACCTTCCATATACCATAGTGATTCTTCCTGCCTTCCATATACCATAGTGATCCGTCCTACCTTCCATGTACCATAGTGATTCTTCCTGCCTTCCATATACCATAGTGATCCGTCCTACCTTCCATGTACCATAGTGATTCTTCCTACCTTCCATATACCATAGTGATTCTTCCTGCCTTCCATGTACCATAGTGATTCTTCCTGCCTTCCATATACCATAGTGATCCGTCCTACCTTCTTGTACCATAGTGATTCTTCCTACCTTCCATATACCATAGTGATTCTTCCTGCCTTCCATATATCATAGTGATTCTTCCTGGCTTCCATATACCATAGTGATCATTTCAGCCTTCCATGTACCATATTAATCCTTCCTGCTTTTCATATACCATAGTGATCTCTCCTGTTTTTTCATGTACCATAGTGATCCTTCCTGCTTTTCATGTACCATAGTGATCCTTCCTTCCTGCCTTCCATGTACAATGTTAATTCTTCCTGCCTTCGATGTACCATTGTGATCCTGCCTTCCTTCCATGTACTATAGTGATCCTTCCTGCCTTCCATGTACTATAGTGATCCCTCCTGATTTCCATATACCATAGTGGTCCTTCCTGCTTTCCATGTACCATCGTGATCCTTTCTTCCTGCCTTCCATGTACCATAGTGATTCTTCCTGCCTTCCATGTACCATGGTGATCCTTCCATATACCATAATGATCCTTCCTGCCTTCTATGTACCATAGTGATCCTTCCTTCCTATCATGTAACATAGTGATCCCTCCTTCCTTCCATGTACCATAGTGATTCTTCCTGGCTTCCATGTACCATGGTGATCCTTCCATATACCATAATGATCCTTCCTGCCTTCTATGTACCATAGTGATCCTTCTTCCTATCATGTAACATAGTGATCCCTCCTTCCTTCCATGTACTATAGTGATCCTTCATGCCTTCCATATACCATCATGATCCTTCCTGCCTTCTGTGTACCATAGTGATCCTTCCTTCCTTCCATGTAACATAGTGATTCCTCCTTCCTTCCATGTACTATAGTGATCCTTCATGCCTTCCATATACCATCATGATCCTTCCTGCCTTCTGTGTACCATAGTGATCCTTCCTTCCTTCCATGTAACATAGTGATTCCTCCTTCCTTCCATGTACTATAGTGATCCTTCATGCTTTCCATATACCATCATGATCCTTCCTGCCTTCTGTGTACCATAGTGATCCTTCCTTCCTTCCTTCCTTGCTTCCTTCCTTCCATGTACTATAGTGATCTCTCTTCCCTTCCATATACCTTAGTGATCCTTCCTTCCATATAACAGTGATCTTTCCTTCTTCCTTCCTTCCCTCTCTCTCAAATCTCTCTCCCTAAAGGTTGGTTCATACTGGGACACACTGCAGGAAAGACACGTTCCATATGCCTTTCCTGCACTGCATGCAACCATGCTGCCCTTTCGAGATGCATGTGGGTGCTATTAAATGTTAATAGCATGTTTGTGGCCACCAAACTGCATGGTACCGCAGTACAATGCGGATTGGTGTGGCATGATTTCAAAAAGTAGTGCTTTGCAGAGCATACCTGTTAACTTGAATGGGTTGTGGCCGGTGGGCAGTAGTGCATGCCAATGTCTCAGGGGGTATAACTCCTGCCACAGCCATGAAGCAAAGCATTGCGGATGCAGCATATGTTCACCCCAGCTGCTGCCTCTGCAGCTAAAGGGGGAGCAATCTGGGAGGTGTAAAACCCAGTGGTCAAGGCATGGTTTTAGCACCCCTACCACCCCTGTGAGTGAGCCCTAACTGTTATGTTGCATATTTCTAACATTTGAGGTAATATTTCCTTTGCATGATCGTTTCTTCAAGCAATGCTGCACTGTGCACAGCAACTAGGCTCAGCTTCTGTTTAACCATCCCTCTTTAAGCCACTCCGACTGTTAGACACAACTTGACCATGTCCATCATTGCCATTATGTGCTACACATGCTGCAGTAATTATTTTTCAGCTCCATCCTAGGGTTCCTCAGGTCCTTCATAATTCTCTGTCTATTTTAACCTCTTGGCGCCGGCTGCACGCAAATGTGCGGCCTCCCGACATCTGGGCCTTGACGCCGAGTGGCCGCACATTTGCGTGCAATTAAGAAAAACATATGTGCTGAGAGAGCGTGCCTTGTGCGCTCCCAGCACACATGTCCAGTACTCACAGAAAGGTCCCAATCTCCTCTTTTGATAGGGACCTTTCCCGATCATGTGACCGCCATGACAGCGAATCACAGCGGTCACATAACCGTAAAACCCTGCCCCACTTCCTGGCTTCTGAAACCCTTAAAGGGCCGGGAGGCAGCAGTGCCAAGGGGTTAAGCTCTCTGTCTATTTTCAATGAATACAAAACCAAGCCACATGTATTGGAAGTTTTTTTAATGAGGTGCTGAGGTTTATACAGTATGTATCACAGCAATCAAAGCATATTTTATAGGTACAAGGAAGCCCAGGTTTTATTTTAACCATGCCCCTTAAGACCCTTCCATTGACATGTCTGGCCACACCCACATACCTTGCTGTGGTGTGCGTAGCGCGCCACAGGTCACTATCTCCCTGAAATGTCCCTCATTCTCAAGTTCAAAAGTTGGGAGGAATTGATATAGGGTCCTTCTACAGCCCAGCTCTCTAAAGTAGTGTCCTCCAACAAATGTCTTTCAGTTCAAATTCCTCCAGGCCCTCAGCCGAGCACATGCTGAGGCCCAGCAACAGCTCTTCAGTACACAGGCTGCCTCCTAGGGGCAGCAGCCCCAGGGGAAATGACTCTCTAAACAAGCCTCCCAAAACATTTATCTTCTACCTAGCTATCTTCTGGGTTCCTCCTCTCAGGGACTGGCTGAGGTTAGATAAATATTCATAACTCATTGGCTGACCCTCCTACTCTGGAAGCTTCTTTCAGAGGCAGACAGGAGCAATCAACCACCAAGCTTAAGGAAACTGGCCACACCTAGAATATAAATTACTGCTCCACTGCAGTATGCTAACAAAGTTTTGCCAGGTTTGGGAAGAGGTTCTGTCTCAGTGCTTTTTACTCACAGACATCTTTGAAAAGCTATTTTAAAGTTCAGAAAATATACTTCCTGTGTGGGCATTCCTTTATTCTTGAATATTAAGGCCTACAGCCAGGGATGTTCTTATGAGCGGGCCTATGGCCATGAGTTGACACGCTGTGGGAAAGGGCTACAACTACCAGCAAGTGGGTAACTGTCCTATTCCAGAAGAAGAGGGCCAGGGAGTTTGGTGCCAACACACAGCAAAACTAAAGGTGATGGTCGTCTACCCCGAATCATTGTAAATCTCAGAAGTGTGTGGGAATCACCTTGCTGCTACACAACCCTTGAGTGCACCAGATCGTATTCATGATTTGCATATGCCTGTGTGTGTTCAGCCGACTAGATTTTGCGTGGCAGGTAATAGTCTATGATAACTGTTTCACACCCTCGTCACCTTCCCAAACAAGCTATTTTCTCATTCCCCTACTCAAACAAGACTGGCTTGCAAGTCTCTGTGGGCATGATATCTTGACATTAGGTGGCAACTGGTGTGATAGTGTATGTGTGCTGAGGAACGTTTAGTTCACATTGTGATTTGTGCCAATATGCTGGTCAATTTCTAAGGACATGTGACAGATGATGAAACACTACAAATCCTTGCACATCACTCCTACTTGTACCCTCTGCAACCTCGTCCATGACAAGCCATATGGCCATCCTGCTGTTTTTTAAATTAGCCCTTTGGAGTCTTGAGTCAGCGTGCTTTTGTAGGATTGTGAGCTGCAGTTGTTGCAGTGGGACATTTGTGTTTAACCTGCGCATTCTGAAGAGGTGTTTTATCAGCAAATGTGGGGTCCCAAAGTTGGCATTGGTATGCACTAAACAGAGTTTTGTATCCCAACAATGAGGGGAGAGAGAACTCTTCAAAGGACAAATCCTAAGAGTCCCAAAAAGGGGGTGGTGCTGTCCCTTTAAGCTGTAATGTGACAAAGATCATGACCAAAGGTCTCTCATCACTCTGGAGTCCAACACAAAGATTCCTTCCTCTTCTGGAACTATGTCACTGGATATGAGGAGCAGACTGACTCTTGCGGTCTCTGAGGGTGATTGCCGCAGTCAGAGTGTTCCAGGTGTTGCAGCAGACGCCCTGGATACACATACTCTCTTTCACAGCATGCTGAACCTTGTGGTCCCACAGCAACACAGATCTGAACAACACAGTTTCAGCAAGGTTCCACATGGTCAGGGAAACAGTCTCTCATCAGCAACAATAAACAGTCGCAGCTTTCAGGGTCCCTCAGATCCAGTTCACGGTCCCCTGTTCACACACAGTGCTCACTATGGCAGCAATAGTCTACAGGTGAAACTCGAAAAATTAGAATATCGTGAAAAAGTTCATTTATTTCAGTAATGCAACTTAAAAGGTGAAACTAATATATGAGATAGACTCATTACATGCAAAGCAAGATAGTTCAAGCCGTGATTTGTCATAATTGTGATGATTATGGCTTACAGCTCATGAAAACCCCAAATCCACAATCTCAGAAAATTAGAATATTACATGCAATCAATAAAACAAGGATTGTACATAGAACAATATTGGACCTCTGAAAAGTATAAGCATGCATATGTACTCAGTACTTGGTTTGGGCCCCTTTTGCAGCAATTAATGCCTTAATGCGGCGTGGCATGGAAGCTATCAGCCTGTGGCACTGCTGAGGTGTTATGGAAGACCAGGATGCTTCAATAGCGGCCTTCAGCTCTTCTGCATTGTTCGGTCTCATGTCTCTCATCTTTCTCTTGACAATGCCCCATAGATTCTCTATGGGGTTCAGGTCAGGCGAGTTTGCTGGCCAATCAAGCACAGTAATCCCACAGTCATTGAACCAGGTTTTGGTGCTTTTGGCAGTGTGGGCAGGTGCCAAGTCCTGCTGGAAAATGAAGTCAGCATCCCCATAAAGCTTGTCTGCGGAAGGAAGCATGAAGTGCTCCAAAATCTCCTGGTAGATGGCTGCGTTGACCCTGGACTTAATGAAGCACAGTGGACAACACCAGCAGATAACATTGCTCCCCAGATCAATACAGACTGTGGAAACTTCACACTGGACTTCAAGCATCTTGCAGTGTGTGCCTCTACATTCTTCCTCCATACTCTGGGTCCTTGGTTTCCAAATGAGATGCAAAAGTTGCACTCATCAGAAAAGAGGACTTTGGACCACTGAGCAACAGACCAGGTCTGTTTTTCTTTAGCCCAGGTAAGACTCTTCTGACTTTGTTTGTTGTTCAGGAGCGGCTTGACAAGAGGAATACGACATTTGAAGCCCATGTCCAGGATCCGCCTGTGTGTGGTGGCTCTTGATGCACTGACTCCAGCTTCAGTCCACTCCTTGTGAAAGTCCCCAACACTTTTGAATGGCCTTTTCCTGACAATCCTCTCCAGGCTGCGGTCATCCCTGCTGCTTGTGCACATTTTTCTTCCACACTTTTCCCTTCCACATAACTTTCTATTAATGTGCTTTGATGCAGCACTTTGGGAACATCCAACTTCTTTTGCAATTACCTTTTGAGGCTTTCCCTCCTTATGGAGGGTGTCAATGATGGTTTTCTGCACAAATGTCAGGTCAGCAGTCTTTCCCATGATTGTGATTCCTACTGAACCAGACTGAGAGACCATTTAAAGGCTCAGGAACCCTTTGCAGGTGTTATGGCTTAATTAGCTGATTAGAGTGGGACACTTTGAGCCGAGAATATTGCACCTTTTCACAATATTCTAATTTACTGAGATTGTGGATTTGGGGTTTTCATGAGCTGTAAGCCATAATCATCACAATTATGACAAATCACAGCTTGAACTATCTTGCTTTGCATGTAATGAGTCTATCTCATATATTAGTTTCACCTTTTAAGTTGCATTACTGAAATAAATGAACTTTTACACGATTTTCTAATTTTTTGAGCTTCACCTGTATGTGTACAGTTGCAAGAAAAAGTATGTGAACCCCTTGGGATTACATGGAGTTTTGCATGAATTGGGAATAAAATGTGCTCTGAACGTCATCTAAATCACGACAATAGAAGAACACAGTCTGCTGAACATAATACTACACAAACATTAGATGTTGCCATGGTTTAATTACACATAACATGTAAACATTCACAGTGCAGGAAGGAAAAAGTATGTGAACCTTTGGACTTAGTAACTGGTTGACCCTCCTTTGGCAGCAATAACCTCAACCAAACGTTTCCTGTAGTTGCAGATCAGACCTGCACAACGATCTGGAGTAATTTTGGACCACTCCTCTTCACAAAACTATTTCAGTGTAGCAATATTCTTGGGATGTCTGGTGTGAATCGCTCTCTTAAGGTCATGCCACAGCATTTCAATCGGGTTGAGGTCAGGACTCTGACTGGGCCACTCCAGAAGGCGTATTCTGTGCTGTAGCAGCCATTGTTTTGTTGAATTACTTGTATGCTTTGGGTCATTGTCCTGTTGCATTACCCATCCTCTGCGGAGCTTCAGTTGGCGGACAGATGGTCGTACGTTTTCCTGCAAAATGCCTTGATAAACTCTGGAATTCATTTTCCCATCAATGACAACAATCCGTCCAGGCCCTGAGGCAGCAAAGCAGCTCCAAACCATGATGCTCCCTCCGCCATGTTTTACAGTGGGGATGAGGTTTTGATGTTGGTGTGCTGGGCCTTTTTTTCTCCACAAATAGTGTTGTGTGTTCTTCCCAAACAACTCAATCTTGGTTTCATCTGTCCACAGTATATTTTGCCAGTAGTGCTGTGGAACATCCAGGTGCTCTTTTGCAAACTTCAAACGTGCTGCAATATTCTTTTTGGACATCAATGGCTTCCTCCGTGGTGCCCTCCCATGTACTCCATTCTTGTTTAATGTTTTCCTTATTGTAGATGTGTCAACAAAAATGTTAGCATGTGCCAGAGATTTCTGTAGGTCTTTAGCTGACATTCTGGGACTCTTCTTTACCTCATGCAGCATTCTGCGCTGTGCTCTTGCAGTCATTTTTACAGGACGACCACGCCTAGGGAGAGTAGCAACAGTGCTAAACTTTCTCCATTTGTAGACAGTCTGTCTTACCGTGGACTCATGAACATCAAGGCTTTTGGAGATACTTTTGTCACCCTTTCCAGCTTCATGCAAGTCAACAATTCTTGATCGTAGGTCTTCTGAGAGCTCTTTTCTGCGTGGCATGGTTCACATCAGACAGTGCTTCTTGAAACCAGTAAACCCAAAACAGGTGTGTGTTGTTTAAGGGCAGGACAGCTGTCAGCAACACATCCAATATCATCACACTGATTGGAGTCAAGGTTGGCTCACTCCTGGTTCCAATTAGCTCTGGGAGAAGTCATTAAGCTAGGGCCTCACATATTTTTTCCTCCCTGCACTGTGAATGTTTACATGTTATGTGCAATTAAACCATGGCAACATCTAATGTTTGTGTAGTATTATGTTCAGCAGACTGTGTTCTTCTATTGTTGTGACTTAGATGACGTTCAGAGCACATTTTATACCCAATTCATGCAAAACTCCACGTAATCCCAAGGGGTTCACATACTTTTTCTTGCAACTGTATCTCTGCTGATCCCTGGTGTGCCCTCAGCTAGTTCCTGACCATAGCTTATCTCTACCAACTTTTTGGTGAGACCTCAGCCTGCCTCCTGTTTCCTGTTTTCATGGCTGCCAGCCACCGTCTGTCCAAGATCATACTAGTAGCTTTTCTTGTACTCCAGTATTTCTGCCAACTACTCTGCAGACTGCTTCTCCTTAGTGAACATCCTTTCTGTCTGCATGAGCACTTCACAGTCACATCTTCCTTTAGATGTGAAGCTGTGAGCTTCCCTGGATTGGACTTCTGGCAACTGTGCCACTCTTTGCCCTTTTACTCCCTATGCTCACAGCCAATAGCATACAGCTTCTCCAAAATACCCAGCTATTGTGGAGAGCACCACTGCAACTGCTAGCAAAGTACTGCAGATCCAGTGGAGTGACTCCTCTTATCCTCATACCTTGAATCTGTGGCCCATGCTCCTGTTCTGGTCCCTGCCGCTTGGCACAGCCTACAACTCTGTTGCCAGGCAATGGAGACCAAATCGCTTCTGTTCTTATTGACTGACCAAGGGGCTCTGCTTGATGGATACAAAAAAGAAGGGTTTGTGAAAAGGAATTCACAGAAAGCGGCTACATTATGAACAGAATGTGATACTCAGAAAAATTTCCAAAAATTATTCTTTATTACATATAAATATTTGACATATGGGCAATCGCCCTGGTTTACCATCACCTCAGTATGAGACAATACACACAGACCTAAAACCATATAAAATAACACCAAGACCGGTCTGGATAGATGTGCTGCAAAGACAATGACCACTAAAGTCTAAAGTCTTTGTAGCACTGGCACATAGGTTAACACTTCCCAAAGGAGGTGTACACAAAAATTATACCATAGGTATATAGTGTCACATGTAATAAATATAAAGACATGTGTCATAACCATATAGGTTCTATCCAATAGAGCGGATCACGTCCGCTCCGTGAGGACGTCGATGACGAAACGCGTAGGGCGGAGCTTGATTGATGTGACGTCATTACGTTTGGCTGCCAGCTACTGCGCATGTGCTGAGTAGCTAGGCTCGTTTTTATGTGATTGCTGCTATGCTGTTGATGCTGGTGTCGGCTGGGACACCTCTTGAGTAAGTGCAATGAGTACCTAATAAAGGAATTGGCTTTTATAATATTGCACCATGAAGTCTCTCTGTTTTTCTCGAGTGCCTGGCATCTTCCTCCTTGGATACAATTGAAGGTGGTTTCTGTCTTTTGGAGAAGTGGATTTTCGATAATTTGAAAAGCTTCTTTTATTTTGCTATTTGCTCTATGAGGATCGGTGGGCTGCAGAATTTTGTTTCTGAAAATATATCTATGGATGACCTGCCATCATATTATCAAGGTTTTTTGGTGGTGTTTTTTTATATTTAGACACTTTCTTTGCACAAAAGTTTTTTGCACATTTTTTTGTGGTATTGGTATTTTTATTCTGGACTTATGATTTGAACTTTTATATATTCATATATACTAGCGCAAAATTATTTATTGCATTATACACAGATAGGCAGGTGAAAGTGTAGTCAAGCAGAAGGCCGGGGTCAGTACCAGGAAAGCAGGCAGAGTGTGGTCAGAGACAAGCCATGGTCGGTATTCAGAATTCACAGAATAAGGTCAGGGACAAGCTGGGTCAGCAACGGGAGATCAGTCAGCCGGAGTAGGAACACAGATCTCAGGGGAGCTAAAGAACATCCAGCAATTACCAGACATCAGCACTTCCTTTAAATAGGCAGTGTTTTTGTCACCATCCATAGGTTTGGACGTATGCCATTGCTCACAGATATGTGCGCAGTCACATGCGGAAGCACACAGATGCACTGAAGTGCGTTGGCTAGTGGTGAAAGTCCTCCATCTGCACATTGATGCATGCACACAGCTATGGGCTTCCTGACACTATATTTCCTGACCTAGGCAATGGGCTGAGCATCACAGGATCCCTCCAGCTGTTTGCCTCTGTTACCAGAGCTACCCTGGATTTCACTGACGCTGGTTATGAGCATATGCACAAGTTTGTGTTCTGTACTATTTTACTAAACTAGTGATCCTCAACTTGACTGTCTGCTGTTATAGAAACAGTGCTATGCTGCCCAGCCACATGTTACCCCAATTCAGCCAAAGAGACATTGCTAGAAAGAGTCAGTGAGACATGTTTGTGTGGCGTTCCAAATCTGCAGGGGCGGACTGACCATTTGGAAACTCGGGGGGCCGGGGTCAGTAGGGGACCCCATGAGATGCCCCTGGTACCTTTTTCGATTTTTGGGCAAGGACGCAGGGGCCCCATGATCCCCTATTGCCTGGGGGCCCCATGAGTTGTCAGTCCGCCCCTGCAAATCTGTTTTGTATTAGTCTGCAGTGTATGCATGGTGTTTGCATTCTTTTGCATTATTGATTCCAACTTTGAAACTGTTTAGCAAATTGCATTTACAGTTAAAGAGTAACATGACTTTTACTGAGAAGAAAAAGCAACAATCCCCTCTGGGTGATCTGTATACATTACAGGGTTTTTGGTGAACTTTGTATCAGATTCCTAACTTTTGTTGCTGTGAAGAAATAGCTATTACTCATTCTAAATGGTAAGGTCTGGTTCATTATAATCAGCTGATGCACTTTCTGAATTCTAAGGAAAGCTGCAGTGTCTGCATCCTTTTATAAGTGCTTAAACCTTGGGAGTATTTCACCATTTCTTACATTTCTATTGCAGGGGGTGCCTAAAATCTGACTTGTATCTTAGTGCAGACATCTGGGAAAACCAGTGAGTCAATCACACAATGCAGGAAATTACATTTTTAGGAAAAGAAAAATAACAATGGGTCCAGCTGACAAACTTGGCTCCTCATCCCAATAATATACAGTATATAGTATAAACCAAAAGAATAATAATGAGATTTTAATGGTGCCAAAAGCCTCCCCTCAGAAAAAACTCATAAAACTTAATCATAAAAGATGTTTTTATTATAATATATTAAAATATCTTGGAAATAATCCCCTAAAAGCATATACATGAAAAAGCAGCTCAGCCACCCCTGCCAACATCGCCTTCCCCCGCACACAAT
This sequence comes from Staurois parvus, assembly GCF_062004578.1. Classification (NCBI taxonomy): domain Eukaryota; kingdom Metazoa; phylum Chordata; class Amphibia; order Anura; family Ranidae; genus Staurois; species Staurois parvus. Next base: position 1,404,044 of record NW_028318254.1, on the reverse strand, counting down.
ATGGATCATATAATGTTTCAATTCAGATGAATTGCAAAACCAAGGAAACCATAAAGGGGGGAGAAGAGCAGAATGATGTACTGGATGTTGACCAAACGTGTTTCGCATATTGCTTCTTCAGGGGTTCAGGGGGTGCACCCTCTTCTACCCCTTTTATGATTTCCTTGGTTTTACAATTCATCTGTATGAGACATTATATGATCCATATTATGTTGGGGGGAAAAAGATGTTGTCAGGGGTGGCTGAGCTGCTTTTTCTTTATATATGCTTTTAGGGGATTATTCCCCAAGATATTTTATTATCTTATATTAAAAACTTCTTTTGTGATTAAGTTTTTATGAGCTTTTTCTGAGGGGAGGCTTTCAGCACTGCTAAAATCCCATTATTCTTCTTTTGGTTTAGACATTTGTAGGGAAGTTATGTTCACCAACTCTTTACAGAACGCCTCCAGGTTGCCATATTCCATTGCGTTTTATAGAAATTACAGTGCTGCAGATTGAAAAGGAAAGGTTGTCTTTAATAACATTAACCCTTTTTCTGCCACCAATCTAGAAACTATGTCAGTGGATTTGGGAATTTTAAACACACTCCCGGCAGCTGCCGCTTCCACACACTTTGGTAACTGCTTATTGCCCCCACATGTGCCCCATGTTTCCCAAGCTCTATGTGTCCATTGGTGGACCTGGGACCAGCATGGTCTTTTAGAATTTTGATGTTTCATTAACAAGAACCTGTCACAAAAAAATGAAAAAAAAAAAACTTTATTTGAAAAAATAGTGTAAAAAAGTTTTTAAAAAAATCTACTCCAGCAATTAACCCCCTCCCCCCCCAAAAAAAATCTTGAACACCCCCACATACATGCACATGCAAATGTAAATGCTCCTATTGAGGGCACCTATTCTAGGCTCATTATTCATGGTTAAAACTAAACTGATGACCTGTAGGGGATTTTAAAGCATCACTTCTGGAAAATATAGGATGCTGATATTTGTCACCATTTTATGGGTGCAAGCAATTTTAAGGTTTGACATGTTGGGTATCTATTTGCTCACCTCAATCCCTTCTTTTATATTTTACAAAAAATTGGGTAAAACTGTGTGTGCAATAAAATGAACTTTAGTGTGTTATTTGCTAAAACTTTGCATTTCCTAAACCATGTCACTAATATTGTGTGACATAAAACATTGCAGCTACCACTATTTTATTCTATAGGGTCTCCACTTTCAGAAAATATATAACTTAAGGCCCATCTCCCTACTCCCGTTTGCCTCCAAGCTTCTTGAACACCTTGTCCACAACCATATGAGTTGCTACCTCATTGACAACAACATTCTCAATTCCCTACAGTCTTCAGCTCACAACATTCCACTGAAACTGCCCTATTAAAACTCACCAATGACCTACTAACTACTAAAACCAATGGCCAGTACTCCATACTCATACTCTTAGAACTTCCTGCTGCCTTTGACACAGTTGATCAACCATTCCCTCTCAGTAAACTCCACTCCCTTGGCCTCCGTGACTCTGCTCTTTCCTGGTTTTCTTCCTATCTATCTCAGGGCACTTTTAGTGTCACATACAATACTATCTCCTCTGCTCCTCTTCCTCTTTCTGTTGGGGTACTTCAAGGCTCTGTCCTTGGGGCTCTTCCTCTTCTCTCTCTATACCTCTTCCCTGGGCCAGTTGATAATCTCCCATGGCTGCCAATACCACCTCTATGCTGATGACACCCAGATCTATCTCTCCACTTCTCAACTCACCCCCTCAATCTCCTTACAGATCACAAATTTACTTAGCGACATATTCGTATGGATGTCACACCACTTCCTCAAACTCAATCTTTCTAAAACTGAGCTTGTAATATTTCTTCTTCCCCGATCCCCTCTTCATGAATTTACCGTTGAGATCAACGGTACAACCATAGGTTCTTCCTCACATGCCAGGGTGCTAGTCGTAATCCTAGACTCTGAGTTCTCCTTCAGCCCCCACATCCAATCACTGACTAAATCTTGCCGCCTCAACCTGTGCAACATTTCCAGAATTCGATCCTTCCTAACGACACCGCAAAACAGCTTATTCACTCTTTGGTTATTTCACACCTTGACTACTGCAACTCCCTCATCACCGGCCTACAACTACACAGGCTACCTTCAGTCTATTATGAATGCTGCTGCTAAACTAACACACCTTACTAACCAATCCCTTCTCTGCCAATCTCTTCACTGGCTTGCACTAGCCCAACATATAAAATTCTGAATACTAACCACAACATACAAAGCCATCCACAACATCGCCCCTAGCTACATCGCCAAACTCATCCGCAGATATCGACCAAACTGTCCTCTCTGCTCCTTCCAAGACCTCCTGCTCTCCAGCTCCCTTGTTACCTCCTCCCACTTTGGCCTCCAGGACTTCTCCAGAGCCTCTCCAATCCTCTGGAACAATCTGCCCCAGTTTGTCTGGTTAGCTCCTACCCTGTCCGCCTTTAGACGTTCCCTGAAAACTCATTTATTCAGGGAAGCCTAACCCACCTCCACCAAAGAACTGTACTTGAGCCACCTCCATAATATCATCCCCCACAGCTATTACCTTTTGTACCACCTCCCCCTCCCTTTAGATTGTAAGCTCCATGAGCAGGCCTTCCAATTCCTTCTGTATTAAACTGTATTGTAATTGTACTATCCCCCTTATATTGTAAAGTGCTGCGAAAACTGTTGGCGCTATATAAATCCTGTATAATATTCTAATAATAATAATAACGTTTTGGGGGTCTTAGGTAATCTTCAGGTCTATAATTATTTTTCAAACATTTGTAAACAAATACAAGAACAGTTCTGGCAGCAAAAGGGTTAAATTACAACATGACTTTTATAGCAATTCTATTTGCTATGTAATTTGTTAATAATTTTTTATATTTTCTCTGTGAAAGTGAGTTACCCTTTAATCACTGTCTGATCATGTGGCCCATCCCATGCTGTTACAACTGTAATGTGTGGGAAAAATTTTTTTTTCTTATTCCCAGATTGTTGTGAAAACTTTTTCCTCTTTGCTGCTCAACCCACAAACTAGTTCTAGAATTGCCTTACATAGAAGAAAAACAGAAGATGTCATACTGAAAGATGACCAGCAGGTGGCAGCACAGTAAGCAGTAAGGGGACATATTGGAGATAAATAAGGCTGCAACACTAAACATCGACCAGCAGGGGGTGATCATAGGAGTCTATAGCTGTGTATAGGAAACAGAGGGAGGTGTAATACCTCGAAGAGACCAGCAGAGGGAGAAAAAAACCTTCATCCCTGAATACCGTTAGATGTTGGGAATGGTAGACCAATGGACAGGGGTGGGCGGAGCTTAGTACATCCTCGGGGCAGAAGATGGCGGCGCGGAGAGTTTCGGGGCTTCTTTTCCTCCTATTGCGGGGTGAGTACCGGGCTCTGACTCCTCCCACCGCCGGGTGATTGAGGGAGAATGTCCCGTTCTACCCGGTTACGGCATCTCTGTGTTGTCTCTGCTTCTCCTTCCCTCTGATCTCCTCCATTGTTCTCCGCAACCCTCCGCCGTCCGTCTATTGTACCCCGATAACCACCTCCGCCTGGAATAGACTAGTGTACACCCCGATAATCCACCCTACACCCCGATAATCCACCCTACACCCCGATAATCCACCCTCTGCCTATCATACACCCCGATAATCCACCCTATGCCTATCATACACCCCGATAATCCACCCTATGCCTATCATACATCCCGATAATCCACCATACACCCCAATAATCCACTCTCTGTCTATCATACACCCCGATAATCCACCATACACCCCAATAATCCACTCTCTGTCTATCATACATCCCGATAATCCACCATACACCCCAATAATCCACTCTCTGTCTATCATACACCCCGATAATCCACCATACACCCCAATAATCCACTCTCTGTCTATCATACACCCCGATAATCCACCATACACCCCAATAATCCACTCTGTCTATCATACATCCCGATAATCCACCATACACCCCAATAATCCACTCTCTGTCTATCATACACCCCGATAATCCACCATGCACCCCAATAAACCACCCCCATCTATCATACACCCCAATAATCCACTCTCTGCCTATCATACATCCCAATAATTCACTATACACCCCAATAATCCACTCTCTGCCTATCATACACCCCGATAATCCCCCATGCACCCCAATAAACAACCCCCATCTATCATACACCCCAATAATCTACCCTCTGCCTATTGTACACCCCAATAATCCACCCTACACCCCAATAATCCATCCTCTGCCTATCATACACCCCAATAATCCACCCTACACCCCAATAATCCACCCTCTGCCTATCATACACCCTGATAATCCACCATACACCCCAATAATCCACCCTCTGCCTATCATACACCCCGATAATCCACCATACAAACCAATAATCCACCCTCTGCCTATCATACACCCCGATAATCCACCATGCACCCCAATAATCCACCGTCTGCCTATCATACACTCCATGAATCCACCCTTTGCCTATCATACACCCCGATCATACACCCAAATAATACACCCCCTGCCTATCATACACCCCAATAATCCTCCCTCTGCCTATCATACACCCTGATAATCCACCATACACCCCAATAATCCACTCTCTGCCTATCATACACCCCGATAATCCACTATACACCCCAATAATCCACTCTCTGCCTATTATACACCCCGATAATCCACCATACACCCCAATAAACCACCCCTATCTACCATACACCCCAATAATCCACCCTCTGCCTATCATACACCCCAATAATCCACCCTACACCCCAATAATCCACCCTCTGCCTATCATACACCCCAATAATCCGTCATACACCCCAATAATCCACCCTCTGCCTATCATACACCCTGATAATCCACCATACACCCCAATAATCCTCCCTCTGCCTATAATACACCCTGATAATCCACCACACCCCCCAATAATCCACCCTCTGCCTATCATACACCCCGATAATCCACCATACACCCCAATAATCCACTCTCTGCCTATCATACACCCCGATAATCCACCATACACCCCAATAATCCACCCTCTGCCTATCATACACTCCATGAATCCACCCTCTGCCTATCATACACCCCGATAATCCAACATACACCCCAATAATTCACCCTCTGCCTATCATACACCCCGATCACCCAAATAATACACCCCCTGCCTATCATACACCCCAATAATCCACCATCTGCCTATCATACACCCCAGTAATCCACCCTCTGCTTAGCCTACACCCCAAAAATCAACCCTCTGCCTATCCTACATCCCGATAATCCATCCTCTGCCTATAATACACCCCAATAATTCACCCTCTGCCTATAATAATCACCCCAATAATCCATCCTCTGCCTATAATATACCCCAATAATCCACACACCCCAATAACCCACCCTCTGCATATAAAACCCCCAAATAATCCACCCCCTACCTATAATACACCCCTATATTCCATCTCCTGCCCATAATACACACCAGTAATCCACTCCTGCCTATAATACACCTCAACAATCCACCATACACCCCATAAACCCACCCTCTGCCTATAATACACCCCAATCATCCAACCCCCACCTGTTATATAAGTGGGGGATGGATGATTGGGATGTATTATAGGTGGGGGATGGAAACACCAATAATCCAGCATACACCCCAATAATCCATACCCCACCTATTGTACACCCCAACAATCCATCATACAACCCAACAATCCATCCCCTGTATATATTACACCCCAGTAATCCATCCCCTGTATATAATACACCCCAACAATCCATCCCCTGCCTATAGTGCACCCCAATAATCCATCATACACCCCTATAATCCATCCTCTGCCAATAATAGACCCCAATAATCCCTCTCCCATCTATAATTCACCCCAATAATCCCTCCACTTCCTACAGTTCACCCCAATAATCATAAACCACAATAATCCACCCCCACCTATAATACACCTGAGTAATCCATCATGCACTCCGAAAAGCAGTCCCCCCCCCCCATAATACACCCCAGTAATTCACCCCCCGATAATTAATCCTCCACTTATAATACAGCCCAATAATCCATCCTACACCTATAATACACCCAAATAACCCTCTTCTGTCTGGAATATAATACACCTCAATAATCCATCATACACCCCAATAATCCACCCCTATAATACATCTAGATAATCTATCTTCTGCCTATAGTACACCCCAATAATGCTTTATATACCCCAATACATCCCTGCCTATAATCCACCCCAATAATCTATCATACACCCCAATAATCCATCCTCTGCCACGAATACACCTCAATAATCCATCTCCCATTTATATTATACCCTCTGCTTCCTACAGTACACCCCGATTAATAAATCTTAAGCCCTGTCAGGACTATAATACACCTCAATAATCCATCATACACCCCGATATTTCCTCTCCTGTCTATAATACACCTTGATAGTCCATCATACACCCCAATAATCATAAATCTATAACACACCCAAACAATCCATCCTCTGCCTATTACACACCCCAATAATGCTACTTCTACCTATAATACACCCTTTCTGTTCTTTGTTGCACCCCAGTAATTCCCTGCCATGCCTCTGTTGTACCTCCATTCCCTCCTCTGCCTATAATGTACCCCAATCCCCCACTGGCTTTCAGTGTACCCCAACAATCTCCCTTCTATTGTACCCCATTAACCCTCTCTGCCCTATGCCCCTCTATTGTACTCCAATAATTCCCCCTTTTTTTCTATTGGACCCCAAAAATTCCCTCTTCCTTTATTATACCCTAATAATTTCCTCTATCCCTCTGTCATTCCCCAATAACACTCTGTCCTTCATTGTACCTCAGTAATACCCTCTATTGTACCCCCATTTCCTTCTCTGCCTTTTATTATACCCCTCGCCAACATTGTGCTCCAATAATCCTCCCTTTGTCCTTCTAATGTACCCCAATAACACCCCTCTGTACCCAATAACCCCTCCCTGTTGCACCCCAATAACCACCCTCTGCCCCTCTATTGTACCCCAGTAATCCCCCTCTATCTGGCTATTGAACCTCAATAACCAATAAGGGGATGGGGGGGGGAGTGTTGTCCTGTAAGTCTAAGTCTAGGTTCACACACATGTCGATTGGGGGAATGCATGCTAATTGCAGACACCCCCCCCCCCCGACTCACAAGCCTTCCCCCCCAATTCACAGGCATTCCCACCTGATTTGCAGGCATTCCCCCCCTGATTCGCAAGCCTTCCCCCCCAATTCACAGGCATTCCCCCCTGATTTGCAGGCATTCCCCCCCTGATTCGCAAGCCTTCCCCCCCTGATTCACAGCAAAATGTGCTGCTCTTTGGTAGATGCGCGGGGGGGGGGGGGGAGAGGGGGGTGCCATTAACTCTTAAGGGCACCCTCAGGCATTGTAAACTGTGTAAAACCACGTGATGTCCAAGCAACATACGGTCCTTTGGGGTCCCATTTCTTAAAAATGGTCCGGTACTTTTTCCCTGCGCTTCAGATGAATGGCTGCTGTGCCCGGGCAAAGGCGAGCCGCACCACCCACACCAGTGTGAACCCGGACTGACAGTTGTGGACATGTTGCCATTTCCATCCCCTCCATAAACATGATGGGATTTGGTCATATGATTGTGTAATGTGTTATGAAGGGAATGGAAGATGGGAAGGGTTTGCTTTTATTTTTGACTAAACTTTAGATTTTTACTTATAGAATATTGGTATATCATAGAACTTGTTACTCCAGGTTGTAAAGGCTGGTATGGTTCTCCCTGCTATACTCACCTGCTGTGTGCAATGGAAAGAGCGGCCCCAAAACTCCTCTTCTGGGGTGTTATCTCAGTGATCTTGGCTTCTCCTCTTTTGTGTCTGCCCCCAAATGAAGCAACTTGCTCTGGGGGCAGACCCGTAGGCTCTCTCCTGAGCTGCGCTGTGTGTGTCTATAGACACCGTGTGTCTCAAGACCCCCCCCCCCCCCCGGCCACTCCCTCCTGACTGTATTTGACTGACAGCTTCAGGAACCCATGGTTCCTGTGCAATGTGGTGCATTCTAGCACATTGTGGCATAAACCTGCAAGGAACCCAATTTTTTGGGGAGATTTATTACTGCTTCAATGCAAAGAATGTATTAAGGTGAACACCTTTTTGCCTTTACAGTCACTTTAATCAGATTAAAGGATAAGTTCACCTTTCGGAATATGTTGCATGTCACACCAATATTCAGGGTGTAACATGTTACGAATAGACCATGCCTCCATACCCCCAATTCCCGTTGTGACAGATAGCGGGGGATCTTCTCCCCCTGCCAGCTGTCATAATTTTTAAAAAACGTTGCTGCGTGGGGCTCCACGTATTGTGTGCTGTAGCAACAGCTGGGACTAGAAACATCATAGGTAAAGGGACATATTCTCCAGCACACCATGGATCTCCAATATGGTCCAAAAAGGTTTTTATTGCAAAAAGATCACATAAGAAAGTGCAACGTTTCGGAGCCACGCAGGACCCCTTCATCAGGAATATGGTCACATGCCTGATGAAGGGGTCCTGCGTGGCTCCGAAACGTTGCACTTTCTTTTGTGATGTGATCTTTTTGCAATAAAAACCTTTTTGGACAATATTGGAGATCCATGGTGTGCTGGAGAATATGTCCATTTACTCATTTACAGTGTTCTGTGAATGAGAACACTACAAGTTCTGACAGCCTTAGCGGCTGTGGGCTTGTAGTTCGCAATAAACTACCATGGCACTGTGGAGCACTGTGGTAGTTCATTGATTCTTCCTGTCAGTGTATCTGCTTGCCTGTACATCCTATACGGGCAAGCAGATATACTGACAGGTGTGCAGGAGACCTGCATGGCACCAGCCATCTGCTGATCGTTGGTGGAATGGTCTCCAGGTTCCAGAAACAAAAAATAATAAATTCCATCAATAAATATATAAAAGTTCAACGAATAGCAATAGACCCTTATAAGGCAGGTATCTCAGTACTTCAAATGCTGGTATAAACAGCCGACCAAAATAGCAGAAATGCGCACTCACCGGAAGCGCATATTAACAGCGCATGTAGTAATAAATGATAGGTGGGCTGCCTCTCTGATCATCAAGCATTGGAGAGTAGTGAGAATCTGCCTGGTCCAGAGGTCCCCCTTAGGATAGACAGGTATTCTGCTTTGGAAAGGGCTCCCTTCTCTGGATACTGGATATCACAGGGATTTCCTGCAGATGTAATAGCTCGCATAGGAGCTCAAAGAACAGGTGCCCAATAGTGTAGTATTTCAGGAAAAATTTATTAAAGCATAAAACAAACATAGGGCAGTATGCATCATATATCAGTTACAAAAAATGTTTGCAATACTGACCCCTTTAAAGATGGCTCGGCGGCCATCTTTAAAGGGGTCAGTATTGCAATTTTCTAAGACTGTCAAATAAATTCAATGCAGTATGGCAGCCTGGAGACATCCTGTACCCCACTGATATGTGGACTGCCCCCAGAAATGTCATTTCCTGCTTCTGTTATTGGCTCACTGATTTCTCCCAGACATTCACTCTAATATAATCATATTTGGCCTTCCCTGTAATAGGAGGTATCTCATCAAAGCTGACATTCCAAGTGTTATCTACTTCTTAAAGGGATGCCGACACTGCAGCTTTCCTCATCCAAACACTGAAGTTTCACCAGGTTGGTATAGTGACATACAGACCCTCTCATTCATGAGTCAGTCTGTCAAGGACATGGTGAAACAAACAGCTATGGTATACTGTACATAGATCACCCAGAGAGTTTTAATTTTTTTTATTGTTTTACTCAATAAAAACGGAGTTACACTAAAGTGCCTAACAATATTCTTATTTTAATGTTGAGCGGTATGTGTCCACTATCTGACACTACATATACTATAGCTGGAGCTGGGCTGAGTGTATATATTATAGCTAGATCCTTACTGAGTATAATAGTATTCTATGCATGAAGGGAAAAAAACCTTCTCTGTTAACCCCCCCCCAATTCTCACCTAAGTTCCCTCTCGATCCAGTGATGTGCATTGGCTCCCACTGCTGTCAGTCACAGACAATGAGAAGAGAGAGAGGGTGGGGCTGAGCTGTGGCTCCATGTGTGAATGGGCGCCCGGGGCAGCGAGTGCCCCCAAATAAACTACTTGCTGTGGGGGCACCCGATAGAAGGGAAGGGCCAGGATTGCCGGCGGGGGAACCAAGAAGAGGAGGATCCAGGCTGCCCTGTGGAAAACCACTATGCGCAGCAGGTAAGTATAGACATGTTTATTTTTTCTTTAAAAAAACCCCAAACTTTTAGAATCACTTTAATGCCTTCAGTGGTGGCTCCCTCCTCTGTGTTATCTATAGAGGAATTCTCTGCTACTGTTTCTGTGTTTGTGTGGAAAAGGGCCATGATAGCTGAATAAGAATGCAGGGACTGCAAGCGTGCTGCCATGCCATCCTCGGAGTCCATCTCGGATTTCCCTGCAGCTGCTTCTGTACAGTTAGCTGAGGATGAGGAGGACTGTACCTATTGGAGAAGTTGGTACATGGAGGAGTCTCAATCTGCAGACATTATCGCTCATTTTTGGCACAGGCTGCACATGCCTAGACTTGGAGCTACTTTTGTTACTTCTATACCTCTGTCTTGCAGTAAATGGGTCATGGGTTCGATTCCCGACCATGGCGCCTCCTGCATGGAGTTTGCATGTTCTCCCTGTGCTTGCGTGGGTTTCCTCTGGGTGCTCCGGTTTCCTCCCACACTCCAAAGACATGCTGGTAGGTTAATTGGATCCTGTCTAAATTGGCCCTAGTATGTGTATGTATGAATGTAAGTTAGGGACCTTAGATTGTACGCTCATTGAGGGTTAGGGACTGATGTGAATGTACAATATATATGTAAATAAATGCGTAAATTGATGGTGCTATATAAGTACCTGAAATAAATAAATATACCTAAAGCTCTTAAAAGTCCCAAGCGTGGTAAGACTTTTCCAGATGGTTGTGATTGACCTACTCCAAGTGAAGGCTTTGTTCCTCCTAAACGCTCTGCCCAGCAATGCCATGTTGAGGATTAAAGAAAATTAAGAAGATTAATAAAAGAAAAAAACGAGCATCCCTGTTGTGGCCCCAACCATTTCCTGTCCTAAGGAGACACTGACTGTCCGTGTAGAGAAGACCTTGTGGATGAAAGGCTAAAGACTCTTTCCAAGGCCTTATTTTACTTCATAGGCCTTGCTTTAACCAGTCATTGCTGCCATGTCCATCTGCCAGACCCTGGGGGGGGGGGGGGGGGGGAAGGTTGATGTGCAAAATCAGGTGCATTTCTGCAGTCAAATCAATTAGCTTCTAGGGTTTTTTTTTTGTCAAAGCTTAATTGTACAAGTTGGAAGCTGATTGGCTACCATGCACAGCGACACCTGATAGTGCGCTCTCTAGTTTTAGTAAATCAGCCCCTGGGTGTCTGGTTTGATGTGGGATCCTGGATCTGTCCTGAGGAGTAGTGGTGCACTGAAATGAGAATTCTGGTGCCCAAACCGAAATAAAAAATTCAGGATGCATTTGGCTGAAAACCGAAACCAAAATGTCTGCATATGTGGGGGTGGGGAGACCTACATTTTATTTATTTTTTTTGTTATTTTTTTTTACTTTTAATGTGTGTTTTTTTTTTAACCTCTGATTTTATTGCCATCACATAGGAGACCAATAATCTCCTGTGTGATAGCATATAAGTGACAGGTCCTCTTTGTAGGGGGAATGGGGTAGGAGAGGAGCAGTGTATACAGAGAGGCTCCCTCACTTGCTGCCGCTAAATGTCATTGCCAGTTTTTAAATGCAATTGCCGGCTTTTTTTTTCTTCACTATATACCGTATTTTTCGCTCCATAAGACTCGCTTATGGGGGAAAATGTCAGTGCGTCTTATGGAGCGAATGTAAAGCGGCCAGTACCGGTATTTTTGCCGCCACCATGTCGGAATATCGGGCCGGCCGCTCAGTTCTTCTCTCCTGCAGGACCTTACCTGTTCCTCGCTCCAGCGCTGCAGTCTTCCCGCGGCGGCTTCTGTGACAGCCGGGTGCCCACTGCGCATGCGCGAGAAGCGCTGCGCTTTGTGAATGGTCCGGCATCTTCTGGGACACATGACAGGTCCCAGAAGGCTCCGGGCCATTCACAAAGCGCAGCGCTTCTCGCACATGCACAGTGGGCAGTCACAGAAGCCGCTGCGGGAAGAAGAAGGATGGACAACTCCGCGGAAGTGGGAGCGGGTACCTGTCAAATTCAGGTACCCGCTCCCCCTCCCTCCCCAAAGGTCCGCAGTCTCTGATCATCCCCTGTACTGTGTCCGCAGTCTCTGGTCATCCCCTGTACTGTGTCCGCAGTCTCTGGTCATCCCCTCTACTGTATCCGCAGTCTCTGGTCATCCCTGTACTGTGTCCGCAGTCTCTGGTCATCTCCTGTACTGTGTCCGCAGTCTCTGGTCATCCCCTGTACTGTGTCTGTAGTCTCTGGTCATCCCCTGTACTGTGTCCGCAGTCTCTGGTCATCCCCTGTACTGTGTCCGCAGTCTCTGGTCATCCCCTGTACTGTGTCCGCAGTCTCTGGTCATCCCCTGTACTGTGTCCGCAGTCTCTGGTCATCCCCTTTACTGTGTCCGCAGTCTCTGGTCATCCCCTGTACTGTGTCCGCAGTCTCTGGTCATCCCCTGTACTGTGTCCGCAGTCTCTGGTCATCCCCTGTACTGTGTCCGCAGTCTCTGGTCATCCCCTGTACTGTGTCCGCAGTCTCTGGTCATCCCCTGTACTGTGTCCGCAGTCTCTGGTCATCCCCTGTACTGTGTGCGCAGTCTCTGGTCATCCCCTGTGCTGTGTCTGTAGTCTCTGGTCATCTCCTGTACTGTGTCCGCAGTCTCTGGTCATCTCCTGTACTGTGTCCGCAGTCTCTGGTCATCCCCCGTACTGTGTCCGCAGTCTCTGGTCACCCCCCCTTACTATATTCGCAGTCTCTGGTCATCCCCTGTACTGTGTCCGCAGTCTCTGGTCATCCCCTGTACTGTGTCCGCAGTCTCTGGTCATCCCCTGTACTGTGTCCGCAGTCTCTGGTCATCCCCTGTACTGTGTCCGCAGTCTCTGGTCATCCCCTGTGCTGTGTCCGCAGTCTCTGGTCATCCCCTGTACTGTGTCCGCAGTCTCTGGTCATCCCCTGTACTGTGTCCGCAGTCTCTGGTCATCCCCTGTACTGTGTCTGTAGTCTCTGGTCATCTCCTGTACTGTGTCCGCAGTCTCTGGTCATCCCCCGTACTGTGTCCGCAGTCTCTGGTCATCCCCCTTACTATATTCGCAGTCTCTGGTCATCCCCTGTACTGTGTGCGCAGTCTCTGGTCATCCCCTGTACTGTGTCCGCAGTCTCTGGTCATCCCCTGTACTGTGTCTGCAGTCCATTGGTTCAGAATATTTTTTTTCTTGTTTTTCTCCTCTAAAACCTAGGCACGTCTTATGGAGCGAAAAATACGGTAGCTCTGAGAAGGAACTGTCATTCACCCCGGTGCTAAAGTAAACAAAGCGGTGGGGTCACTGGGTGATCCCGCCCAGGGGCAGACTGACCATTTGGAAACTCGGGCACTGCCCGAGGGCCCGGGGTCAGTAGGGGGCCCCAAGAGATGTCCCTGGTACCTTTTTCATAGGCTTTTTTGAGTTTGGGCAAGTACACTGGGGTCCCATGATCCCCTATTGCCCAGGGGCCCCATGAGTTGTCAGTCCGCCCCTGATCCCGCCCCTTTATTTTATCGGTGGGGCATATGACAGCTCCATGTGAGAGCTATAGTGAAGGAAGAAAAAAGCCGGAAATTGCATTTAAAGACCGGCAATGACGTATCGGCTGCAAGTGAGGGAGCCTATCTGTATACACTGCTCACCTCCTCTCCTGCCTTTCTCATTGTATCCAAAGGCTACAGCTGGAATTTCTCCACCCTGCTTAATATTATTCAATTTACTGACATTCCCATAAGAATTGGCAATCCTCCACACTGCTCTGGCACAGCCATTGTTCTGGGAAAGGTGAAGACTCCAGGGAGTTTATTCAAACTTGTTCATTGTTCTTAAAGTCAACAGAGGCGTCTATTTCAGACTGGATCCCAAGATGCTGAACATGTCTTTCTCCAGGTATAAAAATCTACACGGAATCTGCCAAGTTGGTTGTTGCTTCCATCTATCTGGGAGACTTAGTCTCCATGGACATCAAGGATGCTTACTGGCACATCTCCATTCTCATGCTGGATCAACGCTACCTTCATTTTGCAGTGGGATGCAGAATTATCATTTTGTTGCCCTCCCCTAGTCAGTCCACTGTATCTCAGGTTTTCTTCAAAGTGCTAGCACCTGTTCTTGCTCTTATTTGCTTTCTAGGCATCCTGGGATTTCTAGATATTTGGGAGAACTGGTACTGTCTGTAATAGCCAACATCTTTTAGAATTTCCAGACCCTATAGAGCTTCCTAAATCTCCAAAACCAGTGCTGGAACTGCCTCATTGCTTGAAGTATCTGGGCCTGGTCTTGGATACAGCCTTCACATTTTCTTTTGACAGGACACACTCCAAACTCTCTTCTCCCATGCTCAGATACAGTCCAGGAGCCAACTAACACTCTGCGTTTGCATGATGGTTCTGGGCTTTATGGTGGCCTCCTAAGAGGCAGTTCCTTATGTCCAGGCCATTGCAACTCAACATTTTGACAGGTAGGCTCAGTCTCTGGACCACTGCATTCACCTGACCCACAAAATTGGGCTTACTGTGGCGAGGTGGGTCACAAGTCCAGTGTTGGACTCAGGAAATCCTTCTTTCCATTTGTTTTGAAAAATCTCCACAACAGATGCCACTTTGTAGTGCTGGTGAGCAGTTCTTTATTCTGTCTTGGTGCACGGTATGTGGTCACCAGAGGATGCATATCTCCAAATCAGTATTCCGGAGCTCAGCAATTCATTTAGTTTTTAACGCTGAACTCCTCGACTGCTGGGTCCTCCAACCAGAATTCAATCAGTGACTTGCACCAACTATTGGAACCAGAGGTCTCACAGTTCAAAGAGAAGCTTTGGCAAAACGTTGGATTTCAGCCCCGTACACTGCACATTTCAGTCATGGAAACTGACAGGCGGACTTTGCCTCAATGTCTGGACTCCAGAGAGCAGTATCTTCACCCTGAGGTGTATTAAGACGCCTATCACAGGGGGATGCTGGACATGGACCTTCTGGTTTCCAAGTACAACAAACTGAGCTGGATTGTTTTCAAGACCAGCAATCCTTTATCCTTTACAGCGGATGCCCAGGTGACTCCATGGGATAGTTTAATCTAACCTACATCATTCCTTCTCTGAAACTCCTTCCTTATCTACCCCACAGGATCAAGATAGAGTGCATTCCTGTGATTCTCATTACACCAAACTAGTCCAGGCAAATGTAGTACTCAGACTCCTGGAAGACTTTCCATGTGCACTCCCAGATCATCCAGATCTTCTGTCCCAAGGAGCATTATTATCACTCTGCCTCTTGCTTGCTGGGTTTAATAGTCTGGTTGTAAAAGCCCAGGTCTTGAGGCATAGGGACCTATCCCAGTCTGTTATTCCCACAGTTTTAAAAGCTTGGAAATTATTATTATTATACAGTATTTATATAGCGCCAACAGTTTGCTCAGTGCTGTACATTATAATGGGAGACAGTACACGAGACAGTACAGTAACAATACAATACAATACACGAGGGGTTCGAGGGCCCTGCTCCTTGGAGCTTACAATCTAGGAGGGAGGGGAGAGTGGTACAGGAGGAAATAGCTGTGGGGGATGGAGTGGTGGGAAGAGTGGAGGAGATCGGCAGTTAGGTGAGGGTGGGGTAGGCTTCTCTGAAGAGATGGGTTTTCAGGGTGCCCCTAAAGGTGAGGAGAGTAGGTGATAGTCTGATGGATTGGTGTAGTGAGTTCCAGAGGATGGGGAAGCCCTGGAGAAGTCCTGGAGACAGGCATGGGAGGAGGAGACCAGGGAACTAGAGAGTAGGAGGTCTTGTGAGGAGCGGAGAGTGCGTTTTGGGTGGTAGATGGATATCAGGTCGGTGATGCAGTTTGGGGCAGTGTTATGAACAGCTTTGTACGTCAATGTTAAGAATTAGAATTTTATGTGTTGGGCAATCGGAAGCCAGTAGAGGGATTGGCAGAGGGGGGTGGCGGATACGTAGCGGTTAGTAAGGAAATTGACTTCTTTCAAAGTGCACCATCACACCTGAAACGCATACTTGGTGGGAGGCAAGGATATTCCATCCTAGAAAGTACCCCGTGCAATGAATCCTGTCTTTCCTCCAATCTTGTTTTGGATTAGCATTTGGCATTGAGCACCATCAAAGGACAAATTTGAGCCTTAAAGCAATATAAAACCCCATACCCAAAAAATGTAATATATTGCAGCTTACCAATCATTAGATGCGATTGATGCATTAGTTTTCTTTTTTAGACTTTTTTCCCCTGTTTTCACCTGGTGATTTGGCAAGTAACACACCTCCTGTATTGGTGTCCCTACTTTGGATGAAGTAGCACAGGGGCACCTTTTGGACAGCAGCAATGTCAGTCTGGGGGGAGAGTAATGTCGGGGGCACTAGTATATTTAAATGCTCTAACAAACTCCAGCTTGCATTGCAGTTACACCAGCTGTTTTCATGACGCTTTAACAGTGCTTTTTAAAAGACCACTTGTCTCTGATTCCTTAGTGAAGACCTTTGTTCATGGTGTTGCTTACATTGCTCACATTATTTCCTCTGTACATCCCCCAGTGACACTGTGAGATCTCAACCTGGTTCTTCAGAAAGTGCCCTTTGACCTCTCAGGGATATTCTTCTGTCTATTTTTACTCTCACAGTTCCCTTCCTCCTGGCTATCACCTCTGCAAGACGCCTTCTGTGTTGGCAGCCTAAACCTGTAAAGAACCCTTTCTTCTCCTACATAGGGACAAGGTTGTCTTGAGGCTGATGGCCTTGTTACTCAGAGTGGTTTCCTCCTTTCCCCTTAATTAGAACATGTTCTCCCTTCTCTTTGTCCTGCTCTATGATACCCCAAGGAGATTTTCCTCCATTGTCTGGATGTAGCACACGCTGTACGAGTCTATTTCTTGGCTCCATCTCCCCATAGACTGTATGGCTCTGTTTGCCATTCCTGAAGGTCCCTGTAGGGGACAGCCTGCTTTTTGTTCTACTTTTTCCAAGTGAATTTTATACCTCATCATTTAGGCCTATAGACTTAAAACGGAGCTCCACCCAAAAGGGGAAAATCCACCTTAAGGATTGGTCCCCCACTCCCTATTAAGGATTGGCACCTTTGGGTGAGCGGAGGGGGAGCGGGTACCTGAAATTGACCCGCTTACACTTCCTCGGCGATCGGAAGCAGAAGTTGCCCCCCCCGTAGTCTTCTGGGACATGTGACAGGTCCCAGGAGACTATAGGACCATTCAGAAAGTGCAGCGCTACTCACGCATGCGCAGTGAGCTCCCAGCTGTGAAGCTGCAAGCTGTCACAGCTGGGGGCCCACACTAAAGATGCCAGCGCCTGGAATACAGGACGGCCGGTGAAACGGGCTGTGGGGCAGACACCACAGGATCGAGGGACAGATGAGTGGCTGTTTTTTTAAGTCAGTAGCTACAGTGTTTGTAGCTGCTGACTTTTATTTTTTTTTCAATGCAACTGGAACTCCGCTTTAAGGACAAGGTTCCATATTTCCCAGTCAAAGGGCATTCCACAAGATCAGTCCATGATTCTTAGGCTTTTTAGCAACAGGCATCAGTTTCTTAGATTTACAAGGCTGCCATTTGGTCTTCTGTTTATGTTTGTTGAAGAAGATATAAAGTCACAGAATACGCTTTCATTTTATAACATCAGCATTGTAAAAGAATTACAATTGATTATTATAATACAAGATTTATATAGTGCCAACAGTTTGCACAGTGCTGTACAACGGGAGGGAAGACAGTACAGTTACAATACAATTCAGTACAGGAGGAATCAGAGGGCCCTGCTCATTAGAGCTTACAATCTAAAAGGCAGGGTAAAGTGATACATGAGGTAACAGCTGTGAGAGGGGGGTGAGCTGATCGAGATAATGAAAATACAGTTGTTTGGTAGAGGTGAGGTAGGCTTCTCTGAAGAGAGGGTTTTTTTAGGGATCGCCTAAAAGTGGACAGAGTTAGGAGATAGTGGGACAAATTGGAGTAGGGAGTTCCATAGATTGGGAGAGACTCAGGTAAAGTCTTGGAGCCTAGCATGGGAAGAGGTGACATGGGAACTAGAGAGCACGAGGTCTTGGGAGGAATGAAGAGAACGAATAGGTTGGTATTTTGAGACTAGGTTAGTGGTGTAGCTGGGGGCAGAGTTGTGGATTGCTTTCTAAGAAGTTGATAGTATTTTTAATATAGTTAATTGGGTGAGTGGAAGCCAGTGGGGGGGGATCGGCAGAGAGGAGTTGTAGACACAGAATGGTTGGTAAGGAGGATGAGTATGGCAGCAACATTCATGATGGACTGGAGGGGGGATAATCTATGTAAAGGCAATCCAATGAGGAGTTTCAGTGGTCAAGGCGAGAGATGATCAGGGAGTGGACTAGGAGTTTTGTATTATCATTGGTTGGGAAGGGGCGTATTTTGGAGATGTTGGGGAGGTTGAGGCGGCAGGCTTTGGACATTGGATGTGGGGCCGAAAGGATCATTCAGAGTCAAGGATAGCAATTAACACCCTGTCATGGGGGGATGGGTTGATAGTTGAGCCAGTGATCTGGACTGAGAAATCAGGGGAAGGGGCACGTAGGGGAGGAAATATGAGCTCAGTTTTGGGTAGAGTTTGAGGAAGTGGTGTGACATCCAGTCTATGTCTGTTAGTAAATTATTGATGCGTGGTATTTTTCAAGTAAGTTTTTGAACTTCAAGATCATTCAGATTAGTAGGACTATGCTAGAAATCATTATATTCTAATGTGGACTTAAGTACACAATTTAAAATTTTGACCATAGATACAGTTTAATATTCATCAGGTGGACATTCAGTGGTAAGGCTCTCCAGATGGCTCTGTAGACTCTGTTGAGACCTCTCTGTTAATCTGTTGGTTTTTATGGATGTGTTAGTGTTTGCTTTCTGTGTTGCCCATCACTCATTTGGAATACTGTTGAACATCCCAATGTACCTGAATACTTCATTCTGTGTCCAGTAGGCCCCTTTCACATGGCGAATTCGACCAGGTCTGACTGTCAGTTTTTCAGACGGACCTGAACGGAAGGTCCATTCACCCTTATGGACCGGTGGGTGTAAACAGACTGTCCATTTACAGCTGGAAGCCATCCTCTTCTGTTTAGGTGGATCAGATCAAAGGGTAGTCGGGTGTAAATGTACTGCGGTGTCTGATTACTTCTGGCTGCCCGTAGAGCATAGTGCCTCTGTTGTTGTCCACTCTGCAGAAAATAGGCAAAGATGGATGTGTCATCCCATCAGTGGACAGATCCCCTGCTGATCAAAATGGAGTCCTCACTGTGTACAATGCATATACAAATAGAATTTTTTTTAAAATTCCTTTTCTTGGAGGAAATTAAAGTCCCTACCCTCTATTTCTATAATCCACTCCTTCTATTGCTTTTTTTCCCAAACTGAGGCATGCTGGGAGTGGGAGGGAATATATTAAGCTGTTCTTACAGCTTTTGTATGAGGGTGTCTAACCGCTTGACGGCAGCATAACCCAATGTATCTGAATGCTATTCTGTCTAACCCTGGAAAGAAAAGATCACTCTATTTACCTATTCTGAGGCCGCTCCGCTCCAATCCCAGGCTGAGCTGTCAATGGTGGCTCCTGTGCAGGAGAGGCAGCCAACAACAAATGTCCCATAGTAGGTCTATGGGTGATGTCCTCTACCTGGCATTTCCCAGCCGTTGTTGGCTCTCTCCTCTTTCTCCTGCACACAAAAGCCGCCACTGGAGACCGGACCGGAGTGGTTTCAGAGTAGGTAAGTATAACAATCTTTTCTATTGACTGGAATTCCACTATAAAGTACTTTTTTAACCACTTCCAGTCCGGACACTCTTACCCCCTTCCTGTCCAGGCCAATTTTCAGCTTTCAGTGCTATCACAATTGCGCGGTCATGCAACACTGTACCCATATGAATTTTTTAGCATTTTTTTGAGACAGATAAAGCTTTATTTTGGTGGTATTTATTCTCCACTGGGATTTAAATTTTTTTTGCTATGTAAATTAAAAAATTGTTTTTCTTATAAAATTTTGCAAATAAATAGTATTTCATCATAAATCTTGGCCAAAATTTATTCCGTTATATTTTTAGTAAACCAAAAATAACCCAAATTAGTTTATAACCAAAATTATAATTTTTAAACATTTTCTTTACATTTTTTTTATATTTTCTATTTATTATTTTTATTTTTACATACTGTCACCCTTGCAGTACAGTATCACCATGGTGACACTGTACTACTTGTGGGGGATGATGAAGATTTTTTTTTTCCCCCATAAAGGATGTAAAAGCAATCATTTTTTTCCCATAAAGGATGTAAAAGCAATCATTTCTCCTCTCTGGCTGTATTCTTGCAGCCATTGAGAACTACTGAGTGAGCTGTGATTGGTCACAGCTTGTCACATGGTACAAGGTTGTTGTGAATAGCCTTGTACCATGTGACCTCTGTGATCATTCACAGATTTCACACGTAGTAAGCAATGATGTCACAAGTGACATCTTGCTTTCTACTTTGCATGTGATAACTGATTGGCCAGTCAGCAATCACATGATCGGGACCTCGTACAGAGGTCCCGTCCGACGATCGGTGTTCCACTGTGTCCGGAGGGAGCGCAGACAAGCAGGGTGCGGGGAGGCCGTTTATAAACGGACACCCGCCCCTGCACTGCCACCCTCCGGCCATTTATATACAACGGCCGGACGGGAGGTGGTTAAATTGGCAAAACACATTTTCAATAGAAGCATAATTGTTGTGTGATTTAAAACAGGACAAATCATAGTAAAAACAGACACTATTTATGGTAAAACTATTTATTTTAAAACAAACACTGGTCAAAATTTTTAGATTCCATAGAAAAAAAATAATTTTTGCAAGGCAATATTACCAAAAGAAAGGCTAGTTTGTTTCTAGAAGACAACACATGTATTACTTTGTTACCCTAAGGAAGTAAAAATGAATGTATGTCTTAACAACCCAGAACCAAGTCTTCTCCAGAGGTGGACACATCCATCACAGTTGATGTATTTTTGTTTATCTCTTGAAAAGAAGGCGTTAAATGGTGCCGAGCAGGATAGTGCCAGGAATGTGCTGGCAGTGAGATGTCACCAGACAATGAGCGCACTTCTTCCTGCAGATACAGTACAGCCTTCCGTCATTGTTGGGCTCTTTGGTGCTGTCATTCGGGACGAATAATGTACACAAGCTCTGGATGAATTGAGGCTGACGCCACGGGCACAATGCTGTCTGCTCAGACTTTACAAAAGCAATACGTTTCCCATATTCAATATTTTTATACATATTTTTATACATATTCCTACCAAGCTGGGCCAGTCCTCGATGTTGGGTAACCAAAGTAGAACAAATTTTCTAGTCTTAGTGAAAAGTTCATGCTTTCTGTCTTTGTAAAAACTACCAGCTGGCTCTGGACTGAATGACATTGTGCACCCTCTCTCTCTAGGAGAGCTAGTTGTAATCCTGAACTGTAACCTGAATTCTTTAGTGCAGCAAAGCACACATTGATGCATTTTTACACGTGTTGACATGCATTGAAAAGCATGTTACAGTATGTGCCAATGTAATATATTCCAGCTTACCAGTGCTTGGTGTGGTGGCCGCATTTGGTTTCTTTTTTCAAACTTTTTGCTCTATTTTCACCTGGTAAACCTGAAAATAAAACACTTCTTTTCCCAGACTGGCTACTTTACTCCTGCCTTGTATCTATGGAAGGAGCCATGGTTGTCACTCTAGGCCACAGGTGTCAAACTGGCGGCCCTCCAGTTGTTGCCAAACTACAAGTCCCATGAGGCATTGCAAGATTGACAGTTACAAGCATGACTCCCAAAGGCAGAGGCATGATAGGACTTGTAGTTTTGCAACAGCTGGAGGGCCGCCAGTTTGACACCCCTGCTCTAGGCTGCTCTCTTGATACGAACTACAGACATGTCTTTATCTCTCCATCTCCTCTACAGCTCTATGTGTCTTATGAACTCATAGAGTGGGGCTTGGAGTGAGCACTCACCAGTGCCCCCATGGCAAACAGCTTGCCATTGGGGGTACTAGTCAAGGGGGAGGAGCAAGGGGCTCTGGCGGGGGACATGAGATAAGGAGGATTGAGGCTGCTTTGTGAAAAACCATTACACAGGGCAAATAAGTATGACATGTTTGTTATTTAAACAAAATAGGGGTTTACAATCACTTGAAGCACTTTTGGGTTTGCTAAATACCTGAATATCTGATTAGAAACAACTGTCTAATTCAGACATGGAGTAACCCTCCTCTTCTTCACTGACAGCGGTGTACCTGTGTAGCCGAATGTGGCTGATCGGAGGCACTTCTAGTCCCATTGTTGTCTGTTCTAACAGGTTTACCCAACCGCTCCCCGTTTTGATCAGCCCCACCCCGTCCGTGATGTCCCATGCTTTTCATGAATGAGCATGCAAAAGGGTCCTCATTGATGAGCGAGTTGCGGGCTCAGAGCTGCAGGGCACATCGCACCCTCACTAGACATGCCCACCGGCTGCCCTTAGAATGGAGGGGGATTGGGATAATGTGACAGGCAGTGAACAGCACAAAATAAAGGCAGAACACCGGCGATCTTTGCATTATGAGACACATGGCTGGTTTTTGGTAACATTAATGATTGGGGGGGGGGGGTGTATTTAGGTATAAGTTTTTTCTTCCATTTGATATTGTGTTTAGATCCGATAATATTCCAGAAGATAGCAACAATTACTTCATACTGTATCTTGATTTGTATTATGTGTAATTCATATGGACTTGCACATTACATGTGTGTGCTATGCTCCGTGATACCTGTGCCGTGTGTAGCTGCTGCTCCTAACATACGGGGATGTATAAAGCTTGGCGTGGGTTCAGATGACGCACACCTGTCACTGTCTGCAGCCCCTCACAGCTGTCGCCGGCTCGTCTGTCTGATCAGAGCGATGAGCATGAATGGAACAGCTGACGGGGACACTGGTGGCTCTTGGCCGGATAAATGCAGTAGACGTGACATCTGGTGATGAATGGCTGGGCCCCCCCCTGAGCACAGTGACCATGGGGGAGATGTGATGGAGCCGGGTATGAATTTGTCACTGTCCCTCCACCATAACAACTGTCAGTTGTACCTGAACTGTGCTTATCTCACAACCAATGCCAGAAAGATTTCTGATGTATGAATTGGATTGAAATGTGACTTCAGTGCCTGCTTTTATTTCAGCACATTTTGCCCATTTCATTTAGTTACACATTCTGTGCATGTTGCCATGGTAGGGACCGTATGCAGTATATTACACTGTCAGTTGTCACTGCTCCCGTGTGTTTAGCTGTGACCCTGAAATTGGAAAATCACTGCAAAAAGGATAACAAAAGATTTAGTTATTTATTTAGTCTCCTAAGGTACCTGTGATATCTAATGTAAAGGCTCACCTAAAGTCGTTGTAGACCCTTACATATACCCAGTGAAGTGACTGGTCTCAGGTGATACACAGAGATGAAACAAATCCTCCTACATAAGTCTTCTCTTCTCTACGTCAATTCAAAATGCAGAATTTATAGGTGCCAGTCAGGGTGGATTTGATTTAAATCAAACTGCTTTAAATCCCAATTTAAATCACTAGTCAGTAAGGCTTGATTTAAATCCTAGTTTTCTACATAAAGACTAATTCTTGCTGGTATAACTTTAATATACAAGTAGATGAAGATTTTTAGAATAACAACTTTTCATATTAGTTTTTTTATCCCCAGTTTAATAGGTTAATCATTCATATTTGGACAACTTTTCTGTTGTACTTAGGAAGGAGAAAAATAATCATTACCTTAATAATAACAATTTAAATAGATTTATTCAACTGAAACAATAACATTCCAGCATATGTGATTTGCTTAAACAAACATCTATGTTTGTTAACTAATTTGGCTAAACAAAATATATAGATTTTAAGAAACTTAGACTGTCAGCCCCTTCCTCCTCACACTTAGTTTCACTTTCTTCTTGTGCAGATCTATTCCACTCCAAACAATCAGAAAAATATTGTTTCTATTCTATTCACTGAACTTCTTGAAACTTAGCACTGAAGGGGTTGATTCTGTATTCATAGGTTTGTAGAAGTTAGGATTAAGGTCTTTTTCTTAACTCTGTTCATGTTATAACATTTTTGCTGTGAAGAAGAGGCATGTGATCTCCGCTGAGTCAAATTCAGTTTTGAGAACTGCAAAAGTAAACCAAGCATCTGTGATAATATCTTGTAGGCAGAGAAACTGCCCAATGATCTTACAAAAACCTCTGGAAGAGCATGACATTGTGAATGGATTCATGGAATTTATTTACCAAAAAAATTAAACATATACAGCCTTATTCTACATAATTAAAAAACTAATCTTTATTTCATGATG
Source organism: Staurois parvus (assembly GCF_062004578.1). Classification (NCBI taxonomy): domain Eukaryota; kingdom Metazoa; phylum Chordata; class Amphibia; order Anura; family Ranidae; genus Staurois; species Staurois parvus. Next base: position 1,379,349 of record NW_028318254.1, on the reverse strand, counting down.
GAATAACTTTTGGATGGTAATATATTTTCCTCAAAAAGCATTTTATTTAAAAAAATCTGATTTAAATAAAAAAAATCCGATTTTTTTTTTTTTTTTTTTTTTAAATCATTGATTTTTATCCACCCTGGTGCCAGTTCACATATATGCAGTTTGAACCGCATCCAATCTGCATGACATGTGAAATAACATTGCTAACTATGGAGCCTGTTCACATATGCCCGGTGCACTGGCAGTGCGGATTGAAAATGAGTCCTGTCCAATTTCTGAGCAGTGCGGTCCAGTTCAGGTCCCAGAAGACTACAGGACTATTCACGAAGCGCAGCGCTACTCACGCATGCGCAGTGGGTACCTGGCTGTGAAGCCGCAAGCTGTCACAGCCGGGTGCTCACACTGAAGATGCCGGCCTCCTGGAATACAGGATGGCTGGTGAAACGAGCTGCGGGGGACACACTGAGGGACGGGTAAGTGGCTGTTTTTTAAATGTCAGCAGCTACAGTTTTTGTAGCTGCTGACTTTTATTTTTTGAAAGGGTGAGTGGAACTCCGCTTTAAGCTTGTCTGAGAGTTCAGAAAAAAAGGGGTGGACATAGCACAGCTCAGTGAGGAGAGTTCTGAAAGCTGATTGGAGGAAAGAGACACACCCTCCTCAACACAGCACACAGGAACAAAGCTGAGGCTGTCAATCTGCTGGAGGTCCTTCCCCTGTCACCATTTTTCTCTTGGTGCCAGGAAAAATTGTCAGAAGTGACTCATGTTGATAGCAGAGGAATGAGGCAGCAGACACAAATGACATTTAGTGCTCTTAATTGAGACAAGTAAACACTATAGAGGGATATGCTTTTTTCCATATATGTCATGTCCGAGGTTTACAACTACTTTAACTCCAAATTAATATTGGAATGTTTGACCCTTGTGGAATTCACTCTTGTTTTGGGGACTTTATTGATGAAATCTCTGGTTAAACCAGTATAATTGGATTCCATTCTACATGTGTTGACCTATATTATACTAGAAAGCAGTGTTTCTCAACCTACAGAGCACTGAATGTCATAGTGAATGGAATAGGATATTTTAAAGCTGACAGGTGCAGAACGAAGAGTTTTGTCAAAGAAATCTCTGTGGAGTCCCCAAGAGACAGGAGGCTTTATGTAGCCTACCAGAATCTGTCTAAAACTAAAACATACTGTTCAGAAGGTCCCCTTAAGGCCTCATTCACTCAGATGTTGAAAATGGGTGGTTGGGTTGCGTTTTTACTACTTCCCGACCGCCTATCAACTCTATTGACAATTGTTAAAACAAGGACCAGATGGAGATGTACACATGGTAGCATTAAATTTGCTTTGCATCTTGGTGAGGAGAAAATAATGCAGCTGAGGTATGGGCTCCAAGGGCATGCCCTCAAGTGTGGGTTACACGAAAGCTATGAGAGGTAGGATTAGTGTCCCACAATTTGGTGTTTGGTGTGTGAGCCTGACACTGGTAGGCTTTTGTGCCGTCTGGTGGGTATGCTTTGTGCTTGGAGTACCGACATCACATGACTGATCCATTGAGCAGATGGGTGACCCAGGAAGATACAATAATGGTGAAACCCTGTTGACACTTGAAGATGAAGTAATGGTGACCTCCTACAGTGCATCTGACTGTGTCTCACAGGAGCTCTTTAGCATGTAGTAAGCAAGTCAGAACTGTCAGTGACTTGACTGGTATTTTCAGATGGAGAGGTCAGCACGTTTCTCAGTTAAGTATGGGGTCACCCTGTCCAGAGTGACCTGCTTCTTTCAGTGAAGCTGGGAATTGTATATGCCTTGATAGAATCCTTTTATTGCAAACAGCATACACCAGGAGTGGGATAGCCACAGTCACCGCCATAGTGCTGTATGATATGAGAATATATGGGGACCATTATTTTAACAAATATGGAAAAGCTTAAAAAGTTATTAAAGAAGAAACCTTTTTCACTGTCATTTAAAATAATCTGATAAGAGAGAATGCAGTTTATAATATATGTGATCAGTCCTGTTCCATGTATCTGGTTGTACTCAGATGTCTCTGCACATTGCTGGAGGTAGTGGCTGCTTGGATGTATCTGCACATTGCTGGAGGTAGCAGTTGTCAGTTGTTTCCACACCTTGCTTGGGGGTAGAGGTTGTCCGTATCTCCACACTTTGATTGGGGGTAGAGTTTATCAGGTGTCTCCACACCTTGCTTGGGGTAGAGGTTGTCGGATGTCTCCACACCTTGCTTGAGGGTAGAGGTTGTCGGATGTCTCCACACCATACTTGGGGGTAGAGGTTGTCGGATGTTTTCACACCTTGCTTGGGGGTAGAGATTGTCGGATGTCTGCACACCTTGCTTGGGGGTAGAGGTTGGCGGATGTCTCCACGTCTTGCTTGGGGGTAGAGGTTGTCGGATGTCTCCATGCCTTGCGTGGGGGTAGAGGTTGTCGGATGTCTCCACGCCTTGCTTGGGGGTACAGGTTGTCGGATGTCTCCACGCCTTGCTTGGGCGTAGAGGTTGTCGGATGTCTCCACACCTTGCTTGGGCGTAGAGGTTGTCGAATCTCTCCACACTTTGCTTGGGGGTAGAGGTTGTCGGATGTCTCCACTCATTGCTAGAGGTGGTGGTTGACAGATGTCTCTGTGCCTTGTTGAGGGTGTAGCAGTGTGGCATATCCCCACTAATTGCTGGAGGCAATGTTTGAATTGTCAGAGGTCTACCCATTACTGAGGATAGCTTTTGGATAACTCCATCCATTGCTTGGGGTTGCATTTATTGGATGTCTCTTACTGTTGCTTGGGGTAGTAGTTGTCAGATGTCTCCACCCAATGCTGAAAGTAATGGTTGTTGAATATGTCTGTCCATTGCTGGGGGTAGCATTCATTTAGATTCTTCACTTATTGCTGGAGGTAGTGTTTATTCTAATGTGCCTGCCTATTGCTGGGGGTAGCGATTGTTCAAAAAATAATATGCTCATTGCTTGGTGTAATGGTTGCCAGATTTTTTACCCATTGTTGTATGCCTCCATCTATTGCTGGGGGTTGTGGTTGTCCTATATCTCCGTCCATTGCAGGGTTGTGGAAGTCAGATATATCTGCCCATTGCTGGGAGTAATGATTGTCAAAATTATCTGCGTGTTGCCTGGGGTAGCGTTTTTTGGATATCTCCGCCCATTACTGGGGGTAGCAGTTGTCAGATATCTCCTCCCATTGCTGGGGATAATGGTTGTTGGATGTCTCCTCCCATTGCTAGATGTCCTAATTGCTGATGCAAAAAATTGATAGGCTAGTTCTTCAAATGTTTCTGTGGTGGAGACAAATTGCTGAGCTCTATACGCAGTGGCTATGGTCCGTTTCTTTACCTTTTTTGGGGAAAATACTTGTATTTGACACTGGATTGCTGGTGTGATAGTCAACTGTGTAGATTTGTGACTTTACGTGATATACTAAATTGTGCAGAAAATTAAAAAAAAAGAAAATCGCATCTTTGGTGTGAGGTGGCCATACATGGCTGGAATTTCATCTACTTTCTGTGAATCAGCTGAGATTTTTTGTGGCCCAGTGGCAGCCACCACGCTCAACAAATTTTTGAGAAATTGAAGGAGATGGGCAAAAGGAACTGAGTGAACCTTGACTGCAACCAATGTCCAGTGTATTCACTGTTGTAGTTTTCTGACAGCCGTGGGTGACAGCTGTCAGTATACAATAGCTGGAAGTGGGAAATTTGTCTATCCACGTTGTGTTAGGGGAATATGTGGATTTCTCTCATTCAGCTCACTAGGATGATAGACCGAAATCTTCATATGTATGGCAAGTTTTAGATTTAAACCAGACTTGTAGAAAAAGAAAACCCACCACCTCTCCCAATAAGGGCATCAGATTGGTGACTAATATCTGGCCGTCTTCCGTGGCTCCCTCATATACATTCTTATCTTTCTCCTTGTGGATTGTTGGGTGAAAATAAAGTTTATGTATGTGAAGCCCAGAACCGGATCTGCTTTCTTCCTCTGTATACATTGGGGAAGTGTGTACAGGAAAGCCTTTGTGTATTCCATAACCGGAATTTGGATGAGACGTGTTCCTTTGTCTTGTGGTTAATGATATCCGTCATCGGCGTACATCAGAATGCTGATAATTCTAACTCCGTGCAAAGGCCACATCTAGCTAAAGTGCTAGTCATACTTCCTGAGAATGATATTATTGTGTTATTCCTATACTCTCTCTAATTCCACAACACCAAAAAATAACAGCTCCAATTTTAATAACCACAAAAGAGTTGCTGCTCAGTTCAGTTTGACGATCCAGTCCCGGTTCCCCAGTATTTACTGGTCTTAAATACTTTGTGACAACACTATTTTGTAAGAAATAATAACGTTTTGGCTGTAAATACCGTGTTAGTAAAAGAAAGTGAACCTGTCACATGCGGACAATTCAACGAGAGAACGTGTAGGTAAAGGTTGATGATAGGAAATGTACATGTTCTTCCAATCAGCAGATCTAGAGGTAATGGCAGTTGACGTTCTATGCAAATCTTAAAGTGGAACAAAGCAGCATAGAGAAATGATAGTTGGTGCACTTGATTGAGACAAGTACACACTGTAGAGGGATATGCTTTGTTCATGTTAAGTTCTGTAAATTTTGAGCTTGCCCCTCCACCTCTGTTGACCTAGCTGACAAGTAGGGAGGTGCAAAACTCAACTCCTTTAAAGCTATGACTGAAAAAGGGGGAAAGGAAATGGGCAAAGGGAAAAAATGGACTTTAAGTCCATTTTTTCCCTTTGCTCATTTCCTTTCCCCCTTTTTCAGTCTAGTAAATTAGGAAGTGGCACCAATGTATTTAAATTGGAAAAGACCTAACACCCGAGTGCACTCCAAATCTCTTTTTTGTTTAGTCCTTTAAAGCTATAGTTTAGGTTTTGCTTTTTTTGTAAGGCTGCTTTGATTCCACTTAGACCAATGTACGTATGTATGCATTATACCTGGCTGGTCCCTGAAAATTGCTGTAATAGTCACTGCTACTCCACTGGCCTCTGGGTGCCGTGCCGAGCGACTGTCCTGCTGCATAGTCAGGTCCTGCAGCACAGGGGTCACTTGCTCAGCATTGGTGCCATTCAGAGAACTGTTTGCGTTTCCTCAGTGAATGCATAGTGTTCTCTGACCGGACAAGGTGGAGATTGTGAAGTCGCCTCTCCTCATTGTCCAGTTAGAGAACACTATGCATTCATTGAGCAAACGAAGTGTTCTCTAAATTACACTCATGCCAAGCAAGTGACCCCTGTATTCGTTATGCAACAGGGCAGCAACTCAGCAGCGGCGATTTCTGTAGTAGCAGTGACTACTACAGCGATTTCTAGAGGATCAGCCAGGTTCGTCACATACATACTTATGTTGGTCCAAGCTGGACCAATGTAACTATGCAAAAAAAAAAAAAGAGAAAACCTTCTGCTTGGTATATCTCTGGATCTGCTCATCTGATTTGCCTGGTTTGGAGCAGGTCCAGTCAGGTCTCTAACAATATTATCAATGGGGTCCTAGCATGGAAACAGACTGTGTGGAAACAGAAGCATACAATGGACAGCAGTGACCAGGACTGTGTTCTTGCTGTACTAATGATTACTTTTGTTGGCTTGCTACATTGCTTTGTGCCTCCATTGTTCTCCAATTAGCACTTTCCTGCTATGAGGATATTTTATCTCCTGTTAACCATTTCCTTCCATGTAGATTTGCTGAACACATCTCCATTGAGGTGTAGGGGAGCTCTGGGGCGTAGCTGCGATCATTTCCATCTTGAGCCCTTTGCTGGGTCTTTGTACATGGGACTAGCAAATAATTAACCCATTAATCCTTAGATTAATATTATATAAAAGGGAACATAAGTCCACTCCTTGAATTACGTAGAACATGCAGAGATGTGTTAGATCTGTAAATGCTCTGGCTGGTTTTTCTCACTGATCGCTCTACTCTTGTACAAACCCACTCATTGCCAGACATCATACAGGGCTGAACTTTCTGTAAAATTTGGTGGCTGACCAGCTTAGCATTAAATTGAAGAAACAACAATTTCAGATATTTTCATAAATTAATTAGGAACTTTTTACATTTTTTTTTTTATTATTTAGGGTCTTTTCACACTAGCGGATTTTGCCAATCGTGGATCCGTCTGCCCAGCGGGGGGTCTGTTGGCTGATCCCTGCTGAGCAGGCAGATGACAGGTCTGTGGCCGCTCCGTTTGTGGAGAATGAACAGTCTGCTGTTCTCTATGGGGCGGTTGGATATAAAATGGACCACCTGTCAGTTTACATCCAATTGTCATCTGACCCGTTAGATGGATGGAGGATCTGTTCCCCATCCTTCTAGCGCAGGGGTCTTCAAACTTTCTAAATGAAGAGCCAGTTTACTGTCCTTCAGACTTTAGGGGGGCCAGACTGTGGCCATTGGGAGTAGAAATTGTCCTGCCATCAGTGGGAGTAAACATTGCCTCTTTGGCATTAGGGGAAGGAATAGTGCCCATCTTTGGAGTCAGTGGGAGGAATAGTGCCCCGTTGTTGGATTAAGTGGGAGGAAGGAATAGTGCCCATCTTTGGAGTCGGAGGAATAGTGCCCCATCGTTGGAGTAAGTGGGAGGAATAGTGCCCTGTCATTGGATTAAGTGGAAGGAAGGAATAGTGCCCCATCGTTGGAGTAAGTGGGAGGAAGGAATAGTGCCCCATCGTTGGAGTCAGTGGGAGGAATAGTGCCCCATCGTTGGAGTCAGTGGGAGGAATAGTGCCCCATCGTTGGAGTAAGTGGGAGGAAGGAATAGTGCCCCATCATTGGAGTCAGTGGGAGGAATAGTGCTCCATTGCTGGATTAAGTGGGAGGAAGGAATAGTGCCCCATCGTTGGAGTCAGTGGGAGGAATAGTGCCCCGTCGTTGGATTAAGTGGGAGGAAGAAATAGTGCCCCATCATTGGAGTCAGTGGGAGGAATAGTGCTCCATTGCTGGATTAAGTGGGAGGAAGGAATAGTGCCACATTGTTGGAGTCAGTGGGAGGAATAGTGCCCCATCGTTTGAGTAAGTGGGAGGAAGGAATAGTGCCACATCGTTGGAGTCAGTGGGAGGAATAGTGCCCCATCGTTTGAGTAAGTGGGAGGAAGGAATAGTGCCCATCTTTGGAGTCAGTGGGAGGAATAGTGCTCCATTGCTGGATTAAGTGGGAGGAAGGAATAGTGCCACATCGTTGGAGTCAGTGGGTGGAATAGTGCCCCATCGTTGGTCTCAGTGGGAGGAATAGTTCTCTGTTGTTGATGTCAATAGCAGGAATTATTCCCCATTGTCGATGTCTGTGGGAGGAAAAGTGTCCCAAGGGCCGGATAAAGGCAAGCAAAGGGCAGCACCTGGCCCCCGGGCCACAGTTTGGAGACCACTGGTCCAGCAGATCACATGACAGTTGGATGTAAACTGACAAGTGGTCTGTTTTTTATCTAGCCCGTAAAATAAATAAACCTCCAAGTGCTTGACGCGCCTAAACGTATCTTAGGCGTGTTTTTGAAGCTGCTTTTCTCCTGCCAGGAGAGAAGTGTTTATAAAAGCCCCAGTGTGCATGGAGCCATAAAAGTCAAATACGTATGTACAACCCGTAGTCCAGTACTGTCTTCCCACAGCTGGTTCTTCCTACTGTTGTGGGTCCCCAGCACTTCTTGGATATGGGAGCCGTCTATGGCTTTCTAGGGAAACAGCCCCTCCCTACTGTGATGTTCGAGCCCACACGATGCTCTGTGAATGGTTCTAATGGTCCTGCAGCCTCCAGGGACATGTGACTGGTCCCAGGAGTTGGTGGGAAGGGGCAGGGCAACCAGGGTTATCCTCAGCTAGGCGAGGGGTGCGGAAATGTAAGTGGGTACTGCTTAAAAAAGAAAAGAAATCTGCTCTCATCCCCCCCATAAAAAAAACTTTAAATCTGTCACATGCTGGGGGAAGGGAGGGAGCCAGTTGGACTTAATTTTTTGAGTGAAGTTCCTCCTTATTAGGTCTGTTTGATTTGTTGGTCCTGCTGTTTCTTCATGTTTTGACAGATAGCTGCAGTTATTAAGGATTTCCTGTGCAGAGACTCCAGGCTGGAAGTCCGCATTTTCTTTCATGTAAATTAAATACACTTCTCTGTGGGTTGCAGGCTAGCTTTGTTGCTGTACATCTCATGGGACACTATCAAAGCAGTAAAGCAGTGCGATGAGACAACAATATTAGAGATCACTTATTATATTACCTTTCTAAGAAAAAGGGGAATTTAACAGCCACATCTAGGTAAAGCCTGATTTCCTGGAAAGTTGCACCCTATTCCCTACTCCTTTGCAGTTCAGGAATTTTATCATTGGTCATTATGGTCTGTATCGTTTTTGTGTTAGGATTTATATCACAGACTGGAAATCTGCTGCTTTAATTTTTAACTCTGGTCTGTAATATCTGATGAACTTCTAGCTTTTGGAATATTAGCTGGGAATGGGGACACCAAAAATGTTGTCACAAAAATGTCTTTATTGCAAACACCTGTAATAAAATTTCTTAGCTGTGAAAATCGCACCTCTGCCCTCTGGGAATCGCAAAATTGCTGCACCTTCTCCACAGGTGTCTTAGTTATACATAGAAAAAAAAATAATGTGTCTTTATCGGCCTTATCTTCAGCCACATGTAATGAACATGAACACTGCTTCTTATGGCAACTCTATAAAGTCCTAAATATAAATGATACTGGCTCACTTCAGCCATATAATGTCCATATAGCAAACACATATTCAGATACATGGCAGCATTAGTAGTAGAAGCAGTGATCTCACCCAGCCACGAAAGGAATGAGCCTCCTCCGGCCCACACTCAGGCTGCATTCACACTTGAGCATTTTGTAGCTCGAAGCTCCAAAAACGCTCAAACTTAAAGCAAAGTTCCACCTAAAAAAAAAAGTCAGCAGCTACATAAACTGTAGCTGCTGACTTTTAAAATACAGACACTTACCTGTCCCTCGGTCCAGTGGTGTCTTAACCGTGGCTGATTTCACTGGCCGTCTTCTCTCCCTGGCACCGGCATCTTCAGTGTGGGCACCCGTCTGTGACAGCTTGCAGCTTCACAGCCAGGTGCCCACTGCGCATGCGCGTAAAGCGCTGCACTTTGTGAATGGCCTCGTAGTCTTCTGGGATCTGTCATGTGTCCCAGAAGACTACGGGGAGGGAGGGAGGACAACTCTCACTTCCAATTGCCTAGGCGATTGCAGCAGAAGTGGGAGCGGGTACCTGTCAAATCCGGATACCCGCTCCCCAAAGGTGCCAATCCTTAATGGGGAGCGGGGGACAAAGGCTTAAAGCGGAACTTCCCCTTTTGGGTTGAGCTCCACTTTAAAAAAAGTCAATTGTTCTCTATGGTGCCTGTTCGCATGATCAGGTGTGAACAGTCACCATAGAGAACATTTTGATTTTTTAAGTTTGAGCTTTTTAGGAGCTTGAAGCTACAAAACGCTCAATTGTGAATGTAGCCAAAACCTAGAGCAGCATACACCCACCTGAGACCTCCTCTGCCAAGTTATTTTTCACCTTTCCTGATTAACCACTTGAGTTCTGGAAGATTTTACCTCCTTCATGACCAGGCCTTTTTTTGTTATTCAGCACTGCGCTTTTTTGACAATTGCGTGGTCATGCAACATTGTAGCCAAATGAAATTTATATAATTTTTTTTCACACAAAAAATACTTTGTTTTGGTGGTATTTGATCACCACTGTTTTTTTATTTTATAGTATATAAACGAAAAAAGACTGTACATTTTGAAAAAAAAGCAATATTTTTTACTTTCTGCTATAAAACATATTCAATAACAAAAAATCTAATTTCTTCATACATTTAGTCCAAAATGTATTCTGCTACGTATTTTTGGTAAAAAAAAAAAAAAATCTCAAAATGTGTGTATTAATTGGTTTGCATGTAAGTTATGTCTACAAATGATGGTATCTATACTGGAATTTTTATTTACTTTTTTTTTTAATACTAGTAATGGAGGTGATCAGCAACTTATAGTGGGACTGTAATAGTGTGACACTAACTGACATTTTATAAGAACTAACTAAATGACACTGACATCTCCAGTGACTTTAATACAGTGATCGATGCTAATAACATACTCTGTCACTGTACTAATGACACTGGCTAGAAAGGGGTTACCATCTAAGGGCAATCAAGGGGTTAATTGTGTGCCCAGCAAGGGTTAATGTGTGCAGCTTTTGACTAAACGTTGATTTGTTTCTTTTCCCTATTTAGCATGGAAAACAAAGTGATCGTTCCCGGTGTTCAGAGCCCTGTGTTATATATCGTCATGGGGCTGTAGGCTGTGATCCGACACAGCTAATCAGCAGATCCCGGCCATGAATCATTGAATCATGAGTAGGTGGGTGGGGGCATACGTGTGCACGCACGGACACCCGAAAGCAAAAGACAGGCAGTGACGTACCAGTATGTCGCACAGCCTATGGCTGCCTCCCTGCTGTAGTATATGTACTGTGGCAGGTTGGCAAGTGGTTAATCCTGCATGTCTCTTAGAGAGCCCACTTCCAAAAACTGCAGATTTTGTAAGTTTGCCCACTTACAAAGAAATTAAGGGTCTATTATTTTTATCATAGGTGTATTTAAAATTATAGAGACAAAATATCAACCAATAATCCAGAAAAAAAAACAATACAAATGTTAAATTGAGTTGCAGTTCAGTGAGTAAAATAAGTGTTTGATCCCCTACCAACCAACACTAATTCTGGCTCCCACAGACTGCCAATGTGCTTATGTGGTACACAGATTAGTCCTGTCAATTCAAGAAAGTGCTCTTGATGACAATTCATTATGTGTATAAAAGACAAAATCTCATTCTTCACGATCATGGGCAAGACCAAAGAGCTGTCAAAGGACATCAGGGACAAGATTGTAGACCCGCACAAGGCTGGAATGGGCTACAAGACAATCAGCAAGAAGCGTGGTGAGAAGGAGACAACTGTTGGAGTGATTACTCGCAAATAGGAGAAATATAAAATAATCATCAATCGAGCTCCATGCAAGATTTTGCCGCATGACGAAGCACATTAAGGTCTTAATCCTATAGAAAATTTATGGAGGGAGGTGAAACCTCGAGTTGCCAAGCAACAGCCAATAAACCTTAAGGATTTAGAGAAGATCTGTAAAGAAGAATGGACCAAATTCCCTCCTGAGATGTGTGCAAACCTGGTAACCAACTACAAGAAACGTCTTATCTCAGTACTTGGTGGAGAAACCCTTGTTGGCAAGCACAAAGTCATGTTTTACTTGGGGATCAAATACTTATTTTACTCACTGAACTGCAACTCAATTTATAACATTTGTATCGTGTATTTTCTGGATTTTTTGTTGATATTCTGTCTCTATCATTTAAAATACACCTATGATAAAAAATTATAGACCCTTCATTTCTTTGTAAGTGGGCAAACTTACAAAATCTGCAGGGAATAAAATAATTATTTTCCCCCCTGTATATCTGTCATTGAGGATATTTCCCTTCTGACCGGCACACTATGCAATACATTGTATTTATTGGGCATATACTGTAGCTCATCTAGAAGCATCTAAAAGTTAAGATGGCATCTCAATGCCCAGTGCCCTGCAATACAGAGTATAGAGGATGAGCACTTAAGGGGATGAAGGAAGCAGTGAGATAAGATCCTGATAACTGGAAGATTGCATGGGAGATTATTAGGATCCCGCTGAGCTAGCAGCAACCACCCTCTTCCCCTTTGCCTCCATCCAGTCCTCTTAGTGTCAAGTCTGTTCTGCAGCCATGTGTCTTCAATGCTGTTGATATAGAAAGTCGCCTCTCCTTAGTCATAGTCATGTCTGTCCTGCAACAATGTGTCCTCAATGCTGTCTATAAAGAGAGTAGTCCTTGGTCCTGCAACCATGCGTCCTCTGTGCTGTCTATATAGAGAGGTGCCTCCATTCTGTCCTCCTGTCACCTCTGTCCTGCAACCATGCATCCTCAGTGCTATCTATATGGAGAGACGCCTCTATTCTGTCCTCCTGTCACCTCTGTCCTGCAACCATGCATCCTCAGTGCTGTCTATATAGAGAGGTGCCTCCATTCTGTACTCCTGTCACCTCTGTCCTGCAACCATGCGTCCTATGTGCTGTCTATATGGAGAGACGCCTCCATTCTGTCCTCCTGTCACCTCTGTCCTGCAACCATGCGTCCTATGTGCTGTGTATATGGAGAGACGCCTCTATTCTGTCCTCCTGTCACCTCTGTCCTGCAACCATGCGTCCTATGTGCTGTCTATATGGAGAGACGCCTCCATTCTGTCTTCCTGTCACCTCTGTCCTGCAACCATGCGTCCTATGTGCTGTGTATATGGAGAGACGCCTCTATTCTGTCCTCCTGTCACCTCTGTCCTGCAACCATGCGTCCTATGTGCTGTGTATATGGAGAGACGCCTCTATTCTGTCCTCCTGTCCCCTCTGTCCTGCAACCATGCGTCCTCAGTGCTGTCTGTATATGGAGAGACGCCTCTATTCTGTCCTCCTGTCACCTCTGTCCTGCAACCATGCGTCCTATGTGCTGTCTATATAGGGCAGCCTTTCTCAATACACTTGAGAACTGAATGACTTTATCTACAACTCATGATACATTAGTGTGATGGTCAGTGGAAAATATGCACTTACACTTGTGGTCAGTGGGAAGAATTATCCTCTACAGATAGCTAAAAAAGATCAGTGGTGTCAGTGGGAGCTTATCTGAGAGGCAGAAATTGCTCAAGGAACCCCTAGCAACCTATGGAGGATCCCTAGGGTTCCATGGAACCCTGGTTTATAAACCCTGATATAGAGAGTCACCTCTACGCTGTCCTCCTAGTGTCATATCTGTCTTGTAACCAGGTGTCTATACGTTGTATATAGTAAGCTGCCTCCACTCTAATCTTCTAGTGTCATGTTTGTCCTTGCTGCCATACGTCCTTCACATTTTCTGTATATAGAGCCACCTCCTCCCCTGTAGCTGCATTTTGGCTGCTTAATGTCCTATCTATCCTGTAGCCATCATTCCTCCTCATTTTCTGTATAAAGAGCATCCTTTGTCCCCGTGGATCAACTCTGTTCTTCTAGCATATTGTCTGTCCCACAGCTATGTGTCCTCCCCACTGTCTGTATACAGAGCCTCCTCCTCTAGGGCTGCCTCAAATCTATCCTCCTGGTGTCATATCTGTCCTGCAGTTTGTGTCTTCCCTAATGTCTATATAAAAGACATCTACCCCCTCATTCCCCAATGTGGATTCATTCTATCCTCCTAGTGTCGTGTCTGCCTTGTAGCCATGTGTCTGTATAGAAAGCCAACCCCCGTGGCTTCACTCTTCCCTCCTTTATAATGTCTCTCTTGCTACCATATGTCCTCCATCCTGTCTAGACACAGAGTCTCCTCCTCACTCAGAATCTGGTGCAGCTGTGCATGGTAGCCAATCAGCTTCTAACTTCAGCTTGTTCAATTAAATTTTGACAATAAAACCTGAAAGCTGGTTGGTTTCTATGAAGTATGCATCAGATTTTGCACACGGCCTATAAACAGTTGCCTGTTCCTGTCCTATGAGTCTACTGGGTCTTGGGCATTTCTGGTGTAATATCTTCTCCTTCATACAGTCTGTGCACAGAACCTCCACTTCCACGGTGGCCCTGCTCTATGTGGTCTATCATGCAGTTATGTGTTCTCTGTACGGTCTTAACTCAGAGCTAACTCCTCATTTTGCTTCAGTTCTGTCCTCTTGCTTTTGTATTTTTGGGATTATCAGATGGAGGGATTTATCCCGCTGAAAAGGACGCACGCCTGATTGACCCGCAGTCAGCTCTTTGTACACAAATGAAAAGAGGGTGCAGCTGGATAATGCTGAACTGTGTGTCACCAATGCTGTACTCTGCTCGGTTGTTTCCTTGCAGTGACCTGGAAAAAATGAGCCGGATGTTAGGGCTGATATTATCTAGCCATGCTTAATATTCTAACAGGTGTCATTTTATTGTGCTCAGTGCTGAACTTCTTGGGCGTATTTTCACTAGAGTTAAAGACCAAAACTTCTGTTTGTTACAAAAACGTTTTTTGGGAGGTGAATGAGAAGTTAGATCCATCGCAAACATTCATAAGGGGCTGCACTCTGATGATGACATACCACTGTATCCCACCACACGGGCTCACACCTCTCTAATGTGGTCCTTTTCGGTTGTTTGCTGTGACTCACCGTGCGAGGACAGGCTTGGGCTAGTACCTGGTTCACTGCTGACTGGAGAGGGAGTGTAGAGTTTGGAGTTATGGAATCTATATTCACATACAAGGGTCATATAAACCATGTGCAATATTTTAAATTTGATTAGTCTATCTCTGGTTGCTACTAATTGGGAAAGAGAATAGTCCCAAACGTCCTCACCATCCAGCTCAGATACCTCTGCCCTCCATATCGCTTGCAAGGAGTCTAGACCCGCATGTACTGAGGGTAATAGCGCCTTGTAGATGGCCAAGAGCGGCTTTTTAAGAGAAGAGTCACTAAGGAGGGACTTCAGCTCATCAGGTAAAAGATGAATAGGTTCCATACCAAATTGAAACCGAAAGGCATGGCAGAGTTGGAGAAACCTGGAAAAGTGAGAACTGGGGAGGGCAAACAGCAATTTCAGCTGATCAAAGGTTGACAGAGCGCCTACAATACTGATGTCATCTAAATATTTCATCCCTTGCACTGCCCAAATAGAGGGCTCTGGCAGGGACTGGAATTCAGCTAGGTTGGGATTATACTGTATGAGGAGACCAAATAACAGAGGCTGAAGAACACCAGGGCATGGTCAACCGCCAGGCCATAAGGACTGCTCTCATAGCTAGGGAAAGGGATGGGCAGTATAGCGTATGTTTAAATGTTTCAAATGAACCTGCTTATGCCACTTCAAACACAACAGGCTGACTGCCACATGAAGGAACTATGGAGAGAATGCAACTGGAAAAAAAAATGTTTTCGGTATCCACGTGGGTGAATGTCTAAGTACATATAGCAGTACAGGGAGCACTTTCATTTTAATTAAATTAATTCAACCAATGATGTTCAGGGGGAGATTACCCCAGGCTTTCAACCTTTGTCTGATGACCTGCATTTTGGGGTATAGATTAAGTTGGCAAAACTCTTGTGCCAAAGCCGAGATAATAATGCCGAGGTATTTCATGGAGGAAACCAAAGTCAAGGCAATGGTTGAGTTGGCCAACCGCAGTGCCCCCTGATCTATGGGAAGAATTTATGATTTTTTTTTCCAGTTGGTGTGGAGACCTGAGAGATCAGCGAAGGCAGCCAAAATCTCCAAAGCATTAGTGAGCGAGCGGCCTGGGTCATTAAGGAAGAGCATCAGATCGTCAGCATATAGCACCACTTTCTCAATAATAGAACCAACCCTAATACCAATCACAGCCTCCGCCATCCGCAAGGACATTACTAGTGGTTCCATCGCCAATGCAAACAGGGCAGGGGATATCATTCACCCCTGCCACGTGCCGTGTTGGATGGAGAAAGGTGAAGAGAGGGCAGCTCCCAACCAAATTCAGGCCGTAGTCCATTTATAAAGCAAGTGGAACCATTGTCTGAACTAGGGATGCACCAAAATTCTGGTGGCCAAAATGTTTCGGCCGAAAACACCCCTTTTGGTTGTCGGCCGAAATGAAAAAAACACAGATACAGGTGTCGAAAAAACCCCACCCTTCAAAGCCGCTTGCCCCTCTTCGCCGCCCATCCGCCATCGCCCGCTGGCCGCCGCTCGCTAGTTTAGTCTTACCTGAGAATTCATCGATCCCGGCGCTGTGCATAGAGATGAGCGAAGGAAAGATGGCCGCCACACATCTCTATGCCCTTGGAGGACCGGAGCAATGTCACTTCCGGTTCCAGACATTTTTTTTTTCCAAAGCATTAGATCAATGCTTTTTTTTTTTTTTTTTTTTTATCTAATGCTTTACATTGCAGAAGAGAGATGTGGGGTCTTATTGACCCCATATCTCGCCATAAAGAGGACCTGTAACTAATTATTTTTATCACAAGGGATGCATGCATTTCTTTTGATAAGAATAAAAGTGATTACAATTTTTTTAAAAGGGTCAGTACAAAAAACAAAAAAAAATTAAATCCTTTTTTTTTAAATTTTAAAATGCCCCCATCCCCCCGTGCTCGCACATAGTGGTGAACGCATGCATAGGCCATGCCCAGATATGTAAATGTTGTTCAAACCACACATGTGAGGTATCACCACGAACGTCGGAGCAAGAGCAATAATTCTCGCACTAGACCTCCTCTGGAACTTTACACTGCTAACCTGTAGATATTTTTAAAGCATCACCCATGGAGATTTTTAAGTACCGCATGTACCGCGTTTCATGCCATTCCACGAGTGTGCACAATTTTAAAGCGTGACATGTTTGGTATCTATTTACTCGCCGTAACATCCTCTTACATATTTTACAAAACAATTGGGGTATATATTGTTTTGTTTTTTTTTAAATCAAAGTGTATTTTTTTACAAAAAATATATATTCATTTTTAAAAACTGCGCGTTTCGGTTTTTGGCCAAGTGCATTTTGAATTTTCGGTTTCGGCATCAGAATATTCATTTCGGTGCACCACTAGTCTGAACACTGAGCTGAACTCAAAGACTCCTAGTACCATATCTAAGTATTGCCAGTGTACAGAATCAAAGGCTTTTTCAATGTCTAATGCTACTAATACCCTGGTTGCAGAAGCTTTCACTGGAAGCTGGATTTGAGTATTTTTTACCCTGTGCAAATTTATGTCAGTAGACCTACCTGGCATAAAGCCAGTCTGATCTATGTCTATTTAGGAGGAAAGGACCTTCATTAACCTAGTCGCCAGGACCTTGGTGAGGATCTTTAAATCGTAATTAGGAGAGAGATGGGTCTATAGGAAGTGCAGGCTCTGTTGTCCTTGCCTGGTTTTGGAATTAGTACCACATGAGCCTCATAAATGGAATCTGGCCTTGTTCTACGCATGTAGCATATAATTGTTGTAATTTAGGGGCTAACACCGAAATGTTTTCTTTATACCATTCCCCAGGTATACCATTTCCCAGGTATACCATCTGGGCCTGGTGACTTGTTAGTAGGGAAGGAGGAGATGGCCATTTCTATTTTCAATCATGGTAAGGGAGCTTCCAGGCCCTCTCTCTCTCTCACCAAGAGGGAGAGTAGGCAAGGAAAGTTTGGCTAATTCTGGGAGGAGAGAGAAGTTGTTTGGGCATAAAGGTTGCCATAATAACATTCAAACTCACCAAGTATATCTGAGGCCGAGGTGAGTAGGACCCCAGAGGCAGAATAAATCGCAGGCACTGCCGTTTGGTAACAGGGGTCGGCAACCAGATTAGTGAGGAGTTTTCCATTTTTATCTCCAGACTCAAAAAGTTTCCCTGCCAAGGTCCTGACATCAGACAGAGTAGGGTCAGTAAGATGTAGTTTCAAATCCCGCCTAATTTGCTGCAGGCTCGCATAGTGTTCTGGGTTCGCAGCCACTGCAAAAACCTCAGCTGCATTCCCCTCCTGCTCCTCTAGCTAGGCAGTTTTAGAGGCAGCGTTTGTACGTGCTGCTTTGATAGCAGAAATGAATTCCCCTCTGGTAGTGGCCTTATAGGCCTCCTAGACCATAGACAGGGAAACCAACTCCTCATTAAGTCCAGTAGTCCACCAAATTTTTATCAACCAGCTCTTTCACTGCGGCATTCTGTATCCACCTTGGGGCCAGTCTCCAAAAGCCGGGGTCCCGCTGACCCCCAACCCTCAAACAAGTTCAAGGGCAGAGTAGGCAGACAGGGCTGCTGGCTGGTAGGTCAGTGAGTCCACCTGGGTCAACACAAAAGAGGTTCCAAACATCAGATCAATGCTTGCCCCAGAGGGGTGCCAACCCACCAGCTCCTGGGCAGCGCCTCTGACTGGATTGGAGGTATCTAGCTTGTCATTTAGTATGGCATTAATGTCTCCCCCTATAACCACTCTCCCTGGGAGATAGGGAGCCAATTTCCCTTGGATGACATACAGGTGGGTGGGAGATACTCATTTACAAATTCCCATACAGTAGCATCAATCTCTAATAACAGAATAACATATCTTCCCCCAGGATCAATCATGACTTTTATCACTGTACAAAAGGGATTTATGTAGGAGATTGGCAATCCCTCTAGCATAGGCCAAGTACATAGCATGAAAATCTTGTTTAATCCAAGCCCTACGAAGGGCCAGTATTTTACTGCCTATAAGATGTGTTTCCTATAGAAAGAGGACCTGTGGTTTGTAGGTCTGTAGATATTTAAACATTGAGGAATATTCCAAGAGAGTAGTTTAGGAGCCATGGTGCAACATTTGTGAATCTACGTGCAGAAATAATTAGAACGGATCCATCGGATCTAATAGAGCAATGCCAAAGAAATTAGTGGGGGGGTTGCCATTTCTCCAACAGAATCCTCCTTGCTCCCTGACCACAAAAGCTACCCGATCTAAGACAAAGAGATTGAGAATGAGAAAATTCCCCAACAACTTGAACTCCCTACCATGTAACTGTATAACAAACAGAACAAAAAATAGTTATCACAGTTTTTATCCTGGAACATAAAACCAGCAGTCCTCTTCTGTATCCAACTCCACATGGACAGTCTCTTGTAGAGTAAGGGGGGGGGGGGGGGGGCAGTGGAGTGGGGAGAGAAGGCAAGCCTAGTCTAGTCAATCTGTCAGCAGAAGGCTCCCGGTTGAAGAGAGCAGTTATGGTTCGTAGGCAATAAGGCACGTTGTGGTAAAAAATAGTGGTGGTAGGTAGAAGGGCAACATAGTGGTCTCAAGGATCTTTCTTGATCTTCAAGGTTTAACTCTGTGAATAAGTGTCTTTTATTCAGCCTGGTAAGCAATGTAACTATGCAGATAGTAGCCTTTGATCACAGAGTGTGGTTGGCACGCAGACATGTTTTCTGTGAATACGTTTATTATGGCCTCCTCCCTGGCCATGATTCCCCAATAGCTGTTCTCTGCTGTTCTGACAGATGAGAAACTCCAGTTTCAGATGGTGAGACAGCTGCCTGGAGACTTTAGTGACCGAGGAATGCTCGAATGATCCCTCTGGTCCTGGTGTGAATTTCTCTGCACTGCGCTTAGCCTTCCTGCAGCAGCCGGAGTGGAAAAAAGCTAAAACCTTTTTGTACGTTCAAGCAATTAATGTCTTGTTGTTGAGAAAAAGTGACCCCCAGGACAGTTCTGTAGCAGTAAGTGGGATTTTCAGTGGGCTGTGCGATTGGCTATCTCTGTTCCATCTCAGAGGTGATTTAGTGAGCCCTGGCACTTTGTGTTAGGATCTGCCATTTGAGGTTAGTTAAAAGTACAATTCAGTCAAGATAGAGCAGACTCACTGGGATGGAGGGGTATTGCCAAGGTGCCAACTGCTGATGGTATTTATTAAAGCTTGTTCTGATTCTCCTCTATCTGCGGCACATTTATAACCCGAAGCCCTGTAGCACATATCTGTTCCTTTACTTCTCGTCAAAAGTTCTGTTCAGTCACGCAGTTTTGGGTGGAATCCAGTAGGCTTTGTCACCTTCTGGCTTGATGGTGCCATTATTGACCTGTCTCTGCCGTAGTTCCCACCTTGAAGTCCCCCACCCTGTCTGCGTTCTGTTCTTTCCTCTTGCTTGTGTCTTAAGTAGGCCGTAGAATATGCAACTTTATTTCCTGCATCCATGAGTTGCACATTCAGTGTTGTGTGGAGAATCCCTTCCATGGAGCTTTTGTATACGGACAGTGGGTGGTTTCCCGGCTGTGAGAATACAATGAACACTGCCAGCTGCTATAGTCACAAGCAGCGATCGGATGAAAAATTCCGACAGACTGGTCGTACTGAAGTTGATTGATGGTATCGACTTCAGTACAAGCAACCTACCCATATTTGGAGCGAAAATCGTCTGGTCCCTACTGAACCAGCTGAAATTTCCATCCATCTGTGGCCGGCTTTGCTCTCCACTGTTGCTTTATGTTGCCCCAACAGTCTGTCACTCACTTTCCCATACTCCCCATGACCTGATGTTTGCTGAGACCCCTGACTTTTTTCTCCCTCTCCTATCTTGCTCGTATAGCCGGCTGTTGCTATAACTTGTACCAAACACAGGATTGCTGTCATAGCAGTAGCCATCATGTATCAGTGGAAGAGTGTTTTTTGCAGAATCAGAGACCCTATTCAGCCTCTAGTACACTTAGGATCCTTTCACACAGGCAACATCAGTTCATCACAAAAACTGATTTAAAAAAAAAAAACCTTGAAAACTCGATCCTTTTACATCAGTTTGTACATCCGTCTTAGTTCAGTTCAGGTTACATCAGTATACACCAGTGTTTCATGGGTTTTTTTTGATTCTTTTAATACATTTGGTGTAGTTTTTGAATAAAATAGTCATAGGTGGACAAGTGCAAAAACAAAAAAAAGTGTTTTTTACCTAAAAACAGACGTAAACAGACAACATCCATTTATGTCTGCACATGGAAAAAGATGTAAATCTTCATTTTATTCTGCAGACATAAACTATCTCGGATGTAAATAGATGCAAACAGACATCCCCATTTTGAGGACACTTGCGGTTTTGAAGATTTAATTTTTTTTTAAAAAAGGATAAGTTCACCTTTGGGAACATGTTACGTGTCCCACCCGTTTTTAGGGTGGAACATGTCACATGTTCCCATAGCTGCACTTCAGTTCTACTTTAACAGTCAGATTTGACTGAAGTGTTCATTTATGCATTTCGTCATTCACCAGAATCTACAAATGTCAGATTTGGCTGTGCAGAGCCTTTAATTAGAAGAAAAGTCACTGGTTTCCATGATGGTGGAGTGTGTACTGATTTCTGATCTCTGTTTGCAGGTTGCGTTGTGCTGGCAGTGGAGCTCACTACTCTTCACACAAATCCTGAGGTTCAAGAATATCAAAGTAAGTCAGTGTCCTCCTGTCTCTGATCAGTATCAGTCCTTTTCTCCTTTTTTCCAGTTGTGATAACATCAGAAGGTAATTGCAGCCTTTCTCTGGTCATTATATAGATATGTAGTCCGGATTGTGAGGGTGAGAAGCATTGTAGCATATTTCCCACAGTAATCAGACTCCAATTGTACCTTTCCAGTGCATGATGGCTAATGAACGGAGATTGTTCCATCTTGTGGGATGAATGGAAGGGTGGGACATGTTTTGTCATTTTCTCCTTAAAGTAGAATTCCACTAACACTAACTATGCTTAAAAATGTTCCCTCCCCCTTCCTGCTACCTATCCTACCTAACCTGTGTAAGGAAGATCTGTATACTTACCTATTTTTAATCCGTTCTGGTTCAGTCACATGATCCCACAGCTCTGGTTCAGTCATTTGATCTCGCAGCATTGGCTCCCCTGTGTCAGTGAGTAGCTGCTGCAGGGAAGAGGAGGGAGCACCGACATTGGACATGGGAGCCTATGGGTGACATCACGGCTGAAATTCCCAGTCATTGTTCAGTTCTCCTTCCTCTCCCCTGCAGCCACAAGGGATCATATGACCGGACTGGAACGGACCAAAAATAGGTAAGTATACACATCTATTTTACATTTTTTATTAGGAAACATTTTTGAGCCTAGTTGATTTTGGCTGGAATTCCACTTTAAAGCCCAACTCCAGGATTTAAACGGAAACACACAGTGGGGTTCCTTAACCCACCCATCAAGTTTCCCAGCCTTTTTAATGAAAACAAAAGGGCCAGAGACATCTTCCTCCGTGCTAGCGTCATGCAGTGACCGGCAAGAAGAGCGCTTGTGCACACATGTTCATACATGCTGAGAATCATCCAGCATAATGCGATGGGATGGCAGCAGTAGAATATGAAATCATCTTGCTACACAGTGATATAGACAATCTAAGTATGAAAAGAAAGCTGAGAAAAGGAGAAATATATGGGGGTAATTTTTGGAAGTATTAAAAAAAAACAAAAAAAAGAAACTGGAGTTGGGCTTTAATGTCACAAGCATCCTGGTAGTGGGCATAAAATGAACGTTGCTGCCTGCAGCATCAATGCATGGAGTCTGGCTGTAGTGGCTTGGTTTTTGGCTTCAAGAATTGTCGTGTTTGCGTTTTACACCGTTTCAGCACTCGTACATTATTCCTGCATTGTACAAGAGCACGTTTTTGTTGCTATTATGTATTTAGCCTATGTTATGTTTCATCGTGGTATTAACTGTATCTAAAGCCAATGTCATCAACAATAATGTAAAACCTAAATTGCCACTAACCCCTGGCCATGAACATCACCCTAGATTGTCATTGACCCTGGACGCAACCCTAAATGCTACACTGATCTTTTGTGATTGCTTGTGAAAATCCTTTAAATGCGATTGGTAATCCTCTCAGGGTTGATTTTTTTTTTTTCCCTGCATTTGAAAATTTGTCATCAATGTATGTGGACACCTTTAGCTGTGATTTCCAGACTGCAGACTCTTTATATACTTATTGCATATGTTGGTATTTCAAATGTGAAATTCTGCCAAGGTTCATCTTTGTACCCTGTTTCCTGCCAGGAGCGGAGCTCTCTTGTATCATTAAAAACAGCAACACAAATGACCCACGCATTGAATGGAAGAAGACCCGTAATAACGAGACTACCTATGTCTATTTTGAGAATAATATTCAAGGTATATTAGCTGGGCAATATGCAGGAGGTGGGGGGGTGTTATTGGAGGTATTGATGGTGGGGTGACTTGGAGACATACATAAATGTAAGAGTCATGCATAGGAAGGAGCACTAAGTAAGGAGGGATAAGATGAGGGGGTGCACAGTGAAGGGTTATTAGAGGAAAAGGTGCACAATGAAGACATGATCAGAGGACGGGGTGCAAAGTGACTGGTGATGAGGGGAAGGGAAGAACACTGCAGGGTGATATGGGGAAGGGGCGAACACTGCAGGGTGATAGGGGGAAGGGGCGAACACTGCAGGGTGATAGGGGGAAGGGGCGAACACTGCAGGGTGATAGGGGGAAGGGGCGAACACTGCAGAGTGATAGGGGGAAGGGGCGAACACTGCAGGGTGATAGGGGGAAGGGGCAAACACTGCAGAGAGATATGGGGAAGGGGTGAACACTGCAGGGTGATATGGGGAAGGGCAAACACTGCAGGGGGATAGGGGGAAGGGAAGAACACTGCAGAGTGATATGGGGAAGGGAAGAACACTGCAGGGTGATATGGGGAAGGGGCAAACACTGCAGAGAGATATGGGGAAGGGAAGAACACTGCAGGGTGATATGGGGAAGGGGCGAACACTGCAGGGTGATATGGGGAAGGGGCGAACACTGCAGAGAGATATGGGGAAGGGAAGAACACTGCAGGTTGATATGGGAAAGGGGCGAACACTGCAGGGTGATATGGGGAAGGGAAGAACACTGCAGGGTGATATGGGGAAGGGGCGAACACTGCAGAGAGATATGGGGAAGGGAAGAACACTGCAGGGTGATATGGGGAAGGGGCGAACACTGCAGGGTGATATGGGGAAGGGAAGAACACTGCAGGGTGATATGGGGAAGGGGCGAACACTGCAGGGTGATATGGGGAAGGGGCGAACACTGCAGGGTGATATGGGGAAGGGGCGAACACTGCAGGGTGATATGGGGAAGGGGCGAACACTGCAGGGTGATATGGGGAAGGGGCGAACACTGCAGGGTGATATGTGGAAGTGGTGAACACTGCAGGGTGATATGGGGAAGGGGGCAAACACTGCAGGGTGATAGGGGGAAGGTCCACAGTGGAGGCATGATTAGGAGAGGGGGCGCACTGTGGAGGCATGATTAGGAGAGGGGGCGCACAGAGAAGGGCGATGAAGGGACACACAGGAAAGGTTGACGAGGGGATGGGTGGCACAATGAATGGTGATGAGGGGAAAGGGTGCACAATGAAGGGTGACAAGGTAAGGGGGTGCACAGTGAAGGGTGATGAGGGAGAGGGATGCATAGTGAAGAGTGATGAGGGAGAGGGATGCACAGTCAAGGGTGATGAGGGAAAAGTCGCACAGTGAAGGGTGACATGGGGAGGTGGAACACAGTGAAGGGTGAGGAGATGAAGGGCGACAAGGGGAGGGGCATACAGTAAAGGGAAATGAGAGGAAGGGGTGCAAAGTGAAGGCATGATGGGG
The DNA here is from genome assembly GCF_062004578.1 of Staurois parvus. Taxonomy (NCBI): domain Eukaryota; kingdom Metazoa; phylum Chordata; class Amphibia; order Anura; family Ranidae; genus Staurois; species Staurois parvus. The sequence goes on along the minus strand of NW_028318254.1, from coordinate 1,355,151 downwards.
AGAATAGGCACACAGTGAAGGGTGATGAAAGGAAAGGGTTTAGAGTAAAGAGTGCTTTTGTTGAAGTAGTGCACAATGAAAGCTGATATAAGGAAGGGACACACAGTGAAGGGTGATGAGGGAAGAGGGCAGACAGTGAAGGGTGATGAGGGAAGGGGGCAGACAGTGAAGGGTGATGAGGGAAGGGGGCAGACAGTGAAGGGTGATGAGGGAAGGGGGCAGACAGTGAAGGGTGATGAGGGAAGGGGGCAGACAGTGAAGGGTGATGAGGGAAGGGGGCAGACAGTGAAGGGTGATGAGGGAAGGGGGCAGACAGTGAAGGGTGATGAGGGAAGGGGGCAGACAGTGAAGGGTGATGAGGGAAGGGGGCAGACAGTGAAGGGTTGTGAGAGGAAGAGGGTACACTGTGATAGTGATACTGTGTACTGACTGCTTGCATTATAGAGAACCACTGAGTAACTTCTGTGCATTTGTGTGTTTCTATTTGACTGTTGTCAGAGCTCCCTGGTGCAGAGACGAACATGAAAGGCTCAGTGTTCTCTGTACAGCACTGCAGAATATGTCAAAGCTATATAAATGTATAATATTGTTACACTGTGGTGAGGATATTAGAGTGTAAGCTCCTCTGGTGAAGAGACAGATGTGACTGGCTCGTGTTCTATGTACAGCACTGTAGAATATGTCAGAGCTATATAAATGTATCCTATTAGTAATAATAAAAAGAATAGTGTGTGATTGTGATGGGACATTAGATTGTGAACTCCTCTGATGCGGAGACCGTTGTGAATGGTTTAGTGGTCTCTATACAACACTGCGGAATGTTTCAGCGCTATATAAATGTATAGTAAGTATAGTGTGTGACTGTGCTGGGGTCCTTTAGATGGTGGTGTAGACTGATGTGAACAGTTTTATGTACTTGGTATAGTAGTTTGAAGTGCCTGTGCTATATATGTGCAAATCTGTGTTTTTGTGTATTAGGAGACTTGAAAAATCGTGCTGAAATTCAGTCCCAGAGCTCGTTGGTTATATTTAATGCCAGCCGGACCGACACTGGAACATATCGCTGCGAAGTGGCCGCTGTGGACGACCAGAAGAATTTAGCGGAGATTATCATTAATCTCACTGTCAAAGGTAATTCTTGCTGTAACATGCAGAAATAGTCCACACTTTGATTCTGTGTTATTTTATGTGTTGCCAGCAGCATCTGGCTCTCTGGAGATATCCCAGACATAACAGATATTGCTAGTCAGTTGTAGTTGCCAGAGGCTGATGATCAGATTGTCATTTTCAGTTGCTAGTTGTCTCATCTAGATGAATTATTGCTGACTTGTCAGTTGCTGACTGTCATACTATAGTTGCCAGATGTCAGTGGTCCAGTTTTAGGAACTGTCTCCACATATGGAAGCAAATTTCAAATCTAAGGTATATTTGTTTTACCAAAGCAGAGAAATGTCACATACTGGCCCATTTAAAGAAGCTGTTTCTAAAACTAATGCCGATGTAAAGTTTAGGTACGTGTAATCTACAGAACCCTTAACCCGCACCTGTGCCCAGTCTATGGGCATTAACTTATTTAAACATTCTTAACAAACAATAGAAACACTTTAAAATGAACCACCACTGACCTCACTAGCTGCTTTTAATGTAAAGTAACTCATTCGCAAAGAAAATAACAAAGACACTGAAGTCCATTTATGGGCTTATTCACACCGTTTGCACTGGGATGTGCCAGGCAGCATTGCCTAACACAGTCCTGATGCAAAGATAAGGCAGTCACCTGGTTCCCTATAGCGTCAATTAAGGCTGCAATATCTGGAAAGGTGCAGGGACTTTTTCCCTCGTTTTGAAAGGCACAACAGCTCATTCAAATGAATGGGCTGCTGTGCTGTGGCCTGCAAAACGGCACTAGTGGCAACTGAGCCTCAGTATAAACTAAAAGTTTACCAGTATTGTGCATTATATTTAAAATGATTATAATCATGGAAAAAGTCTCAGCCTTTGGAACTACAGTGGATATAAAAAGTTAAAATGTCAGGTTTCTGTGATGTAAAAAAATTAAACAAAGATAAATAATTTCAGAACTTTTTCCACCTTTAATTTGACCTAGAAACTGTACAACTCAATTAAAAACAAACTTAAATCTTTTAGGGGGGGAAGTAAACATAAAAAACTAAAATAATGCGGTTGATTAAGTGTGCACACCCTCTTATAACTGGGGATGTAGCTGTGTTTAGAATTAAGCAATCACATTCAAAATTCAAAATCATGTTAAATATGAGTCAGAACACACCTGCCATCATTTAAAGTGCCTCTAATTAACCCCAAATAAAGTTCAGCTGTTCTAGTAGGTCTTTCTTGACATTTTCTTAGTCGCATCCTACAGCAAAAGCCATGGTCCGCAGAGAGCTTCCAAAGCATCAGAGGGGTCTCATTGTTAAAAGGTATCCGTCAGGAGAAGGGTACACAAGAATTTCCAAGGCGTTAGTTATACCATGGAACGCAGTGAAGACAGTGCAGAAAATATGCTGCAACAGTGACATTACCAAGAACTGGACGTCCCTCCAAAATGGCTGAAAAGACGAGAAAAAAACTGGTCTGGGAGGCTGCCAAGAGGCCTACAGCAACATTAAAGGAGCTGCAGGAATATACAGCAAGTACTGGCTGTGTGGTACATGTGACAATAATCTCCCATATTCTTCATATGTCTGGGCTATGGGGTAGAGTGGCAAGACTGAAGCCTTTTCTTACGAAGAAAAACATCCAAGCCCGGCTAAATTTTACAAAAACACATCTGAAGTCTCCCAAAAGCATGTGGGAAAATGTGTTATGGTCTGATGAAACCAAGGTTGTACTTTTTGGCCATAATTCCAAAAGATATGTTTGGCGCAAAAACAACACTGCACATTACCAAAAGTCCACTGTACCCACAGTGAAGCATGGTGGTGGCAGCATCATGCTTTGGGGCTGTTCTTCTTCAGCTGGAACTGGGGCCTTAAAGAGACAAAAGGACACAGCACCTCTAAGTGTATACTGTGTAATCATTTAATAAGCAGGTAAGTATCTTGGATAATAAAAACAGGCTCATAGGGAAGTGATGTAAAACGTCTGTAGCCAGATGTAAATTGACTGATCCGGAGAGCAGTGAACCTTGGTTCGCCAGCAGGTGGTGCTGCATCAGGTGACGCACAAATGGTGAAGCCTGGCTGGGTCTCCAATATGTCCGGCGTTAATCACGTTGGGCGTCTGACGTCATCGGGATGTGATGCATTTCTGAGCATGCGTGGGACCAACGTCAGCCGGCGCGCTCTTTCATCAGGCAAGGAAGAGCAAAGGAGTGGGAAAACCTTATGTAGATCAATGGGAACTGATAGACAGGCCTGGGGGGTGGGGAAACAAAGGAGGATCTCTGACGGAGCAGCGAAACGCTGTCCGTAGCAGAGGGATATTGATCCAGCACTGGCAAATAAGTACATAAAAGTGACATATTAAGAGACATAGAGATAAAAATTGAAATAAAAACATTGGATCACCGCAAAACATAGAAAATGAACGTTGTTAACAAAAGGCAATATGAGACAATATTAGGAGCAATGTATAAAAAAACAGTGGATTGGAGGAAATAGGGGAAGAATGGACATGCTTGCAATCACGTGTATAAATAAGTCTCTTATGGAGAGACAAAAGAGTATATATAATCATAAAAGAAATGATAAAGGGATTTTATAAAACAGTATAAAAAATTGTATTGGTTAAGGGGACATCTTCCGCTGACTGCACTACTCCCAGCACCTCCCTCTGTAGGTCCATCTCCTGTGAACTCAGAGGAGGCATCTGGTATCAATGCACTTTGACAGTACTGACTGTCAGCGTGCATTGAGAACAACACTGAAAACAACACTGGGTGGTATACATCCACCACAGTGTTGATTTGCAGCGGAACCCATGGGGACTTCTCGCAGAACCCTGGTTGAGAAACCCTGTATTAGAGGGTTGCCATGATCTGATAGAAACATCTGCTGTGTATTTACATTAGAGGGCTGGCAGGCTGCTGTGATCCTATCGCAATAGAAAGTAGGAGGAAAAGAGCTGAAATGTGAAGATGATGTTAACCACAATGCCTATAGATACAGAACAATGAGGGCTTGTTTTTAAACACTTTTTACTGCTTGTTCAGAATATGTACATACTGTATTGTAGTGTGCATAGTCTATCCAGTTTCTAGTTACAGATGAATGCTGGGTTCTTGGTGCAAAGCTTCATCAATGCTTCATGGTGTTAACGCTCGTCTCAACTCCTTTTTGCCTCCTGCTCATTCCTACTGGCCAAGAATGAGGAGGTTGGACTTGGCGGCAAACTCTAACACTAGCTTTGCCTATTAGAACTGCCCAGGTATGGGCCTTTAATGCAGTCTTTATTATACCTGTAGCAGGATTTTTTTTCTTAAGATGCAGAAGGGTTTTCAGCCCTAGAGTTAGATCCTGGCTGTGGAGGAGAAGTGTGGGACACTAAATGGCATGACTTTTCAGGTCTTCGTAGTATAGGGGCCCTGTATGGAGAGACTTTTTAGATCTTCCTAGTGTGGGGGCACTGAATGGTGAGACTTTTTTTAGGTTTTCCTTTTCTTCAACTTATTTTGTTTATTCCCGTCTGTCATTTCTGGTTTAATGATTTTTGGTAAAAGAAGTTTTCAGAAAACATTGCAACAGGTATACGAACAACGATTCTATAATACAGTCTCTATTGTCACAGTAATAACTACAGCATGACAAAATGACATGCCAATAGAAAGTGTGTGTAAAACAGGAGCCATCTATCAAGTGCCACCAGGGTGACCGCTGTAGTACTGCTTGTGGACTACTGTCTCTTTTACAGAAAGATAGTAAATAAATGATCTATGTAGTAAGAGAGCCCTCAAAATCAAAGGCAGGTCGCCTGTCATTTCTAGTAAAGCTCTACCCATTGTTATGAAGATGCATCTAACACTTTTTCTGTTTTCTCCCTTAGTAAAACCAGTGACTCCCCAATGCCGAGTGCCCAAGTCTGTCCCAGTGGGAAAGTCTGCCGTTCTGCATTGCCAGGAGAATGAGGGTTACCCCAGTTCTGTGTATCGATGGTATCGCAATACTGACGCACTGCCAGATGACTCCAAAACCAGCCCAAAATTTGTCAATTCATCTTTTACCTTAAACACCAATACTGGAACCTTGGTGAGACTAGTGGCAACCCTGGCATAATGGGGAGATATGTGGGGGGTGGGAAAAGAATCAAATAGGTCTGACTATGTCACACTGTCTGATCTTGGCTGTTTGATATAATAAGGAAGAGTAAGGTCTTGTAAGAGTATATTATGTGTGAGGCAGCCAAATACATGTTATAATCAATTAACCTCTGCGCTCAGGTGTGTATTCTTCAGCTCTTCTTCCTTAAAGTGTTACTAAAGTCTGACATTTTTTTTCAATTAAAACAACAAACATTTTATACTCACCTGCTCTGTGCAATGATATTGTACAGAGTGGCCCTTATCCTCCTCTTCTCGGGTCCCCCACCGGCAATCTCTGCTCCTCTTCTTTGTGTGTCCCCATAGCAAACTGTTTGCTATGGGGACACATGCTGTATGGATGCTCCCAACCTGTGTGTCTATGGAGTTGCGCTTCATAGACATACACAGTGGGACTTAGTCCCCCCCCATTTCCTCTTCACTACATTTGACTGACAGCTGCAAGAGCCAATGACTCCAGCTGCTGTTTGAGTCCGTATGAAGAGAAAGCAAGGGGGGAAGAGATGCAGGTGTGCGCAGCACTGATTTCTTCTCCCCTTTCTTCCCCTTCATACAGGGATGGGAGAGCACAGACAAATAGAAAACATCTTTTACCTTAATGAGAGCAGTTCATTATGGTAAAGAATGTTTTTAGGCTTAGCATCACTTTAAAGCAGAATATTACTGCATCTAAGCACCACAAACCAAAAACACTCTTTAATACATTTGTATTATTCAAAGCAAACTCCCCCATCCATCCATGTCTCCATGCATTATTTTGCTGAGAAATCGCTTTGAAAAGCATCCTCCCAGCATTTTTGGTCATGGATATGTTGAGTAAGGGCAGATGTTTTATGTAGCATTTACTTCCCGGAATCCATCTGCCCTTAGCTCAGGCTTGCAGGCAGGAGGGTGTGTTTATTTGAGAAAACCCCTCCTCCTCTCCTGAAGACTCCTGGCATGTATGACATCATGGGGTTTATTTACTAAACCTGGTTGACTCAGAATCTTGGGCACCTGTGCATGGTAGCCAATCAGCTTCTAACCTCAGCATGTTCAGTTAAGCTTCAGCAATAAAACCTGGAAGCTGATTGGTTTTTATGCAGAAGTGGACAAGATTCTGAGTCAACCAGGTTTAGTAAATAAACCCCCATTTGTCTAGGCCTGGAAACAAGGAAGTAACTGAAATGTAAGAAAAAAAAAGTTTAAAACAAGTAAAAATATATCTTCTGATCTATTTACAAATGCTAGCAGCATAAGGATTACAAATAGTCAATGTTGATTGAGAGAGTGAAGTTCCATTTTAAGTTGCTATGCACCTTCTATAAGCCATTGGGGAAATAATGCCGATTTCATATATAAACTTGGAGCAGCATTATACCAAAATAGTGCATTCATTAAACTGACACAGGCAGTGCTCAATATGGTGAAATCACTATGCTGTGCAAACAAAATGATGCATAAATCAATACTATCTTCAAAAGCAAAACAACAACCAGACAAAATGGTTCTTCCAATTCCAGTAAGTATGAAAGTGCTGCTATTTGGAAACAACAAATGTGTCCACCCTTAGTGAAAATAAGGCCCTTTCACACAGGCAGACTCTGCCAGCGGATTTACTTGCTGAGTGGGGGATCTGTCTGCTAATTCCTGCTGAACAGGCAGATGACAGGTCCATGTCCTCTCCAATTAAGCAGAGCGGACACAGACACAGCCCGCTGTCCTGTGTGGACGGTCAGATGTAAATGGACCACCTGTCCGTTTGCATCAGACTGTCATCTGATCCGTTAGATGGAGTAGAATGGATCCCCATCAATCTGTTTTTAGCAGACCAGATCGGGTGTAAATGGACACATGTCTGTTTACATCCGCTTACACTGGTACTGACTAGTATTCCAATGTTTCTCTTCTCCCTCAGTTTTTCTCCATCACTGTGCTAATGTGTCCCCAGCACTGACGGAGAGGGATGGGGAGGGTCAAACTAGGATGCTGTGCAGGCAGCTGACATCCTCATCAACTGATGACCTCATTGGTTGTCAGGATGCTGGTGGCTAGAAGGTTGTAATGGTGCACAATGAAGATCTGTGACTGTGTAACTAAAAGGCAGGCTTGCTCCACCTGCTGGCTTGTATACAAGTTTTGGGCAATTTTTAGACATTTTACCAAGGCACCCCTGAAGAAACCTCGAGGTACCCCGAGGTGCCTGGGCACCCTGGTTGAGAAAGACTGCTCTAGATGATAATGACCTCCTAAGGTTGATTATCAGGTCAGTGGCACTTTAAGAGCTCTTCAGTGTCATCTATGCTTGATTCAGTGGGGTACCTCCTCACCGCTCTTCATCACCTCCACACTCCGGTAATCAGAGAGAAGACTGCGATAGTGTACTTCTGTTTATTTATCCACCTTCCGCCCGCCATATAGTACAATGACGGACGCAAGGTGGTTCTCTCGTTCTGATAGGACGTCATATGACGTCCTTCCATTCTCACCGCACATGCGCGGCTCAGGGAGCGCGCAGCGATCGCCGGTGCGCTGTGATCACAGAAAGAGCCGAAGATGCCGGCTCGGTCATGTGATCAGCTGTGTCCAATCACAGCTGATCACATGTAAACACGGAAATGCTGGTTATCAGCATTTCTCTCCTCGAGCTGTCACGCTGACAGCTCGAGAGGAGAGGAGAGCCGGTAATCGGCTTTCCGCGGAGGGGACATGTACACTGATCATCAGGGCACTGATGATCAGTGTGCCCTGATGATCAGTGTGGCCCCAGAAGTGCCACCTGTCAGTGTCCATCAGTGCCAGCAGTCAGTGCTCATCAATGCCACGTGCCAGTGCCTATCAGTGCCACATCAATGCCACATATCAGTGCACATCAATGCCACATATCAGTGCCCATCCGAGCTGCCTTTCAATGTCACCCATCAGTGCCAGTCAGTGCCACCTATCAATGCCAATCAGTGCTGCCAGTCAGTGCCGCCTATCAGTGCCAGTCAGTGCTGCCTATCAGTGCCAGTCAGTGCTGCCTATCAGTGCCAGTCAGTGCTGCCTATCAGTGCCACCTATCAGTGCCATACATCAGTGTCATGTATCAGTGCTGCCTTTCAGTGCCCATCAGTGATGCCTGTCAATGCCCATCAGTGCCTCCTCATCAGTGCCACCTATCAGTGTCCATCAGTGAAGCCTATCAGTGCCCATCACTGCAGCCTCATTAGCGCACATCAGTGAAGGAGAAAAATAACTTATTTACAAAATTGTATAACAAAAACTAAGAAAAAAAATGTTTTTTTCAAAATTTTTAGCGGTTTTTGGTTTGTTTTAGAAAAAATAAAAATCCCAAAGGTGATTAAATACAACCAAAAGAAAGCTCTATCTGTCTCAAAAAAATGATAAAAATTTCATAAGGGTACAGTGTTGCATGACCGCGCAATTGTCTTTCAAAGTGTGACAGCGCTGGGAATTGGCCTGGGCAGGAAGGGGGTATAAGTGCCCGGTAGGCTAGTGGTTAAATCACATAAAACCAATCATTGCACTTCCACAGTAATTGAACGGGTAACAGCCTCCATGTACTTCAATGGCACATTCATTTCCCAGTAAAGATGGTCATGCAATCCACTCAGAAATGACATCAGCATAGGTGCTACAGAGGGGAAGGAGGGCTATTAAAGTGCTATTGACATGATAATTAACCAAAGGGGTCACTAACTATCCAGTGAGTGTCTCTCACAGAGGGTGTGGGGAGAAGCACAAACACTTCTATGGTTGATGTGGAGCACGGTTGAGGATGAAGGGAAGGAATAAACCTGCACAGACTTTCTTTTCGAAGAGCATTTTATTGATTACTCGCACTAGGGTAGACACGTTTAGGCTTCTTGGGTTTTTTGGGGTTTTTTTTAGTCCCTAGAAGCTGTTATCAGCATTTTTTTCTGCTCCTAGAAGCTAAAAGGTATTTTCCTATGTGTCTATGCGCACTATTTGAGGCTAGTAGCGTTTTTCAAGCTCCAGCATTTAGGAGCAGAAAAAAATTGTAAAGTTGTTGGGAGCTTTTTTTTTCCAGGCAGGAAAACTGCTACGAAAAAGTTGCTAACAGCTTCTTTTTCCCCCTACATATACTGTAAAAATGCTAATAAAATGCTTCTAAATGGTACTAAACTGTTATCGCCAGCATTTTTTTTTATCCAGCATTTTTTACTGCGTTTTTTTGAGCCTAAAAAAAATGCTAGTTTGCATGGAGCCTTCTTGTTTACAATAGCAGCACTTTCATACTTTGACTAGAACATTTTGTCCAGTTGTTTTGATTTTGAAGATTGTATTGTTTTATGCATCATTTTATTTGCGCAGCATAGCGATTGCACAATATTGGTCTTCGCAATGGTTGAATCCGTTTAGTGAATGTAACATTTTGGTATAGCTCTGCACCAAGTTTATACAGAATGTAATCTAGACAAAGATATTTGAGTTATTCTGAGATTTTGAACAGCCAATGGCATTAAAGGGTTGTATATGGTGTGAGTAGGGTGTGGCTTTATATAGGGTCCCACTGGTCTAGGGGAAAGACATGGATTTTTGGGTAAAACCCTAGTCTAGCAGGATAATATATGGCAGACGTATGGAGTCAGTGGTTTTTATTTTCCCCCAAATAGTTTTCATTAGGTTTTTTATAAACAACACATATTGTACTCCAAAAAAAAGGAGAAACATCAAACACAGAATCTAGGGTAGAAAAAAAAGGCCATAGAAATAAGGTGGAGTCAGTGGTTTAGAAGGTGTTTATGATCTAGGAATGAAGCTGTATATGGAATACAGAAGATGACCTGATTTAGTGGCACAGGACATCAGCTAACACTTTCATTCATACATGATTCTTCACTCAGTTTGTCCCTGACAGCATTCAGGACTAACCAGTTGCTGCTGTTTTTTATTGATGGATTGGTTAACCACTTTCCGACCGGCCGTTGTATATAAACGGCCGGACGGTGGCAGTGCAGGGTCGGGTGGCCGTTTATAAACGGCCTCCCCGCACCCTGCTTGTGTGTGCTCCCTGGGAGCGCGCAGCACCACGATCCGGCACCCGCTGTGTCCTCCAGACACAGTGAAACACTGATCGTCGGATGGGACCTCTGTACGAGGTCCCGATCATGTGATCACTGATTGGCCAATCAGTGATCACATGCAAAGTAGTAAGCAAGATGTCACTTGTGACATCATTGCTTACTACGTGTGAAATCTGTGAATGATCACAGAGGTCACATGGTACAAGGCTATTCACAACAGCCTTGTACCATGTGACAAGCTGTGACCAATCACAGCTCACTCAGTACTTCTCAATGAGTGCAAGAATGCAGACAGAGAGAAAGAGAAATGATTGCTTTTACATCCTATATGGGTGTAAAAGCAATCAGTGTAAAAAAAAAAAAATTCTCATCACCCCCCACAAGTAGTACAGTGTCACCATGGTGACACTACTGCTAGGGTGACAATATGTAAAAAAAATTAATAATAATAATATAAAAAAAATTAAATAAAAATGTAAACAAAAATGTTTAAAAATTATAATTTTTGGTTATAAACTAATTTTTTTTTTTTTTTACTAAAAAGATAATGGAATAAATTTTGGCCAAGATTTATGATGAAATATTATTTATTTGCAAAATCTTTTTAAAAAAACACTTTTTTTCAAAATTTTTGGACATTTTCATTTACATAGCAAAAAAAATAAAAATCCCAGAGGTGAATAAATACCACCAAAATAAAGCTTTATCTGTCTCAAAAAAATGGTAAAAAATTCATTTGGGTACAGTTTTGCATGACCGCGCAATTGTCATTCAAAGTGTGATAGCGCTGAAAGCTGAAAATTGCCCTGGTCAGGAAGGGGGTAAAAGTGTCCAGTCTGGAAGTGGTTAAGAGCCAGTGGACCTCCATCTCATTCCATCTCTCTGGATATACTGCTGATGCAGCTACGTTTTGATCCAGGCCATGAGAAAATTTCATCTTTGTTTGTATAGAATCTGCCTGCTGTCAGTCACAAGGAGAGAGCAGACCTAATGGGGAACTAGTGTGTTGGCTTCACCATCAAGCTCTACCCACTGTCAGCTTCACTGTTTACTAGGAGGTTGTCAGCTTTGAAACCAACAGCATCTTTAACAACCTGTAACAGATGGGGAGGGGAAGCATGCCACCTGCTACATAGTGTACAGAGACAGGCACTCTGCTTGTCTCTGTAGGCCAGGTTGGAGTTGATAGGATAAAAATCCATGTTATATGCCTGTCTTAGACTTGTACAGACTCTGACAGGCTTCCATGCTCTGCTTGGCCTTGAAGCTACCATACATTTATCAGTTTATAATCTCTAGGCACATTATAGACTTTATTAGGGTCTTTGATTTTTCTTTTGTTTAACGCATATGATTGTTTTTCTGAAGTCTGCAAACATCTGGCAAATAGGCCAGTTATATTTGACCTCTTCTTTAGTAATTGAAGAGTATATGATCACCATATGTTCTGGTTTTTCAAACACAATTTAGGAAAAATAGTCCCTAATTTTGAATCTTAATTAAAGACTGTTTGCCTTATGTGGTCATAAATTAGTCCAATGAAAGCATGCAAAAAAAGTGAAGCTACCAATTTTGAACTTGATGATTAGACTGTTTCTGACCAAGCAGGGGGGCATACAGGTACAAGACAAATGTTCAGCATATGAGCAGGGTCTGATCTTAAAGTGGTTCTATAGGCAGAATTTTTTTTGTACCTGAATGTGTTCTATGCATTAAGGTAAAGAAAATATTCTGCATGCAGTTCCCCCGAGCCCTGCTTGATACACACATGAACCTGCTCACAATCCAGCACTGTGCACAAGAGCAAATCTGTCTGCTCTCTCCCTCCTCATTGGCTCAGAGACAGCAGTGTTTGAGCTGTGGAGAGGAGTTGTCGTTTTGTTAGTATTTGAGGGGCTGGTGGCAGAGATCAGAGGAGATTAGAATCTGGGTTTATGACTGCAGTTCACATTTTGAAGCATGGGTTGGAGAAATGCTTTGGCCACAATGATCTGAAGTTTGCACTGTGTGTTTTGTAGGAATTTGCTGCAGTTAATAAAGGAGACATGGGACTATACTACTGTGTAGCCAGAAATTCTGCCGGGTCTGCTCGTTGTGATTCACAGCTCCTGGAAGTGTGTAAGTTGTACATGTCACAGCTGTTCTTATGTTTTTTTTTTGTTTTTTTTTAACTGAACTGTTATTCATTCCCAAATATATACACCAAAAAATAAAACTGTAATATATATCTTAATTGCACTGTACAGAACACAGGACAGCAAATCATAGTCCCTGGATTACTGTATATGCCGCTACCTTCAGGTGATTGGACATTTGCAAAAGCTGATACCCCCACTGCACCAGCTAAACCATTCTTTTGTTAAATTTCTTTAACTACTTCGACTGACACTTATACTGAGATCCAACTGCTTTTTGCCTCAGGGCTTACTAACCATTTCCGGATCGGTTACCATTGATGTACAACTTGGGAACCGGATTGGGACCCTGCAACTGAGGGGCTGGCCTGTAATGTTTGCTTTGGACACTGGATCCTGTGTTCGGTGCTCCCACTGGCAGGTGGTGCAATGAGTTCTGTTAGCCACAGAGTGCTATTACAGGTTCGGGGCTGTGGTCCATTCTTATGGCATCCCTGAAGACCACTTTCAACGGTAGGCCCATTGTGACGGGTAGAGTTTGGTTTCCTTTAGGAGACTGCGGTGTGGATAAAGTTGGACAGGGTTTCCCTGTATTTGTGCCCAAGTCCTGTTTTTACATGTAGGGTGTTATTCACTTAACATTTTATTCTCCTCTGTAAATGTCTCTACTACATTGGTGATCAGTAAAGTGATTATGCTGCTTTACTTTTAAAACATTGAAGGGCTTTCCTACACAGCGTTGAGGCTTGGGTGTTGACCGATACACTATTGCCCACCTTTTGTGTTGAGAACGCAAGCAGCGCATCTGCTTATCTCCCAGCTGCCTGACATTCCGGAGACTCAGCCACTGGACATTGGTCAGTGTCTTGGGTTTTTTCGACTCCTTTTCAGGACACACTTTTTCCCTTTCATTCCGCATCCACTTCATGAATACCCCACAGAGGATCCCCTCACAAAGTAATTGTGAACTCAAGGCGCAGAGAAGCTTAGAGACAAAGGGCCTAATAGCATTCAATCTACAGATGGCTCAAAATGCTAAGGGTGATAGCTGTTCCCTTGCACTGGAAAAAGACCCTGTGCTGACACTGCTTCCTTCCTCTAATTCTAGCTCCTCCTCAGGTGCGAATGTTTACCTACAGCTCACAGTATATTGGTGTGATGGTCATTGAGGAAAAAATGCTCCATCCATTTGTAGCTTATAAAAATCCCTTCCTTACAGTTATAGCTAAAAAGATCATTGCTATCATTGGTTACTCAGCGTGAGAGACAGAAGTTGCCTTTTTGCTCAAGAAACTTTTAGCAACTTCTGGAGAAACCCTGCGGTTTCACGGATCCCTGGCTGAGAATGACTGCTCTAGAGAATGTTATTTGCCAGGTCTCTAAGGTGTCCCTGTTGTCTGTGCATATGCCCAGAATTAAAGGCATGGTCTGCTGAGCCTGCATGCAAAAGGCCTTTGTGCATTCCTTTCGATGGTGAATGCATGTTCAGTGAATTCTTTAATAGATTTATTAATGAAGTTACTGGTGGGAAAGTACCCCACAAAAAAGGCTACTGCCTGTTTTAACCAAAAGAGGTCCTTTTTTCTCCACCCAGGTATCCTTTCTTAAGTCAGAGGTCGGTCAGTCCTTTCAATGAAAACTTGAAGCCCTCCTTGCAGTGAAGGGATGCCCCCACACTCTAGACTGGGGGGATGTCTGTTGGCATTTGCGTCAGTCTGTATCAGATATGTCCCAGACCTCTGGATCCATTCTGTTATTTTCAAGGGCTACAAAATAGAATTTCTATCCTACCCTTCAACCTGGCAGCCCTACCTCAAAGTCAGGCAAATTTGAAGGCATAAGGGATAACTTCAATACCTGCAGAAATGCAAAGGTTATTACTCACACATATTCACAGTCCCAGAACCAAACGGTGTCAGTTGCCTCCTTCTGGACCTAAAATCCCTAAACCGATATCTGCATGTTCTTAAATTAAGCATGGAGTTTGCAAAATCTGTCATTGCTTCTCCAGACCAAGGGAATTTCTGCCATCAGTGTGAAGATGCCTATCTTCACATTCCCATCTCCCTGCACACCAATGCTTTTTACTGTTTGCTGTGGGAGACCAACACTTTTTAAATTTGTTGCCCTGCCATTTGGACTTTCCTCTGTATCAGTCTTCACCAAAGAGCTTGATCATATTTCAGGGCATCCAGGTTGTGAGATACCTGGACAACTCCTTCCTGAAAGATCCCTCAGCCACAGTCCTGACTTCCAACATCCAAAAGACAATCTAGTTCCTTCAAACCTTTTGATGGCTAATCAACTTCAAAAAGTCTGCTGTCCAGCCTTCCCATCGTCTAGAGTACTTGGGGCTGTACTTTGGCACAGCCCAGGCAGAGAATTTCCTTCCCCAGGAAAAGATTTTATCTCTGAGGTCCAGCTGTTGGACTGTTGGGCAAACCTGGATTCTCTTGACTCACTTCTGCATAGTGGCCTTCTTCAAGTCTCAGTTCCACTCTAGATCTTTACAGCACAACAATCTCCCAATGTGCGACAATTAGACCCCCACCCTAGATTGCCTGTTACTGTCGTCCAGCCAGTCAAAAATCTACCTGGCAATGTGGATTTGCAACTCCTAGAATCCAGGAAGTTGTACCTTCCCCCTTCCCGGAAAGTGGCAACAACATACGTAAACCTGAAGGACTGGGGCTGGGTCTACAACTACCTGACTGTCTAGGGACCCTGTTCCCCACAGGAGTTGATGCTACCCATCAACATTCTGAAACAGAGTGCCATAAGACTGATTCTCCTACACTGAACCTCGTTCCTACATAGTCATCCAATCAGGGTGCAGTCAGACAAAGTCATGGCTTTGTCTTTGGCAAGGGGGTCAAGCAGCCAAAGACTGAATGTCTTTTTGGTTGTAGAGCCATATTCCAAGTCTCTCTGCTATCTACATACCGGAAGTGGCTTTTGCCCTTATTTAGAGTGCCTGCTGGTGCGATTTTGCCCTGTCCAAATAACTGGTTAAATTACTGTGCCCCAGCTGCAACTCTTTTGGCTGTCAGCGGGAAAGGGGAGCTGCACCAGATTTGAATTTTGCCTCTGATTTCTGTGGGGCTGTAATTGCGTCTGCACTGTCAGCTGGGGATGAAGAGAATTGTACCTTATCCTTATTTGAAGAATTGGCACAGGAGGAGTTTCAGTCTTCTGACAAAACCCTTCAATTTAAGAATACCATTTTGTTCCTTACTGACGCAGTCTATACATGCTTTGACTTGGAGCTCCCTTTTTCAGCTATGCCTAAGTTTATCAGCTGGGGTTCCTCAAAAAGCCCCGAGCCTGGAAAAGACTTTTCCAGTGCATTCCCTATTTCAACCTTTCCTCTATAGTGATTGACCTAACCTGGATAAAATCTTTGTTCCTCCTGAATGTTTTACACATCAATAACCTTTGGAAAAGGTTTTTCTAAAAAGTGGACCCAGCTGTTTCCTTTCTACACAAGATTCTGTCACTGTTATGGACATCCTTGTGTTTAAAGACCCAGTAGACAAATGCTCAACCCCTTTCTCTGAGGTCTTATTCTTCCTTGCAGGTCCTACCCTACAACCTTTCATTGTAGACATGATCAGTTGCTAGGCCCAAACTAACTGGTCCATGGTTATGTCTCTGGATCTTCAATCAATCCTGACAGGTTCTTCTCTTCTCCAGCAATTGATGCATGTCCTTTTGATGGGGGCTGCTTTTTTTGTGAATCCCTAGGCAACTTTACCAAGGACACACCAGGGTAAAGAGTACCCATTTTCCCCTGAAAAGGAAGCCATCATCTCCACTTGAGAAACCTTATACCCCCGAAGTTGGAAAGTGTTAATTTCCTTATTCCCAAGCCTTAACCTAGGACAAAGCCTAACACTCAGGTCCTCCATAAATTGTGAACACCCAAGTCCTCTATAATTTCACAAACCAGTCCTCATCACAATAAAAAGGCACCCTTTGTAGCCATCTGCTCCCAGGACATTTCAAACATTTGGGTCCAGAATATAGGAACATTGTATCCAGAGGATACAGACTGGAATTCCAGTCTCCACCAAGCTTCATGTTGTCCAGTTTGCCAACATCCCTGAAAAGGCTGGTGGACCTTCACACTGTTCTGGTACAGCTTTTGTCTCAGAGATAATTGTCCCTGAAAAGGAGAAGTTTTTAGGTTTCTATTCAACATATTCACTGTCCCCAGAATATAAAGGGAAATCTGCCCCATACTGGATCTGATGGTCCTAAACACCTTTCTCCTTGTACAATATTCTACATGGAATCCTCAAGGTTGGTCATTGGTTTTTGTCCATTCGGGAGACCTTTTGGCCTCTGTGGAAATCAAGGATTCCTATGTACATGTTCCCAGCACCTGCGTTTGGCTGTGGGCATGTAACATTACCATTTTTTCCTCTTTTTCCTTTGGCTTTTCCACTGCAGCATTGAATTTTTCAAAAAGTGCTGCCCCTGCTCTTGCTCAGCGACACTCCATAGTGGGATATTTGAACAACCTTTTTCTGGGGAAATAGTTGACTCAGGCTGTATCAGCCAATGTCCAATAGACTGTGCGGACCCTACTGAGATTTGTGTGGATCCTAAAGCTCCATAAATCAGTGCTAAAATCATTTCATGGCTTGGCGTATAGAGCAGGAAGCTTCAGAGGGCATAGTAGACTGGCGGATTCACCATGTGTTTTGGGTTGACTATCATGAAAATGACATATAAAAGCATAGATTATCAGGAACAAAAAGCACCTTACAATTGGTTAGGGTTCCATACACTTAGGTACATATACTTTAAAGGAGTTGAATAATAAGAATTGTTTGTCATAATGATATGTTATATCATATCCACAGATCAGCAGTCTTCCTGTTCTGCTTAATACTTTATAATTGACAGTGTATCCCTTTCAATCTTCCTTTTTGTCATATGTACTGTATTTGAAAAGGTTGGTGACAACACCCACCTTTCAACATGTCCAGCAATACCCGTGGAACACTTAACGTGATGCACTATCTTTAGCTGGCAGAAAACTGTCCTTGCGGTGAAAGGGTTGTTGTCTCCCAAGCCAAAGGTTCACAGTCTTCCTTTGTCATTTGTGTGATGTTACAACTGTGCCCGCCATTACATTTTATGCAGGGTTCAGAAATCAGCTGCAGTTTGCGGACTTGTGTAAGCAGTGCACAAAAAGGCGTTCCCATCCCTGATCCTGGGTAAGACAGGCAGCAAGGTAATTGAAGACAGATGTTTAGTTGAGCATGAACCTGCATTTTAAGCTCCTGAGTAGAATGTCTTCCTCTTCCTATTATGCCTTTAATGAAGCAAGGTGATCTCAAAAACATTTGGGGAGATGTCATATAGAGAAGCAGAGATGAGCGTAGAATGAATATACAGCGCTGATGATTTTGGACAATGTTCCCACACCCAGTACACCTGTGCAGAGCACAGTATTTTCACAGCCTGGCGTTGTCTTCAAAGTTGGGTCTTGTTTAGTTATTTTTAACGTAATCTGAGCTTTGTCTTAATTTTCAGATGATCTGAACATTGCTGGCATTGTTGGAGGTATCCTAGTGGTGGTGGTGGTGCTGGTCTTGATCACTGTTGGCATCTGTTGTGCCTACCGTAAAGGTTACTTTTCCAGCAGCAGTAGAGGCAGCGGCCAAAGGTGAGTCACCAGCTGTCTGGACCTTGTCACGTTCCTGTCTGCCCTCTCCATGTCATCAAATACTAGGAGGACAAACGTTCCTTCATGTCTCATCTGTCAGCAGAGGAGCAATGCTAAATTTTAAAAGCAGTATCTCCAGTCTGTGTTCTGCTACCTCAGTCAGACACTTGGTGAAACATGACATGTGAGATCTAATTGTAGCAGTTTATTTAAATACACATTTCTGAATAAACTTTGATAACTATTTATTATACTGCATCTCCATGTTTATATTATTTACTTTCTGTTAACAATTTTATTGATTTTTAAGTATTTAAATGTATGTACAGGCTTTTATTATTGACTGAGTGCCGCTTATTCTATTTTCTATATGGAAGGGTAAATTCTTTAACTGTTCAAATATGGGCAGCACAGTGGCTAAATGGTTAGCACTTCTGCCTGGCAGTACTAGAGTCGTTGGTTCGACGGCACCTCCTTCCTGGAGGCACCTCCTTCCTGGAGTTTGCATGTTCTCCCTGTGCCTGTGTGGGTTTACTCCGGGTGCTTCGGTTTCCTCCCACACTCCAAAGACATGCTGGTAGGTTAATTGGCTCCTGTCTAAATTGTCTATAGTGAGGTATGTTCAGGGACGGATTGACCATTTGGAAACTCGGGCACTGCCTGAGGGCCCGGGGTCAGTAAGGGGCCCCATAGATGCCCCTGGTAACTTTTTCATAGGTTTTTTTGAGTTTGGGAAAGGACACAGGAGCCCCATGATCCCCTGGGGTCAGTAGGGGGCCCCATGAGATGCCCCTGGTACCTTTTTCATAGGCTTTTTTGAGTTTGGGCAAGGACACAGGGATCCCATGATCCCCTATTGCCCTGGGGCCCCATGAGTTGTCAGTGCGCCCCTGTTCCAGCATCACATCTTCCTGCTTCTCACTCCTCTCCCACTACCACTCTTCTGCTACTGAGCAGGCTCCAACACTTTTGATGGAGTCAGTCCGCCCCTGGGTATGTTTATGTATGAATGTAAGTTAGGGAACTTAGATTGTACGCCCCTTGAGGGTTATGGACTGATGTGAATGTACAATAAATATATATATGTAAAGCGCTGCGTAAATTGATGGCGCTATAGAAGTACCTAAAATAAATAAATAAAATAAATGTCACATTTCTCAATTAAAAGACAGATTTCCTACTACCCATCATGCCCCTGATCATTCTGACTCAGCAGTTGTATACGACTCAGTTTAATTTGTTCCCTGCACAGCAATCTCTCTGGCTGCCATCTGTGAAGCTCCCACAGCTCTGCCATTTTACTAAATGGAGTGATTAGAGTGCTGTAGTTACTCTGGATGTTACACTTATCAGATTGTACATAGATAGGGCTGTTGAATTGGCAAAACCTAAATTGTTGCTCCATTGTGAGAAAGTCACCCACACGCTCAGCAAATAGTGCACTGGCCAAACGGTTTTCTGGAAGGTCTATGCTGGGAGAATGAGCCTTTTTTAAAATTTCTGTATGTAAATATACAGTGGTGGTTCTGGTCTGCCAGTATGCTTTAACTATAAGAATGATTCATTTCTGCTCACTGTTGTAATGAAACTTGCTGTCTCTCTGACATTCTCCTTTTCCTACAGCTACAAGAATTCTGCTAAGCCAGACGCTATGAACTATTTGCGGTCAAATGATGAGGTGAGGATGTGGCGGGATCTATTCTGGTTCCTTGACATGTTGGCCCTCATTTCTAAGCTCATGTAATGTTCATTTTCTAATGTATTATATGTAACATATGTGGCTTGCTGACAAGGATAAGCATATTAGGATTCAGAGTGCATACAAATGCAGAAGACTGCAATGTGAGTCCAGGCAGTCCATCATTTCAGCACCAACTGTTCGTATAGTACACCACCAAATGTGAAGCTGAAGCTTGGTAGCAGTAGGAGGAAGATGGGGCATCTAGAAAGGAATAGATGAGTAATTCTGCAGAGCCTTCAGGATAGAAATCTGGTAGTTTCCATCACTGATTTTTTGTATTATTACGTATTCTGGGGCTGTCATCATTACCTTTGTTTTACTACTTAGTAAATCAATAAACTAAAGCAAGCATAAAGACTAATAAAGACTAAAAACTTAGACCCCCTCTTCCTGTATGCTTGTATGAGGTCAGTGGATCACTGTTACAGCAAGGATGATGATGACAGCCCCAGAAGAGCTCCAAATTTTCTGTCCTTGCTGGTCCACTTAAGGTCTCCAGAGTTTTGCTCTCCCATTGTAAATGTCCAGCCATTTTCTTCCATCTTACTTTCTAGGTTTTCTGTGTGTTTCTTTCTCATCTTTCTTTTTAGATGTCGTCTCCTTTTCTCAATTCTTCCTTCCTAAGTGTCATGTTTTCCCTATATATTCTTCTTCTCATCCCTCATTTCTAAATCTCTTCTTCCATTCTTCAGGTTTTTATACCTAATCTATTCTACTATCCTTACTAATCTATCCTAAAAAAATATATCTCCCTTCCTTCATCTTGTCTCCTGGATGATGGTCCTTTCCTCCTCCTCCTCTTCAGGCTCACACATCAAAACATGGCCTCATGTCCTCTCTTGAGCTTGGATGGACTCTAGCGTAGTCATTTGCGTGTTCCCAGTCCTGACTCATTCCCTCTCAGATCGATTCTGTCCTCTACAGCTCTTTATGCTTTAAAGTATAAGTAAACTCTCCCCCATAGGTTTTGCACATATCAATCATCACTAAAAACTGTTAAAATAGCTGTATGTAAATGTCATCTTACTCGCTCTGTTTGCTTGTAATCTGTCCCGTTGCTTTTGCTGGTGTCACCGGCACATGCGCATCTTTAACTCAGTTCATGCCACGCTCTTTGTGCCGTCATATTCATAAAGATGTATGTTGTGTCCGTCACATTCGCTATCTGCGGCACAGCGCCAAGATTCTGCAATATTACAGCTCATTTGCTCATTCAGCATTTCCTGACACATCCCATGTGACCTTACACGTCACAAGGGGGTGCGAACATTGGAACATCACAGCACACTGCAGAGGGACATGGTTGCCATAGTGATCCCGGAACTAGAATAAGGCTTGCCTGAGACCCCAAAGCGCATGCGCAAGATTACAGCTCGGACTAGCAGAAAGGGTGGAAGTAAATTGTCCCCAGGAAGGAGGATTTTTAAAACAGCTGCAAAACCATAAGAAACAAACAATTGGGGGTTATTTTTAATGCGGAATGTGTTGGAATACATTGCTATACTGGCTTATTAAAAAAACACTCATCAACAGCTTGACCTGAAAGAAGCTTTGGGTCCTCTGCCCAGGCTTTTAGAGACCTGTTCGGTGGATCCTGTTGTAAGTGCAGACTGGATGGGAGTCCATCCTGACTCCATGCATAATGTAAAGGCATGGGAAAGGTCTTAGACACTGCACACCGTGCAAACATGTATGTCATAAGGATAGTAGCAGGCTCAGCAAGCTCCGTCCATGCCATTGCCCCAACTCATTTCGCTCCACTCTCGGGGCTTAATCGTTCATGGCTGCTACTGTACGTATGACATACAGCTTTGCACAGTCATCAGCAGCTGGACTTGGAGCTCTACTTCTCTCCTCTGATGTATTCAGCTGGAAGCCCAAAGCTTTAGCTGCACCCTTGCTGTGGAAGATTTGTGTACTATGTGGGGAAGGAGCACACTGCAGTGTGCCAGCCATGAATTTCCAGTCTCTCACATTTCTGCCTCCTCTGGTCCCTTGATGGCCTTCTTTCCCAACCTCAGTTGCTTCTGCTGTACGGTAACTTTTCCCACTCATCTGTACCATCACTGACCTACTTTTACTACTTTTGTCTCCTGCGCTGAACCCTCTTACCTCCACTAGCCCAGCTCTTTGCTCTTCCTCCTCCTCAGCCACCTTTGCTCTTTCTTCCTACACCACCATAAACAAAGTAAGTCACTGAAGCTATATTCCCACAGACCATAGCCATATTATACCAGAGCCATTTTCCATGAGACCAGAAGATTATGGGACCATGTAGGACATATGAAACCCAAAGGGCCAAATGCACATGTAATGTACTCTATCCAGAAATGTGTCTAGCTCTGCTAGATACTGCTGCCTACTAGAGATGACCTTGGGCTCTCATCTCTATCCTGAATTCCGAACTTTGAGCTGCGGGGGAGTTCATGAGCCTCAGAGTTTAGGAATGACCCATTCTGCAACTCAATGGAGTTCAAAAAAGCTGGAGTTCACAGTTTTGGTTAGAGATGAGTTTGAAGGATGCACAAACCTATCTCTGTGGCCTGGAACCCCCAGGATGATAGGTGGTATGCAGCATAGTGGTCTGGAGTGAAGTCAAAACTCCTGAGCATACTGTGGATTGTGTGCTAAACTCAGGATGACCCTAGTGATTGGCTGTGGAAATTAGGCCTTTTTGTTGTTACATTAAAGTGAATGCAAAGTCTAATATTAATGTCATACTTATCTGGTGGCCACGGTCCTCCTCTGTTGAGGTTCCCTGCCAGCACTCCTGGCTCCTCCTCCTCACGGTGTGCCACTATAGAGCAATGCTATCTGCATCCATAGACACAGACAGCGCGGCTTGGTCCTACCCCCTGCTCCATCATCACAGGATTTGACTGAGAGCAGCCGGAACCAAGGCTTCAGCAAAGCCTTTGAGCGTGGAGAGCTTCCAAAGATTGGCACATTGCTGGATCAAGTGAGGACATATGGGGGAGGGGCGGTACAGGTACTGGAACATTTTTTCTTAATGTAGGGAATGCAATAAGGTAAAAAAAAAAAGTTTAGGATTTAGAACACTTTAATAAAGATTTGTCTTCCAGGGATTGCCAGCCAGCACAGGTAATGCAGTGGCCACATGTACGCATACAGACTGTAATAATGAACAAATGGCTCTAGAATCCTATTGCGCAGTGATTCAGACACCAACTGAAAAAACTGACTGTATGATCTTTTTCTAGGGCGATTTCCGACATAAATCTTCCTTTGTCATCTGAGTAAGAAGCTTGGCGAAATAAAAACTTGCACTGAATTGGAGAAGACCGCACTTCACTATGAAATGTTTGAGTGTTGCCAAAGTCCAAGCAGCCCATCCTCCGCTGGAAGCGGGAACTTCCCGCCATGTGTGGGTGTGTCTGTACCGTTTACAGTATTAGCCAGATCACTGCCAAATATAAAGCGTTTTTAGTTTCCAGGAATTCACTGAAGCTGTTTGCAGAAAGTTGTCACAAGATGAACTGAAGTCACTTCTTCATAAAAAAACAAACAAAAACAAAATGGAAGCACAGAAGAATTACTGAACATCAGCAAGGGGCTGACACCGACCCTCCCAGGCACTGCTGGGGTAATGGAATAAAATGGGATTTCTTATCCTAGAGAAGTGATATGTTAATGGTTCATCGTCTGGAAGAGTTTCTTCCCACAGTCCTGGGGCTACGGGCTGCTGCGCCCTGAACTGAGTCCAGCGAATAGTGACACTTTACTGCCCTCTGCTGGTTGTGTCAGCAATATATTGTTTGTCATTGGTATGAGTAAGCTGGCTATGATTTTCTATTTTTCTGTTCTAATAACATTCAGTGTTTGTGGAGAGTATTTTTATACATGTAAATTTGTAATAATAGGAAAAATATTGGGATAGCCCAGATATGTGTTGGGATGGGGAGGGAAGTGGGGATGTACACGGTGCAGCTGATTTGCACTATGATAATTATTTGTAGCGTTAGGAGGAAAATTTTTAAGTGACCAGGACACTGGGAAATAATGGGCACATAGCATCACTGCAGGTAAATGGCTGTGGCTGCCTTTCCAGCTGTCTCTCACTATATATATTATTAAACTAAGAAAAGGTCATTGTCATTCACAGGATTTGTAAGTTTTCCATTCTAAAGGTAAAAACTTTGTGTACATTTCATTTGGGAAAGGATATAACACAGAATGGATAGAGATAATGCTGCTTATTGAATGCTTTTTACAGCGTGTGAAAGGTAGTCAGTCACATCATTGTATAGTTATCAGAGGGGGAAGTGAAGAATAATTGTATAAATACGTTCTTTACATTCTAAGTGAGCCACTTTCTATAATGAATGGTTTATACAGCAACAGCATACTGTGCAGTAGTCTTAGTGGGATGGTGGGGGTCGGGGTTATCAAGGCCTGTCAGTGCCCACTTAGGGTCACAAAGAAAGGGACTAGTACTGTCTCCACAGCAGTGCACCCCCCACCCCTTCAGAGCCTGGTAAGATGGCCACATATATGGCAGTACACCCCTTCCCCACAAAGCCTGATAATATGGCCATAGATACAGTAGTGCTCCCCCTTCCCTGTAATGCCTACTAAGATAGCTGCAGATACAGTAGTGCACCCCCTTCCCTGTAATGCCTACTAAGATAGCTGCAGATACAGTAGTGCACCCCCTTCCCTGAAGAGCCTGCTGAGATGGCTGCAGCTACAGTAGTGCTCCACCTTCCCTGTAGAGTCTACTAAGATAGCTGCAGATACAGTAGTGCTCCACCTTCCCTGTAGAGCCTGCTGTGATGACCGCATAAATAGCAGTGCATCTCCCTCCCTGCGGAGACTGTTATGATGGCCACATACACAGCAGTGCATCCCTCCTCTGCAGAATCTGTAAGATGCCCCTTTATACAGCAGTGCACCCCCTTCCCTGTAATGCCTACTAAGATAGCTGCAGATACAGTAGTTCACCCCCTTCCCTGTAGAGCCTGCTGAGATGACCGCATAAATAGCAGTGCATCCCCCTCCCTGCGGAGACTGTTATGATGGCCACATAAACAGCAGTGCATCCCTCCTCTGCAGAATCTGTAAGATGACCCTATATACAGCAGTGCACCCCCTTCCTGGGGAGCCTGATAAGATGGCGCGCTATATATATATATATATATATATATATATATATATATATATATAAATAAATACACACACAGAGCAGTCCACCCTCTCCCTGCACAGCCTAATGAGAAGACCACACATATACAGCAGTGCACCCCCCTTCGCAGAACCTGGTGAGAAGACCACACATATACAGCAGTGCTCCCCCCTCCGCAGAGCCTGGTGAGACAACCACACATATACAGCAGTGCACCCCCCTCCGCAGAGCCTGGTGAGAAGACCGCACATATACAGCAGTGCACCCCCCTCCGCAGAGCCTGGTGAGAAGACCGCACATATACAGCAGTGCACCCCCCTCCGCAGAGCCTGGTGAGAAGACCGCACATATACAGTAGTGCACCCCCCTCCGCAGAGCCTGGTGAGAAGACCACACATATACAGCAGTGCACCCCCCTCCGCAGAGCCTGGTGAGAAGACCACACATATACAGCAGTGCACCCCCCTCCGCAGAGCCTGGTGAGAAGACCACACATATACAGCAGTGCACCCCCCTCCGCAGAGCCTGGTGAGAAGACCACACATATACAGCAGTGCACCCCCCTTCCCATCACAACCTGACAAGTTGACCACATACTCAGCAGTGCATCTCCTTCCCTGCAGAGTCTAATAAGATGACCACATACACAGCAGTAAAAGAATGTGGGCGCTCACGTGGATGTCCATGGAATACTAATGAAAAACACTACAGAGATGGCTGCTCTGAGATTCCATATGGACTGAATGAAATTAAACTGTAAAAGTCAACAAGAGGATGCCTTTTTGTCGGTCCCAAGTAAAAATATCATTGACATGACCTGAGGAAGGGCCTTGCCCCAAAACATGTACTCATAGCAACCACCTTGTTCTGTTTTTGGGTGTTCGCTTGCAGATGGCTCTTGAAGACATCAGCAGTCTCCTTTTCCCTTACTTCGGCATCCGTTTGGGTCGTTCCGCCAGTACCATGACATCACTTCCGGGCTCCTGGTGAGTGTCATTTCTGGCCCACAGACCCAATGGGGTTTATTTACTAAAGCTGGAGAGTGCGAAGTCAGACACCCTTCTGCATAGAAACCAATCAGCTTCCAGGTTTCATTGCCAAAGCTTCATTGAACAAGCTGAGGTTAGAAGCTGATTGGTTTCTATGCAGAAGGGAGTCTGATTTTGCACTCTTCAGCTTTAGTAAATAAACCCCAATGGGTCAGAGACTGTCAGAGGTTCCACATATGCTTCTGCTTGCGGTGCCACCAGTATTCCTTCATCTACCTCCCGCTGGCCACGGGAGTTTGTGTCATCCATCGGTGGCCTCTGCCCAGAACTGACAGGTTTTACCTGTCTGATTTCTGGACGTTTAATTTAAGTAGTTTTAATAAAATGTGCAGGTCTGTTATCATTAATGATATTCTCAGCTGAGACTGACAAAAAGGCGTTCCTCTTTTTACATATACAGCAGTGCAGCGCCCTCCCCTGCACATCCTGGTAGGATGGCCAGTTTCTCGGGGAGAAATGTAGTGACTGTGGAATACCATGCATCATCGCTTCTTTCAAAACCTTTAAAGTTACTTTTATATAATCAAATACATACAATATAATCAAATCAGCTTTGATGCATTGGCTGGTAGGTGCCTGCGCATGGTTTTACCTCTCTTCTAGAGGATCCATGAAGCCCTGAAAGTCTGGGGTGATATTTGGCCTTGTACACACAGGCTTCAGTTTGGATAAGAGCAGTATATTCAGCAAATTTTCCCCCCAGTCACGTTTAAAGATTGGGAACCAATCTGCATGGCCACTGATGATGTGATGTTCATTACAAAGTGATTGTCACATGCTTGTAAATGGGTGTCAGTTTATTTCTTTTTCTGTGTATTCTGTTGTGCATAGGGACACTTCTTAATGAATATTTGTAATAATAGGAAAAATATTGGGATAGGTCAAATATTAAAACAACATTTTATTTTGTTTTCCCTTTATTATCAGCCTATAATATATCTGTAGACTTAGTAGTGTTGCTGTATCCCTGTCTGGTCCTCTTCTGGCAAATAACTCAACCACTCCTTTCCACAACATGGAAAGTAATTAGTAATCCAGAGACACTGAGAGATAATACCGGAAGTGTACTAAGGATAGCTCTAAATTTCTGTCAGAAACAACAGATATGTGATTGCATGGATCAAACAAATATATCAAAAGGTTTCAAACGGTATATTAGCTAGGAATACCTGTAGAGAAAGCATTGGAAATGTTTTTTAAGCCTTAGTGCTCTTGTGCAAGCTGAAGATCAATAAAGTTGGCCCCAACTCCTGGGTATCACTCTTGGTCAGATACATTGATAGGCTGCTGGAGGTTTGCAGAGATGGAAGGGACAGGATTAGGCATGTTTACCTTACTTCAGAATCATTGACCTGCAAATGTCGATAAAAGAAGATGGATCTGCTCAGATCCAGCAGAATCCCTGTGCTCTTCATAATCACCGTATTAGATATTTTGGTGTTCAGCCAGGATTGCCATTACATCCATCTTAACAGGCCTAATTTATTGCGGAGGCTACTGTTGGCAGGTTGCCTCTTTCTTCAGTATTTTGAGTCACTGACCTGGGGCAAATATACAGATATGGAGTTCTTATCTCCTGATCCACATTATATGTTCAGTGACTTGCCATCAAAGGCAGAAGGTTTTTATTACAGCAAGGCATGCATGATCATTTTATAACCCCTCATGCCCACCCTGATATCCCTGAACACCTGGGGGTGGGGGGAGGATCGACAATGTTGTTGCCATGTGATTTGCTGTCATAGTGATCACATGATTGAGAGCTGGTCCCACAGAGACTGTGAACTGACTTTGACAGATTGGTCTCTGTGCTGAGAGCACGCAGTGAGCACGTGCTCAACACAGAAGCATCAGTCCCATCCAGTGGTACATGCGCATGAACTTTAATGGCTTCCCAGACTTAGTCCGTAGGGTTCAATAGTGAGTTGGCCCACCTTTGCAGCTATAACAGCTTCAACTCTTCTGGGAAGGCTGTCCACAAGGTTTAGGAGTGTGTCTATGGGAATGTTTGACCATTCTTCCAGAAGTGCATTTGTGAGGTCAGGCACTGATCGAACAAGAAGGCCTGGCCCGCAGTCTTCGCTCTAATTCATCCCAAAGGTGTTCT
The DNA here is from genome assembly GCF_062004578.1 of Staurois parvus. Lineage (NCBI taxonomy): Eukaryota > Metazoa > Chordata > Amphibia > Anura > Ranidae > Staurois > Staurois parvus. Next base: position 1,326,991 of record NW_028318254.1, on the reverse strand, counting down.
TTCAGGTTGAGGTCAGGACTCAGGCAAGTGCAGGCCAGTCAAATTCTTCCACCCCAAACTTGCTCCCCCATGTCTTTCTGGACCTTGCTTTGTGCATTGGTGCGCAGTCATGTTGGAACAGAAAGGGGCCATCTCCAAACTGTTCCACAAAGGTGGGAGCATGAAATTGTCCAAAATGTCTTGGTATGCTGATGCCTTAAGAGTTCCCTTCACTGGAACTAAGGGACCAACCCAACCCCTGAAAAACAACCCCACACCATAATCCCCCCTCCACCAAACTTCAAGCTCAAGTCAAACGAGGACTTTTGAGTTTATATAATAAAAGCAAATTTCACGGGGAGCAAATTGCATTAATTGTTTTACCTACTCCCCTGCTACATTTATACACTTATCCCAGTGTTTAATGCCTGGAAAGCTGCATGGACAGCCTGCTTCACTTTATGATAATTGTGTTCACCATTCTCACAGAAAGATTCGTCACTTGTGCAGTTTCATGACAGGTTATGCGTTGATTGTCCAGGATCAGGCGTTCCATGCGTTGAATGTTCACAGGAATGACTGCTGTGGGCTGAGAACCACCACGGCCGGGATCGTCACTAATAGACGTGCGGCCATCTTTGAAATGTTTTCACCATTCAAATGTCTTACTGTGGCTGAGCGTCTCATCACCGTACTGTGCTTGAAGTCTTCTGTAGATCTCTATGGGTTTTACACCTTCGGTCACAAGAAACTTCATCACCAAACTCTGTTCCATGCACGCACTAACACTGTTGTCGGCCATCTCGATTACCGGTCTCTAGGCTTGCCCATGACATGTGCGTCACATATCAGTACTAGGACACACTTGCCACTTACTACTGCGTGTAGTACCGCCATTCTAGCATCCCTTTTTATACCTGAAAAAGTAAAGGTCCCGGTTTGACTTGAGCACCCCTTGTAGTTCTCAATGAACTGCGAGGACATTGGTGATTCTTCCTGCAAATCAGTAACTGCCTGCCCGTATGGGAGGTACAGGCTGACAGTATAACCAAAAAAAAGAAAAAAAAAGTCTCACGATATAGAGTATAAAGCCAACTCACTTGTTCAGTGTTTTCATGGTAACCAAAAGACATTGAAAAAAAGGGGTTCCCACAGTCTCACTGAGGGAAATAGCAGTTACCTAAATGACAGACGTGGCGTAATCAATGATTATGCAATGCAGGAGTCTGGCAGTGTGTGTAAGGGGCCAATTCACACTCAATTGCGCTAAAATGTTTGGAAAATGGATGTACTTTCCATCCATTTTAGTCATGCGCTGACATCTGTTGACATGCATTTTAGAGAGTGTTAAAGCATACAGCGTTTTCACAGGATATTCTGTGCATTGTGTTGACATTCACTTACATCTGTTATGTTGCACTAAAATGCATACATGTTGCTTCTTAGCGCACCGCAGGTCAACGCAGTGTTATGGTGTGAATAGGACACCCTGGAAATGATTGTTTTTCAGATGTCCTTCCATTGATCTGCGCTTTACAGCTGGTGTGAACTGGCCCTCACAGTAAAGATTCCCTGTAACTGCAAGAGGCTCTCACTAACTTATCAGCAGCTGAGTGTCTTCCCCAAGCCCTCCTTTACATGTTGATGTTTATCTTCTTTAGCAGAAACCTTCGTTCTGATAGAGGTGTCTTTAAATATTGTATATGAAATGATAATTTTGTTCTGTTCCACAGGGACCTATTTCCCAGCTAGTGATCAAAATGGAGAAACAAATCTGCAACCAATATCTGTTATCAGTGAAAATGGCTTTGGGTTTACTCATCGCTACTTTTGAACATTCAGCAAGTGACTGGTTCAGGTCACATTAGCAGATGAACACAACATCTTCATGCCATAAGTGCATTGTCTAAGCTGGTGCTCATTCTATATACACATTTATGGATGAGACTGGGTTCTACTGTCATTACAAGTCCTCAATAACCAATGTATTTAAATGGGAATATCTGATGAACAGCACATTATCTAAAGTGTGTATGATTTTTGTAAACTGCTCATATCCATTAGCTCCCCAACAGAGAAAAGATGTCACATCCTCTCTACATAGTGTAAGACACATCATTCTGATCTCCATATTCCTATGAACTGAAATTCCCTCTTACATCTTTTGAACCACACAGTAGCAGCAACATGTACCAAAATACAAAGGCATCACAAGGATTGGTGTCACCCGGTGTGGTAACACATGGTGTCACCCTGGTCCCGGGCTCTGTGTTTGGAGACGGAAGGATGTCCTGTGCAGGGACCGGCCAGTTATGTGTGATGCAGAGGGGCGAGCTCTGGGTGGGGTCATTACCATTCATGGACTGACATGTAGAGTAGGAGCCATCCAATCAGAAGGCGGGGGCAGGCTCCGCTCTGGTGTAGGGGGGTCAGGCACCACCCTAGTGATGCCACTGCCAATATATATATATATATATATAATTTTTTTTTAACAATGAGTAATTACAAAAAAAATGTTTTCTTATTATAAAGATATATATATGAATTCGTAGCAGACTTATTTCTGCAACCCATAAAATCAGTATTAATATGTCCCTTACCAGATCGTATATCTTTATAATAAAACACATTTTGTAAATAATCTTAGTATTTAAAATGCTTTAGGTTTTGATATCTGTTATGCTGTTTAATAGATGTAAGCCTGAATTGCAGTTATGATTTACTTTGTCCTCTTTTATTTGCACACAGTAGTTGTGTGTCTCCAGTTTTCAGTTGGGCATGCTAGCTCTCCATATCTCTGTTAGATGCCGTATTGATGGTCTTTGCTGTGTTTTCACACAAATAAATATAACAAATGAGTGACCAACTGTAGTGGCATATATAGGCTGCTATGTGCCACGTCCTAAAACATTAAATAGAATCATACAAACACATAAAGCAAAGGCCAATTGTGGACTTTAGAGACACTGCGACAAAAATAAATATATATTTTTTTTTGCTGTGTTTTCTGTGACGATGACATAAAGCTGTTTTATGGTAGAATTCACAAAAGACAGCAAAAACTGATTACAATCCCACTTCAGACTGTTGTTAAATGCACCCCAGAACTGGGTTCCCTCCTGCACTGTGTGGGTTACTTCTTTTGCTAGAAGGAAATAAATTGAAATATTTGCTTTATTCCTTGATCCCTCATACCTCCTCTCAATGCAAATGGTCGTCTAAGCCACTTCACTTCACTGCTTGGCTAGCTTTAGCTCTCTGACATCATCATGTACAGTGTAGGACCAGCAGTCCTGCATTTTACGAGAGGGCAATGAGGGCCCACCTACATCCTGGGAGCAACAGACAGGGGAGCAAGGAATAGGGTCATGTGTACGTATTCCCTCCTAGCCAAATGAACATTTAACCCATGCAATGCTGGAGGGACCCCACTGAATATGTGAATTTATCAGCAGGCAGGGATGAAGTTTCTAGTATATAGTCATATGAAATTAGACATATCATATATGATGGGTCTGTGTGACGCTGGCAGTTTTCCCTCCACATATGGGATGATTTCACAGTTCCTACAGTTCACTCTTCTGTTTCAGATGTCAATGGAGAACATTGATGCCTTGCGCTGTGCACTGTAATATTTCCTGTAACAAAGGAAATGATGGCTGTCTGAACTGAAATGCTGACAGCAATGTGACTTTACCATATAATAAATATGTTTTCAGGTGTTATTCTTTATTTTCTGTGCATCTTTCATATTCATTTTTCCTGTTTACAAAGGCTCAATGATCACCCTTTGTCAATGGTCACAAACAGTTCTTTATACTTTTACTCCAAGACCTCATTCACATGGGTGTACTTAAGTGTACACCTGTGTAAAGGCCGTATTTTGGCTGCATGGGATGCACAAGTGTTCCATGCATCCATGTGCAGCCAGTCGCATCCATGTTGATTGGGACACAGTGGCTGCACGGACACAGCCTTTTCTCTCAATTTGACATCGATGTGGGCGCTGGTACCCAAACGCAGAAAGTGTGAATGAAACCTAACTGTGCACGTTTTTTCACAATTAAATCAGATTTTGTTCTAAGTTCTAGCAAATTACCAATAAAGCCTGGTGTTATGCATGTGATAAGGCCTCATGCACACTGGATGTTTTAACAGCTGCTGTTTTTGGCTTTTGGCGGGGGTTTTTTCTACAGCCAGTAAACTCCCCAGCATGTGTCCATGCACACATGGGCTTTAATCAGCATTTTTTGGCTGGAAAAAATCCCCCACAACTAGTGGGTTTCTAGAGGAGTTTTTTTAGCTGTAAAACATGGCAAACCAGTGTTTTTGAGGCAAAAGTAAATTTTTTTTTTTAGTCTAACAAATCGTAATGTGGAAAAACACGGCTAAATGCTAATGCAAAAGTGCAGAAAAACTTGTGTTTTAAACATGACCATATACACCTAAAGCTACCCGCTTTTTTAAAATGCCCAGTGTGCATGAGGCCTTAAAGGATAAGTTCACCTTTGGGAACATGAACCACAGCTCCGCCCACACGGCCACATCATTCATGGACTTTCGCAAATGGATGAACTGCAAGTCCCAACAGCCCTTGTGGCAGTGGGCTTGTAGTTTTCAATAAGCTACCATGGCGCTGTGGAGCGCCGTGGTAGTTCATTGAAGATTCCTGTTGGTATATCTGCTCATTTGTACATCCCGTACAGCAAGCAGATATTCTGACAGGTCTTCAGGAGATCTGCACGACATCTGCGATCTACTGATTGCTGGTGCAGTGTTTTCCAGGCTCCTTTGGACAAAAATAATAAATGCACATTTTTTTACCTGCAAAAAAATGTGCATTTATTATATTTGTCCAAAAGGTGAACTTATCCTTTAAAGTGAACTTGTGGGATCCCCCAGGACACAGAGTTTAAGGGCCAGCAAGTATTCTGTTATTATTATTTCAGGTACTTTACATATATCATACATTCACATCCAGCCCTGCCCTCAAGGCATTTACAATCTAAGGTCCTTAACTCACATTCATAAACTATGGCCAGTTTAGACAGGATCCAATTAACCTACTAGCATGTCTTTGGAGTGTGGGAGGAAACTAGAATACATGGAAGAAACCCACACAGGCACAGTGAAAACATGCAATCTCCAGGCAAGTGCTAACCATTTAGCCACTGCTGCCCACTAGGGACCCTTTCATGGAGTGCTAGTGGCAGAGGTGGAGACAGGAACCATGCTGTGGAGAAGGACATGCAAGGAGAACTCCAGAACTGGCTGAAACATGCAACAGGGGTATATATAAAGAAACGGCAAATCGGTTAAGGCAGTACAACTTCGGACCTCAGCACAGGAGCATTCTGGGTAAACAATGGACCTCAACCAGTTTCAATACTTTCCAAACCTGTGTCCGAGACAATTATGCAGATAAGGCATTTTTCATTAATTAGGAAATAAAGTTTTATTACAGAGGCAAAACCACACATTTTGTACATTCACTGGAGAGTATGTAAGCAGCCTTATTAGGCTGAAATTTAAGATGGAGAGATGAGACAGATTTTGTCATTACATAAAAATGAGAGTGCATTTTTAAAAAATATTTAAAGGGGAGTTCCACTCACCCTGTCAAAAAATAAAAGTCAGCAGCTACAAAAACTGTAGATGCTGACTTTTAAAAAACAGCCACTTACCTGTCTTATCGGTTCCGTGGTGTGTCCCCCGCAGCCTGTTTCACCAGCCGTCCTGTATTGCAGGAGGCCGGCATCTTCAGTGTGGGCACCCGGCTGTGATAGCTTGCGGCTTCACAGCCAGGTACCCACTGCGCATGCACAAGTAGCGCTGTGCTTCATGAATGGACCAGTAGTCTTCTGGGACCTGTCTCAAAAGACTACAGGGAGGACACCTTCCATTTTTGATCACCTAGGCGATTGAACCGGAAGTGGGAGCGGGTACCTGTCAAATTTGGGTACTCACTCCCCCCTCCCCGCCCCCCAAAGGTGCCAATCCTTAATGGGGAGCGGGGGAGTAGTCCTTAAAGCGGAACTTTCCCTTTTCGGTGGAGCTCTGCTTTAACTTTTGCTGGAGAGTACACAAGTAACTTTATTAGGCTGCAGTGCAACAGGGAGAGAAGTCAGTTTTTGCCTGAAAATAACCAGACTGGTATTGCAGACAGCGGATATCCACAAATATGTTTGCATGCCGGAATAGCCCACAAACTAGAAAACACATGATTTACCTTGCAGCAAACATTAGAAATGTTGCAGCTGCGGCCCAGTTGTGTGGCTCCTTTATAGGGCTGGAGGACCGGAAAGGTCACAGGAACTGGTATTGGAGGCAGGCCAGGAACAGTGGCAGGAGCTGTTAATGGTGGCAGTGGCATGTTAAGAGCTGTGGCAGGAGCTGTTAATGGTGACAATCCAGCAGGGATGGAAGGAGTTGGTATTGGTGGCACATGATTAGATGTGGTAGCAGAATGGCAACAGTGGAAGGCCAGCAGAGGTAGCAAGAGCTGGAAATGATGGTCCGCAAAGGTGGATGAGATGATAACGTTGGCAGTCTAGGAGAGGTGGCAGGTGCTGGTAATGGACAAATCTCAGGTATCCCTTCATTAACATGGGCCATGGAGTCTTGTATCTTCTCATTAACATGGCCCTTGAAATCTGGTGTCCCCTCACTAACAAGACCAGTGAAATCTAGTATCTTTTCAAAAACACAACTGTAAAATTTGGCATCCCTTCACTAACATGGCTTGTGAAATCTACTATCTCCTCACCAACACTGCCTGTGAAATCTGGTTGCCCCTCACTAACACCACCTGCTAAATATTGGAATCCCCCTCACTAATACTAATTGACATTTGTGGTCTTGCTAAGAATTGTAATAAGAATTCACCCCCTCTACTGGTGTTGGTGACCATTGTTCCTGAGACAGAAAGTGATCAGAAATTCAATGTTTACAGTTGTCAGCAGAACAGGAATAGAGGAAAAATCTTCCAATGTGGTCATTTGTTCCAGTGACAGCTGTCTAAAAGGAAACTTCTCATTGTGTCTTCGGGACAGGGAGTACAGGGGAGTTTTGCAAAAAGGATACAGGAAAAACAATAAAACTTGACTGGAGTCTTCACTTTACTTCTTCATTTTCCATTTTTCCATCCAAAGCTTTATTTTCCATCCAAAGCTTTAAAGCTGAATTCCAGGACTTCAGCTCCTTTGTAAAAGGTGAAGGCACACTATGAGTTAAGTCCAAAGAGGAGCATGAATTCTCCTGAACTTATCTCTATTATTTATATCTGACAGGTTTATTGTGTTCCAGAAAAACAACTACTGTATCTGGTATTGTATTTCCAGAAGCCCGAAGCTGATCCTTCAAATCGTGGCATCTTTAACAGTAGAGTGCTGCAGCTGCTATGCCTGCCCCTTCCCTCCTCCTGCCCAGTCACAGAAGCCTTTATATTATGTGAACTAATTCACAAAATACAAAGGCTTCTCTGAATGGCTAGCAGAGGGTAGGGGTGGGCATAGCATCTCTCTCACCATCCTGAGTGTTTCTCTAGCACAGCTATAAACCTGTCAGACATAAATAATAGAGAAGTTCAAATGTAATGTACCTCCTTAGACTTAACTTATAATGTGCCTGCACTTTTTTGCGAAGTGGCTGAATTCCTGGAATTCAGCTTTATAAGTGTACAAACGTTTTAACTGGTCTGTGTTATGACAGCAAGAGTTAACTGCATATACAAATCTTGAGGGGTCTACTGCAAGAACCATTGAGCTGATAGCTGGCATGAAGCAGTTTCAACATATGTCACTGAAGGACATTAAGAATGACTCAACAGTAATTTCAGGTCCACATGGGGAAGAAAGGGGATTTAAGTGACTTAGAACGTGGCATGGTTGTTGGTGCCAGACGGGGTGGTCTAAGTATTTCAAAAATTGCTGATCTACTGGGATTTTCACACACAACCATAACTAGGGTTTGCAAAGAAAATATCCAGTGAGCTGTAGTTGTGTGGATGAAAATGCCTTGTTGATGTCAGAGGTCAGAGGAGAATGGGCAGACTGGTTCGAGATGATAGAAAGGCAACGGTAACTCAAATAACCCCTTGTTACAAAGTATGCAGAATACCATCTCTGAATGCACAACAAGTTGAACCTTGAAGCAGATGGGCTACAGCAGCAGAAGACCACACTGGGTGCCACTCCTGTCAGCTAAGAACATGACAAGGAGGCTTCAATTCGCACAGGCTCACCAAAATTGGGCAATAGAAGATTGGAAAAGCATTGCCTAGGCTGATTAGTCTCAATTTCCCTAGAGGTGGTTGTGTGTGAAAATCCCAGTAGATCAGCAGATTTTGAAATACTCAGACCAGCCCGTCTGGCACCAACAACCATGCCACATTCAAAGTGACTTAAATACCATTTCTTCCCTATTATGATGCTCGGTTTGAACTTCAGCAGATCGCCTTCACCATGGATAGATGCCTAAATGCATTGAGTTGCCGCCATGCGATTGACTGATTAACAATTTGTGTTACCAAACAATTGAACAGGTGTAACTAATAAAGTGGCTGGTGAGTGTTATCTAAGTGGACATGGATTCAAATACAGCACAAGAATGCAAAAAGGACAAAACGTATCCAATGAATGTCACACAAAAAGTCCAAAAGGTGCAAATTCCACGTCATGTGAAAGTCCCCTAGAGTCTCTGCTACTATACATAGAAGTTCTTTCGTTATGGAGTGCCAGTAAAGCAGATTAAAAGCTCAGAAACAAGACTGCGGGAGGAGTCCAGGTAGGATAAAAGGGAAGTCAGGTGTGTCTTGTATTGATATTATTATTATTATCATATAGGATTTATTTTATATAGCGCCAACAGTTTGCTCAGTGTTGTACATTATAATGGGAGACAGTACATGAGACAGTACAGTATCAATACAACTCAATACACGAGGGGTTCGAGGGGCCCTGCTCCTTGGGCTTACAATCTAGGAGGGAGGGGATAGTGGTACAGGAGGAAATAGCTGTGGGGGATGGAGTGGTAGGAAGAGTGGAGGAGATCGGCAATTAGCTGAGGGCGGGGTAGGCTTCCCTGAAGAGATGGGTTTTCAGAGAGCGCCTAAAGGTGAGGAGGGTAGGTGATAGTCTGATGGATTGGGGTAGAGAGTTCCAGAGGATGGGGAAGCCCTGGAGAAGTCCTGGAGACAGGCATGGGAGGAGGAGACCAGAGAACTAGAGAGTAGGAGGTCTTGTGAGGAGCGGAGAGTACGTTTTGGGTGGTATTTGGATACCAGATCGGTGATGTAGTTTGGGGCAGTATTATGAACAGCTCTGTACGTCAATGTTAGCATTTTGTATTTTATCCATTGGGCAATCGGAAGCCAGTGGAGGGATTGGCAGAGGGGGGTGGCGGATACGGAGTGGTTAGTAAGGTGGATGAGTCTAGCCTCAGTATTCAGGCCAGACTGAAGTAGGGATAGCTTGCGGTGGGGTAAGCCAATATTAAGGGGGTAAGGGTAAGGGATATTGTCCCTTTTCCATATGATTGGATCAGGGGGATCAGGAAGGAATTTTTTTCCCTGCAGGAGCAAATTGGATCATGCTTTGCAGTGTTTTTTTTGCCTTCCTCTGGATCAACTGTGGGTGTAGGATTATAACTTTTTTAATGGTTGAACTGGATGGACTTTTGTCTTTTTTTCAGCCAGACTAACTATGTAAATATAATTGCACACCCTGTAAGTCCTTGCTGGTTTGGGAAGCTTCTGAAATGATACCATTGAAGAACAGCCATGCAGCTTCAGGAAATACAAACGGCAAACGGCAGTCTGTGAATGACTCTGTTGAGTAAGGGATTAAAGGGAGAGGAAGATGAAGTAGACAGAGAGGAGAAAAACAGCACCAAGCTCTTTTGAGGAAGCTGATATGTTGCATTGTGAGTCTATAAATACCTCTTCTGCTGACTACGGCACAGCTTCTGGAACCAGGCAAAACTTGATATCTCCTTGTGAAAGAATCAGTTAAAGCACTTCTCTAATAATGGGGGAGCACGGGTGAGTGGAAATATGATGGGGCCAATACCTTGCATGTTAGTTGCATACTTGACGGTATCATATTTGTTTGCCCAGCACAGGTAACTGAGGAGATGTAAACAAGCCGTGTGCCAGCACTTCCTTGGATATCAATGAGCCGACTAATACCACACAGGATATAGAACTGGCTCCTCAGCCGTCCCCTATGTTGAACACCATGGAGGTGATGGAACTCTTTCCACGAAATTTGTGTCACAGGTCAACAGCAAAAGCTGATCTGTTACTTGAAGTTCAACAAGCATGTGGTCTGTTCTTACCTCACCGCTGCACAGGACTGGAAGTATCCCCTTGTGGGAAAACAGGCCCCCACGGGTGTACACTTTAGTATGCCCCATATGAATACGACCTTGTTTTTTTTTTTTTTAAATGGCCGATTTTCGACCCGTCTATGGCCTGCATTAGCCACTTCACTGCTTGAGCAATTTTGTAATTTTTTGTACCTGTTAACATTTTTTGCTAGAAAATTACCTAAAACCTGTAAACAATTATATACTTTCTGTAAACAAAGACCTTGTACAATACAATTGTGGCAATTGAAGTTTTATATGTTGCACAATACTTGCACAAATTTTTTTTTCACACAAATAGAGATTTCTTTTGGACGTATTTAATCACCACTGGGTTTTTATTTTTTTGTGCTATAAATGAAAAAAAGACAGAACATTTTGAAAACAAATGCATTTTTCTTCATTTCTCTTATAAAATTTAGCAAATTATCTTTCTACAGAAATTTAGGCCACAATGTATTCTGCTACATTTCTTTGGTGAAAATAACCCAAATCAGGTTTATTATTTATTTGGTAGGAAAGTTAGAGTTCACAAACTGTGGTATACAGTATATCTACAAAAATTTATAAATCCTGATGTACTTTTGTGGAAAATGAAGAAATTAAAAAAAAATATTCACAATTTGTTTTTTAACATACTTTCACTAATGCAGGACAGCGTCATCATACAACTGGTGTGGCGGTGATCCAGGGCACTGACTGTATGTAAAAAAAAAAAAAAAAAAATAAATTTTTTTACTTTGTTTTAAGTTTTAGTACATTTTTAAAAAATGTTTAATGATTTTTTTTCTACTTTTGTGACCAGAGCAATACAATGTGCCACATTAACATTGTACTACTCTGGGCAAGTGATCAGGATTTTTTTTTTTACAAATGATTGTCTATACGAACAAATTTCATTGGTCTAAGCAAGCATTTTTATTGAATAAAACTAATTCATTCAGTAGTTTTTGTTGTGATCAGTTGTGATTGGCCATAGCTGATCACATGCTACAGATGGGCCGTGATTGGCCCAGTCTGTTTTTGTTCCACTGTGACCAGTCACAACTAGCAGCACCATTGTAAGCAATGAATGGCATGAAAGGAAGCCATTTATTGTTTACAACTGCCATGTGATCTACTGTGATTGGTCACAGCGATCACATGACACAGGCAGCGGGCCAGTGTAGTGATCCATCATCGGCCATGTCAGGTGGACACAGCTGGTGACAGTTCACACCGGCCCGTGGGGTGAGCTTGAGGCGTGATCTTGGGAGGACGTCATATGACGTTCTCCTAGGATAATCCATACAAAAAATTTATTTGTCCTGGGACTTTAAATCAGGCACAACACACATAACCAAAGAATAGCTAGTTTCCAACGTTGATTTTTAATAAATTAGTAAACTTCGCATTGCTTACAAAAAAAGGATAAAATGGTAACAAACTGATTTGTAATAAATCCATATTAATGCATTTCATACATAATTGGACATACAGTTGACCATATACAATCCAGATGTCACTACATAATTACATTAACATTGAATCCAAAACTCGACACGTTTCGTGACTCTCAGTTCACTTCTTCAGGAGTAGATGCATGTATAATATCTGCAAGGTAAAACATCAAGTATATAACAACCTAGTGGTATCTGGTAATGTACAAAGTGGCTCCTATCTCAAGGGTCACCAGAGGGACCCTAAAATCAGCTAAAAATGCATATAACAGTATTTCCAAATAATGATCACCAGGGGAGTCTCACTCGGGAGCTGTGGAGGTACGACTCCGCAAGAACCCAAGGGGACAAGCCAGAAGCAGATTCAAAGTGGGTGGGCAATCATGATAAAACCTAAAATAATTACTATGGAAAGAAATTTGGATATACATTATAGTAATAAATGAATGATGAAATCAAGATGAGTGATGAGTGACTATAAGAAGGTGTAATGCTGGCTGCAGTATAACAGTGAGTAAGGAGACATATGGTGAGCAAGTATATGAGAGGAGTCATATACTTATAGTGTGTTCCCCTTTAAAATCCGCAGTGATGTTCCAAGCAATGTAGAGAGATTGTGCACTCACCAGATGCACAATGTAAATGTGCATTAAGAAAAATCCACAGAAGCCTCCTTTAAGGGTCTGGTCTGGGATGGGGGAAGATATCCTCCCTCTAGGTGGTTGGTCTGGTCAGGAACACAAGGAGATAATCCTCCCTCTGAGTGGGTGGTAGTAACAGGAGCACACGGGATGATAAGAAGATCCAGCTGGCCAGAGGTCCCTTTAAGGGATAGGTGGGTTCAGGTGCCTGTGTACAGGATCTCCCTTCTCTGGAATCTTTACTGTTGCTGGATCAGGCAGGTGCTATGAATGACTGCTTCATTGTCTTTTTAGCGCTGCACGTTTTTTATGCGTTTTCCTTAAGGCTTTATTTGGTTTCCTTGAGTGCCTAGCTGCTTACCCATAAGAGCGCTCACTTTTATTGCTTTTGTACGTCTAAACTTAAGGCTCCATGTACACTGCAGCTGATAAACTCACGTTCAGGAGCTTTTCTGTGTTTTTTTTCAGCAGCCCCTGAACTCTCCCTAATGTTTTCCTATGTGTCCATGTACACTATGTCGTTTACAGGCAGGTAAGTTTACAATCGTTTTTTGAACGCAGAAAACTTGCGATCAGTAGTAGATTTTATCAGCGTTTCAAATGCCAAATGCTTGTAAACATGTGTAAACGTGGCTAAACGTGGCTAACCGTGGCTAACCACGTTTATAAGCGTTTGCGTTTGAATTTTTTTTTTAATGTTCCATTTCCCAATGCTGTCCAGAGCCTTTTTTCATCATGAAAAATGCATGCAAAGCGTTTTCCCGGTACTCAAATGGACCTGGTATACCATACTTTGAGGTTTTGCATGAAAGAAAATATTTCAGACGCCGCTGCAATAATTTCTGCACAGAAATGAGCTGGAACACATCCAAACACCACCAAAAAAAAAAAAACACAGGTAATCTCAACAAATACTGCTCTCTCTGCTTCTGCTCTCTCTATGTCTGAAATAATTAATTATTTACTGTTTTTCAGTGCATTCTGGGCATTTTGGAAGGTCTCCTGAGGTTATCTTTAAAAAACGCTTCTAAACGCAAACGCTCACAAACGCGCATAAACGTGGTATGCAAATGCGGTGAAACAGACGTTTTTCAACCTACGTTTTCCAG